>NW_024582061.1:7830522-7915888 GCF_017639235.1 Corvus kubaryi | reverse complement strand
CGCCCCTGGGGCTCGGGCCCGGCCGTGCCGGGGGCGGCCCGTGCCGGCGGGGGCAGGGAGCGGGGGCCGCGGCGGGGATGGTGCGGGTCCCGGCCGGGTTGCAGAGAAGCCCGGCTCGCTGCCCCTGCGGCCGTGGCTGCCGTGCCCGGCGGAGGTTTTATGTGGGGCTTTGCTATCGTTTCCCCCGATGGTTTTGAAACACTCGAAATGCATCTCAAAACAAGGTTGGGTTCGCTTCGCTTTGTGGACGTGCCTTTTGTGGACGTTTCGGCACAAAGCGTCTTAGGAAATGTAGACGGACAGGGCACCGTGGAGGCAGTGAGGATGTCAGGCCTCTGGTTGGTGTCTTTCTTACATACTTCCTGTGTTTTTGGGGCTTATTACTTAACTTCCCAATCCCACGGGGAGCGAGCGGTACTACCTGTTTTGCTGGGGTTGAACTGTGAGTTGCGAACGCTTCTGAAATGTTTTCGGAAGGGGGAGTAAACTGTGCGGTAACAACACAAGGTGCTTCGCAGATTCAAGCACTGTAGGCATCCAAGGCAGACCAAACTGCCATATGCCATGCCTCGAGTCTGTTCTGGAGGTAAATACAGATGCCAGAAGCTCTGCTGTTTTGTTCTCAACGTTACTCGCTGGAGAGTGTTTCAGCTCAGCTTTCCCTGGTGTGTCTGTGCAGTTGGTACGCGACCTCTCATCTCTGAGCAGCCCTGTGGCCCTGTGAGGAGCCCAGCCCACCTGGTAACCTCCCCTTCTGGCTCTGGGGGGAGAGCTTCCAGCGGGGAAAATGAGCTGGCTTGGATCAGCCACTCTCAGAGGGGTCCAGTTTGATTTTATTTATTAATAGTATAGTGGATTATAATGGAGTTAGTGAGTTGAGAAGTTTGAGAAGTGCTAGAGCTCATGCTGGGTAGATGGCCAGAAAGGAGAAATAGGAAAAGAGTCTGTCCCTTTGGATGTTTGCAAGACGTGAGGTTGATTCCCTCATCTTAAGGAGTTCCTGACTTATTTGTTGAAGGCAGGCAAAACTCAGCAGTACACATCTATTTTACACCTACCCAGCATGGTGATTAAATGCCTTGAGTAATGCCAGTCCAGTCTGAACTTTCCTGAGTAAGGAGAAACCCTCAGCTGGTTGAGAAACCCAAACACCTGAAGAGTGGGGTTTAACAAACGCACGCTTTTAGCAGCAAAGTGAGGTTAAAAAGCTTCTGAATTTCTCAGTTATTTCTGCCATTTAGAATAAAATCTATGGAATTAATCCAGTAACAGGTTTATAGTGTGGGCCTCGAAACAATAACATCAATACAGCTGAGCTGCTTAGTTAAACTGTAGTATAAGAGAGAAGACAGGGAAAAGCAGTTGCAAGAGGCAAGAATTTTTTTAAAAATAAGTTTTCATACTAAAGGGGGTATTTGTGACACTGCACTAAGTCACTTGAACTTCAGAAATGTTTTAGAGTACGTCAGTCATTAGATTTGATTCCAGTTGGTAAATTACATAGTGTGGCTGCTTCTGCTCTCATCCTGAATATCTCCCCTGGATGAGGCAGAGAGACAAGTGGTCCACCTGCCGAGCAGAAAGGTTGATACGTTGTCAGTATGGGTGGAAGTATTTGGGAAGTGTGTGGGGGCTAGTCTTGTATTATTTAAAAGCCAGCTTCTTATGTGTTGGAAATACTGAAGCACACAGGTCTCAAGGCAGAGCTGGTTGTAGAGTTTTTGTTTTCTGATGTGGTTTTGTTCTGTAGTTAGCTAGTTCTTCCTCAAGTTGTAGGTAATTAAGTTTTGTTTACAGTATAAGTCCACCTATTACTTCACCTAGATCTGTACCTTAATGAAGTTCAAGCCCAAAAAATTGCTGACACAGTTAAAATGGAAACTGTCCTTAATACTAAAACAAGCCAACCTAAAGTGTAATGCCAGTTCAAAGTGACATAAGTCAGAAAAATACCGAAGTGCTTGTAACTGACTCATGCTTGTAATGTAAGTACATGTTCTAGTGTTTTGTTTCATTGCTTCAAGACAAGGTAAATCTAGGCTTAAAAGTAACCTTGCTATGGAAGCCTGTCAAGGAGCATGACCTTACTTACTTAAGGTGATACCTGAAAGTGTTTCAGTTCCTATAGTCTTTAGGGAAATGCAGTCCTGATTTCCAGAAGGCAAACCTTCAGTCCTGCACTCAGTTTCTGCTTTTGAAAGGGGAGCAGACAAGAAGAATTTCTGACAGATGTTGAAGTCATCTTACACACACTTGTATATTAGAGCCCTCTGGTAGAGGACATGTTCTGTACTGAGATTTTAATCAAGTGCTCTCTGTTGGTTACAGCTACATCACTGGCCCTTATGAATTCTTAAGGGTTGGAAAAAGAAGTTTAATCGGTGTTGTTCAGCTCATGACCAGTTCTTAATCAAATAGTGAATTTATGTCTTTAAAAGTTGCTTTGGTAGCCTAAGTACCATTACTAAAAATCTTCTAATAGTGAGTATTATAACTCTTCTAATAAATAGTATAATAATTGCTAAACCTTTTTTTTCCCTATATAAAATTCAAAGTTGGTAAGGGTAGTTGCCCATGCAGTCATAGAGAACATGTAGGAACTGTGTACTTACTGAAGACGGAAGGATTTGGAAAGGGTAGGGGCAAGTGCATTTAGCAGGAATTTTTTCCTCTCCCACTCACGGTTTGGTTGCTGGTCCTGGGAGGCCTCGGATGCGAGCTGGCGTCTGCAGGCACAGAGGTTGGCTTCTTCCTCAGCAGATTGTTTGGATGGAAGGTTTTCAGAGCATTACAGGGTTGTTGATAATAGTAAGGAGTGTGTGACAGCTGGGAGGAAGGGTTCTGCTCTTGTTGCTAGAGATTATTTACACTAATATTAAATAATTCAAATGGGATTTTCTGTACTCAGAGCTTCGTGCCCTAAACTGCTCTTTGTAAGACAAAAATTACTTTGAAGGCTGTGAAGTGAGGGCCTGAGCTGCTGGATGGTCATTTTCTAGGCAGCAGTGCTGGAATTTATCCTGCATGAATATTAGTTATAAATTTAGAAACCTTAACCCTATGGAACAGATTTAAGAGTAAAATGGAGAATGGATGAAAATATATATAACATGATGATAGAATGAAAAGGCACCTCTAACCTTACAATATGAAGTAAGTGGTGGGTTCTCATAAGGCAATGTAGGTACATGAAGCAAAAGTGGGGTTGATTTTGTTGCAGTAACATTTAGGGAACCTCTGTTCCTGGGTATTAGAACAACTTTTCTTTAGAGTATCTATTTCTCTAAAGAGTTTACAATTAAACATGCTATTTATTTGGAAACTTGAAACCATATGAGTGGTTTTTTACTTCACTGCTTTTACAGTTTTGGGAATACATTTTATGTTCAATCTCAATTGTTTCCTTGCATTTGTATTTAGTTGTTGAACTAACTTCATAATCTGTGAACGGCATCCTATTTAATTGTGAGGACAAGTTAAAGTGGAGCTGCATGTGAAGCATCTTGTAGGTAATATTCTGCAGCAATATATCTGAAAAGATAAGTGAAATAATTGTTTCTTTTATATAGCATGGGAAAGGCCGTAGCTGAATACTATGTCTGACTTTGGGTCACAGCTTCAAGAAATGCGTGGTCTAGCTGAGGGGAGTCTAGAGCAGAATACTAGCAGTGATGTAAAGTCTGGAAGGTCAAAGCTTTGAAGACTCAATAAAATCTGAAGTTGTTTTAAAAAGAAATGGAAATTGTCAAGTCTGATGCAAAGAAGAATGCAAATAACCTGTTTGCCAGGCTTGTAGTGATTACTGCCAGAAGTAGTGAGTTTAAGTGGTGGCAAAGGAGATGGTTCCGTGTTACTATGAGATGTTTTTCTTTATGGCTAGGAATAGTGAAACATGAAAATAGACTTTCCAAACTTATCTATAAGCTGTTCGTTAGTAGACTGTCACTTTAACGGGCAAATATATGTCAGGAGTGATGGGGGAAGGTTGATCCAGGTGTAAAAAAAGACAGAGACTTTGGTAACCTCTCATCTTCTTTTCCATAGGTTTTTTATGATTTATTTCTGGCAAGGTAGATTGAACATTAGAACACAACCTTGAAATACTTAGGTTTAGTGGGGGTAGTAGAAATTTCTGCTTATGATGCTTTTCCCAAAAGGGAATAGGATTAACATCTCTGTCCTGTGGTGGCTTGTTTGATTACACAAAACTTGCTTAATAGAGTGGTGGCTCCTTCTGGAAAGTTGTGATGTCTTGGGAGGCTTGTTTCTTATCTGTGTGAATATCTACAAACTGGTTGGGAACAAAATGTTTACTACTGATTTATTTTTTTTCTGATTTATGGTCTTGCTTCTTCATTCCCATTTGTATTTTGTTGTAGTTTTTAAACTCAAAGATCTTTTATTTTTAAAGCTGTTCTAATAATACCTTTCTTGATACTTGCTTAGCCAGGAACGGCAACTCTTGTATGAAGTTAAAAGTACTGTAGACCAAATGAGATTTGGTTTGTGGTTGGTTGTTTTGTGTTTGGTTGTGTTTTTTTAATGCAGCTATCTTTTAACACAGACTGATAACCCCCAGAATTTCCTTAAGGCTGCAATATTCCACTAACAAATCTCTAGTTCAGTTTAATTGTTATATCTGTAGAAAAATTTGACTGCATGAAATCTTTTGGAGGGAAATTTATTTAGAAAGAAATCTAATTTTATTTTTACTTACAAGGGAAAAAAAAAAAGGTTTTGATTGACCATTGAATTGCTAATTCTCTTCCAGTCCAGCCTTCCAAGGAAGCTGTTTCAGGTTTAATGGAGGGGATTTTTTTGAAACAGTTTTGGCCAAGTGTAAGTTTTATTTTCAGTTTGAACCACTCACTTCTGAAGGGTGGTGAAATGTACAGTGTATCAGAAATGCCCTGTCATAATTGTAGTCCCTATGGTTGCTGCTGCTCCCTGTCACTGCAGTTAGATCCAAGTCAATCAAATGGCTCTGTGACACGCAGAGCTGGAGGTTTTGCCCTTTCCTGTGCCCACGTGGTACCAGTAGGTCCTGTCCTGAATTGACTGCACTCACTAGTACTGAAGAAAATCAGCATTGCTTTTGCTGGATTCATTTTCTGCAAACTCAGTGAATGCAATCTCCTCTACATGAGGTGCACCCAGTGAGTTCCAAAATGCTTGTGACATCTGAAACTAAAGAAATGTGGTTAGGGGGAATAGTGGTAGTATGGTGTGTGTGTCCCCCCTTTTCTCTTTGGTTTTTGTAAATCATTTGTCCCTTAAAGCTGCACTGGGGCCTTAATTTTTTTTATATTTGAATGAGAAGTTTCGCTCAGATGAAACTTCCTTAGCTGGACTTGGCCAGGTTTAGGTCCTGATACCTTAGACTTTATGGTCTTGAGCTTCTCCCTGCCAGATTGTAACAATCTTCTTTGGTCTCTCTGGAGTCCTTCTGAGCATGCCTTTTACAGAAATAGGATTGCATGCCATAGCTTTGCCAGTGTGCCAGGGATGTGAAGGTGTCTGTGAGCTTCTTGTGTAGCAAGTGTTCGTTTCCAACAGCCTTGACCACGTGAGAGTTCTGGGTACAGTATTTCGTTTTGTGAGGTGTGAGATGCTTTTCATCATTTTCAACTGTTCACACATCTGCGTGTGAACACAGCTACTTTCTCATAGCTAGTGCAGGATAAAGTCAGCCTGCAATATACACATTTTCCTTTGCTTCAGCTTTTTTATTCCAGTTGCTCTTGAGCTTTTTGGGCATACAATGGAATCCTCCTAATCCCCCCTCCTGTGCACGGCTTCTTTCCAAAACGATGAAACACGTATTCATTCAACTGATTCTCTCTTCTGTGGCCAGTGCTAACGAAGGCTGGTTGATGCAGAATTACATGCCTTTTCTTTTTTTTTTTTTCTCCTGCTTAAGCCCCCCCTTGCTGCAAGGGTTTGGCTTGTTACTCCACCTTTTTAGCATTTGCGAGTTTTGGAGGAGTGGCAGCAGTGCCTTTCTTTATTCTGTTTCTGATGATGTTTTATGAACGTGGACCCTAGCAAGAAAGAGTAAAACAGGCAAAAGTCTAATTTGTAACCTTTCTCTTTGACTAGGTGCTCTCAGTTCAGGCAGGAGTTTTGAGGGAGCAATGCTGCCAGTTATCCCACCATGACACTCCCCAACCAACGTGAGCATTTAAGATCAGAAAACAGAAACTCCCTTCAAAATGGAGTTTGTTGTGCAGTGCCAGATACAGTGCTCAGTATCAAATGAATTTTCCACACTATCTGTATGAAATTCAGGAGATCATGTGAGTGTGTTTGAGCACTGAAAGGCACTTTGTTTTTCTAAGGTTAAGTTAAATATTTTCGTGGGTTCTCCCAGTATACCTGCACAAAGCTTAGCATGAAGGGGCAATTCAACTTCTACGTGAAACATACCAACTTTGTTTAAAATCTTTCTTCTGGGAGACAAGCAAAAAAGGCTGGTAATGAACGACTGAACTTAGTTTTCAAAATGTATTGCATAACTAAGTGGCTAGGAAATTTTTTTTTGACCCTAGAAAGGGGGATACCAGCTCTAATATCTTGATCTGTTACATAGTGAGGCCTCTTGAACAGTATAGTTATTAGTAAAGCTGTTGTTAGATGCATCCATAAGTAATAAAGTAAGTAGTAAATACTTTCTAAATGCAGTTACATTGTGTTCAGGTAACATTTTCTGACACTTGGAGCACAGACACGGTAATTTTTTTCTCCCCTTTAGCTCAGATAAAGGGTTTGTTTTGAAGGCAGGCATTTCTGGAGGCTGAATAGTGTGTCTAGGTTTTTTTCCTCTCTTTAGTACAAGTTATTCATTAATGGTGTTTGAAAAGCGCTATAAAATCACCCTGAAATAAAATACATCATTATGATTAGGAACTTGGTAGTATCTATATGTTTGGAACTGGATGGTTGTATATTGGTACCTCAATCTTTGATCTGGTTTTGAAAATTTATTCATTAAACTTAATAGGTCAAATATTCTCTATAATAGGTTTAAGTAATGTAGATTTAAATATGAGTCTTTAGTATCATCTGAGGTAGCTTTCAGAAAAGATTTCTTTAAGCGTTCTGTGATTCTGCTAGAATAGTTTGTACTGTCTCTTGTGACATTTTTAAGCCTATGTAAATCATTGAAAATTGATGTAACTTTTTCCAGATTCTAGGTTAAGTAGTTAGTGTAATTTTTTTTAACTCTCCTAATTCTACAATGGGTGGCAAGGAGCCAATTCTGCCCTTTAATGTATTTCATTTTCCAAGGTGGTACTGGAGTTGCTAAGGCAGGGTGGTCTGCTGAGTAGAACACAGAGTGCCATTTAGGAGAATGTGGTTTCTGTGGCAGTTCCTGTTTGACTGTTTCCTTTGACTAGGAGCATATTACTTATGTTTTAAAAATAAAAAAAATAAAACAAGTACGTTTGCTCTATTTCAGCGTGGAGATCTGTTTGTGATAAAAATAGGATACCTTAATTTCTTTATTGGATCAGACATATTTCTAAACAAGCAGAATATATTTGTACTCGACCAACAATTCCAACTGTCTTACATTTCTAATCAGTTGGTAGGAAACTATGCACAGTAGTCACTATGTAGTAACAGTTTAGTGGTGGAATATTGCAAAGTGTATAACAAATTATTTTATGGATTGATAATATGAACTTTTAAATAGGTGCTGATTATCTTTTCTGGATAGTCTAATTAATTGTGTATTCTAGCAAGGAGAGAGAAGAATTAAATTCTGTAGTTCAGCTGAAACTGAGTTTATTTGTTTTGTCATTTTAATGAATGTGACCCAAGCTGTGTAAGAGCTCTGCTGGACGAGCATTTACTTCTCATAGGCAATTATTGTAATTAGCTGTCTGGCTGCTTGCTTTCCATCACAAATGTGACTTGTATTCAGCTTAAGGTGTTCAGAGAAATACTCGGGTGTATTCATGATAATCTTTTTTAAATGTCATGGATGCATGGATTTAATGTTATTGAGATTCTGTGGTAGTTACCTGGCTAAAGCAAAATTGCCTTCTTAAATGGGTTAGAAGATCTGGATAGTTTATTTCCTCTTTTATTTTTTTTTTTTTAAGCCTATTACTGTCTCAGGAGAAGGTGTTGAATTCATGCATGTAAATACAGTGAATTGTTCCCGAACTCCGTCTGTGCGTGATCCTCGTGACTACTGAATTAGTATCAAAGTGAATAAGAGGGACTAGTAGTACTGCAGCACAAAAGCCATGAGAAATATGGAATTAAAGATTTAGTTGTGCAACTGGTGGTTAATGATTTAAATGAAGGGTAGAGGCAGCTCTTATTTTTCCACACACTGCTGTTCTACTGTGGTACAGAACATTTGTTAACTTTCCTTTTTATAGTGCTTGGAGGCAAATTCTACTTAGTGGCAAGCAGCAAAGATGGCAGGTGGTGGAAAAAGTAGGAGAATGAAAGAGAATTGAAACCTAAACAGGAAGGCTGCTGCTTCATGGTAGCCTGAATCCATCTAACTGTGAGCTATAGAGAGGAAAGGTGACTTTTTTCACCAGCTGAGGTGATCACTGGGTCCTTTGCAAAGCTGTTTTAACACAGGAGACTGGCAGAAAGCTTACCTTGACAAAGAGAACAATTTTTTACTTGTTTAACATACTGAAATGGTTCAGCCAAAGGTTTGTGTTATGGAGAAGGAGTAAGGAAGAGAGCAGGGGTAAATAGCCAAGGACAGTATGATAATTGCACCCTCCATCTCAGCTGGTGTGAGCTGCAAAGCAGTCAGTGCCTAAGGCTCTGGGTGGCTTCATTCTTACAGAGAAACTGCTTGGTTATTGTTGCTAGCAACAGGTTATGTTACAAGGACAGACTTCACTGAGCTTTATGCTTTGTAATTTTTGAATTTATTTAAAATATGCTTTTAAACACTTGTAAGGAGCATTTGAAGTCTGAATTCCTTTGTTAAATAGGAGGCAACTTAAGGGCCTGACAGACTGAAAGGCTGTTTATTCTGCTTTAAGAGTAAAGCTGAATGATGAGCAATTGAGTTTGTGTTTAGAATTAATGAAAGCAGAAGACATAGATTACTCTCAGTTGCAACTGATGGTTTGCAAAGAAATGAGTTTCTGCTGTGAAGTCTTCGAAGATGGTACTTTGATACTTGAGTGTTAACTTAGTCAGATGCTTCCTAGTTTTTTGGAGAAGGGTGGAAGTTTTTGGGTGTTTGGTTTTGGTGGGATGGTTTTGTTCAACAGGAGCAGTGTCAGATGCAGCTGGAACCTGCACTGCTAGTTACAGGTTAGTCTTTCCTTCCTAAAAATTGTTACCTGTTAAACGGAAAGTAGATTCTCATCTTGAGACCTTTTTAATATTTAATTAACTGCTGTGCTTACAGCAGATGCTCACTGATCACATTACTGTATTAATTGACCTAGTTATGATCCTAGTTGTCAGACAGGATAGTACTGAAAATGTTGTACCTCTTCTTGAGGATTTTCCTTCCTAAATACAGTCTTGTACATCTTCCCTAAGGCCATTCGTCGTGAGTCTAGAAAGATACCTTCATAGGCTTTTGTGGAAAAAGAGGTAACGAATCCTTTTTCTCCTGGCTACAGTTACTTCTGTAATATTGTTGTTTGTAACTTATTTACTAGTCTGTGGTTGTAAATTTTACTGACTCATTTTGAACTGCCTACATACAGACTTTGAGAGTGTTTCATTGTTGGCTATCTCAGACATTGTAAAGGACCTATAAATAAAAAGGATAAAAATGATTCACTGAGTTTAATAAAAAGTTGCAAACTATGAACTAGGAAAGGCAAGCTTGATGTTGACCTTCATGTCACATGTGTAAACTCTCATGTGAAAGCCATTGCAAGCTGGTTTTCAATTCAGTGAAGTTTTTCAGCTGTTGTTTTCAAGTGTTGTCACACTTGTTTTATAAAAGTTTTAACTGCACTGTTGAAAATGTGGTAAGCATGAAGAGCCAGGAGAGTAGGAAAAGTGGAGAAATTAACACAGTGGATGTGCAACTTGCAAGAAGCTTCCACAGAGGGATGGAGAGGAGCTATAGCCTGGAATATTGGCAGAAGGAAAGGACTCTCCATCCCACTGGCTGTGCTTGTTGCAGCACATGCCTGCAGAAAATGAGAAGCAAGCTTAGTAAGAGTTAAGAAGAGGACTGGGACCAAGACAAGTGAGGGGGGAAAGTACCTGAAGGAGGTACCAAAGTGTGAGAGAGAGGCAATAGTGATTGTCAGCACAGAAACTCAAACCCACATATTCTGCATCTTGCCATGCAAATGGTTTGGTGGAGCACTCTGTTATTAACCCCATTCCTATGTCCTTTTGCCTATTTTTCACCCAAGCATCTCACTTTCAAGTCAGTTAATATGTTAGTCCAGCTAAGGACAATCTCATACATGACAGCATTCTTAAGTGTTTTCTGACAAAGTGGATCCTTGCTCAGTGGAGCAAACAATTGAATTGGTTGTGTAAGAAAGAAGCTTGAAAGGACTGATTGGAATAGTATTGGATAGATATTGATGATTTTGTCCTTCTTATGAAGCAGTTTCCAAATGAAATGCTTAATTTTTTAATTTGTTTGTTCTTTAATTACGTTGTTAGTTCTATCAGAGTATTCTCTGTCATCACTAAGTGTGGTAATCCAAATTCAGGACATACTGTTCCTGGACAAATAAAGGCTTTTTTTTATTTTCTTACAGAATAGATTTGAACTTTCAGTGTCTTCTACCAAATATGGATCATACACCTTCGAGTTGGGATTTGAGTAGTGATGCCAGGTGCAGAAAGTATGAAAGATAAGTTTGCTTTGTGATGTCTCAGGCGCTGCACATTTTGACAAGCAGCAAGGGATGCGAAAATAACTTTGTAACTTAACCTTGCATGTACCCGAGATTATTGTCCAAAGGCTTCTTGAGCTCTCTCAGGCTTGGTGTTGTGACCACTTCCCTGGGGGGCACTGGAACAGGCTCCTGGTGTGACTCCTGGGGATGGTCCTATTCAGGGCTGGGAGTTGGACTCAATGATCCTTGTGGGTACCTTCCAACTCAACATACTCTGTGGTTTGTGCAGCCATAGTCTTCCCTGAATAGAATGGGTTTAGGCTTCTACTGTATTTGACTTGCCTCCGGCTTGAAATAGGTCATCATCTTTATTGCATTGTAGGGGAGTGCTTATTTGCAAAATTAATGCACAATTATCCACAATAGGCAGATTCAAGTTGATATATTCCAGTGTATCTGGAATATTTCCAGTTGTCTGGCTGCCTGTGTCTATGTTAGCCTGCGTCAGCTTCCTTGTGTCAGCAGCACTAAAAGGAGAATCAAATCTAATCTCTTGTGATAGAGAATAACCTTAACCTAATGCTACAAGATAGGCCAGAAACATTTATTTGATGCTTTTTTTGGAAAAATGATACGGTTATCCAAGCTGTAAAGGATTCATTACTTTTTTATAGAACTACAGTTCAGACAGTGTCTCAAATCCCCATTCCGTTTCCTATGGAAAGGGACCGGACTCGCATGCGGGCAGTACTGGATGCACTGCAGGTTTACTTTAAAATTCATTAAGATTTCCAGCAACTGTCTCTGAGGCTGCCATCGATTTTTGTATTTCTGTAAGATACTTCACAATTGTGGTTTTACAGTTTCCTACAGGTGTGGGTTTCATAAATATAGTGGAGTGCTCATAAGAATAAGAAATAAAATAGGTCTGTTCTTTCTTAATAACTTTCAGGCAGTTTTCTTTTACTTCTCAAAAAGTGTGAATAAAGAGTGGGTAAAGGGATTACTTTAATCTTTAAAAACTTGGGTTTATCTTGTGGTGTAGGAACAAGCTCTTTGGTCTGGAACTGATTGATGAAAGGATTCCATATGCCATGTTTTCAGTGTCTCTGTTGTTAGGCAGTTCTTTGCTGCTGTCCTGGAATGTATGTGCTTATGGGCAATGAGACCCTTGCTAGGCCAATTTTGCACAGTTGGATTTTATTTGGATAGTTTAAAGGAACCTGTGTATCTGTGAGTGCTGCTGAACTCCAGAGGTGTAATTCTTAAGAACTTAGTGCTTCAGGGTGCTTTCCACAGGGAAGATGGGGCTCTATCTTGGCTCAAGTTCTGCAAGGCTGGGCTGTGCTTATGCCACAAACTAAGCTGAGTTGTCTGAACAAGCAAATCTGCAAGGAGGAAAGATGGGCTGAAGTTGCTGGCTCTGCTGGCTGTGAAAATGCAACAGGGATGGTGAAGTTTTCGTGAAGCAAAAGCTGTGGGTGCTGTGGTGGGCAGCAGCAGACTTTTCTGAGTCACGTGAGGTCATTTGTTTTGGGTTCCAGTTAGGAAAAGACTCGAGTTCCTTCAATTGAATTGAAGTAGCAATAGATCCTGCATAATAAGATGCAGCATACCTGCACAGGGGTTAATTCTCAAGCCAGCTACTTAAGGATTGCTCTGGACCACAAAAAAATATCTTAGAGTATTCACAGATGTGGGAAGCCAGAAGGTAAATTTGCTCTAAGTAAATATAAGTTCAAGTTCCCACTTAAAAGGAAATTGTGAAGCTTGGAAATTTGTTATGGCATATGTGTTCTTGTGCTAGAATATGTGTTCTTAGGCTAGAATATGCTAGTCAATACTAGATTTGTGAAAGTTCTCATCTTGTCAGAAGACTTTTGATGAATATGGCACACAAAATAGCTTTTCCATTTCTATGAGCAACAAGTAATTATTTGTTGCTATGGCTGACTTTGATAAATTTCCTTCTGCCTTCAGCGTACTTTTAACTGTATGAGGAGCCTTTCTAAGATTATAGAAATCCATATTAAGTTTGACTGTAAGATTCACTTGTGAAAAGGCTCTTGGTTTACTGCAGAGATATATACTAGGTAATTCAGGGCAATGTTTTCTGTTCCTCTGAGAAATTTTGTCTTCCATTAAACTGTACTTTCAGCTTCTTCAAGTGAAGATATTTTTACAGTGATTTTAAAATTTCTTTCATCGATCATAAGATCACAGAATGGTTTGGGTTGGAAGGGACCTTAAAGATCATCTTGCTTCAACTGCCCTGTAATGGACAAGGAGCCTTCCACTAGACCAGGTTGCTCAAAGCCCTGTCCAACCTGGCCTTGAACATTGTCAGGGATGGGGCACCCACAATTTTGCTGGGCAACCTAAATTAGTCAGGTTCCACTTGTCATGATATTAACTTTGCAGGAAGATCTCTGCCTTTGTTAGAGGCTGTTTGATTCTCTTGCCAATGTTTTCAAAATAACGTTCTTCCATTGTGCATATTGCTGGTTGTGTTATATTTGTTATTTGGTATTTTTACTGTAAGAGAAGAGAGAAGCAAGGTTCTGGTTATGGGCACAAAACAGAAAATAACATGAGCAGGGAAGTTACTCATTGATAATGAAAAAAGTATTTGGAAACTCATGTGGCAGGGGCTCATTCTCCTTGGCACTGGTGAGGCCTTGCCTGAAGTACTCTGTCCAGTTCAGGGCTCCCCAGTACAAGAGAAACATGGTTATACTGGAGAGCTGTGCTGGCTGTACTATCCAGTGAAGAGCCACAGAGATGATGGGCAATGGAAAATGGAGCCAGGCTGTCTTCAGCAGTGCTCAGTGACAAGACCAGACGCCGTGGACACAAAATGAAACACAAGGAGGTTCCTTCTGAACATCAGGAAATATTTTTACTGTGAGGGTGACTGAGCACTGGCACAGCCTCGGGGAGGTTGTGGAGTCTCTATCCTTGGAGATGTTCAAAAACCATCTGGACATGGTCCTGGGCATCCTGCTTGAGGAGGAGCATGGACCAGATGACTTCAAGAGTTCCCTTCCAACCTCAAATCCTTCTGCAATTCTGTGTTGCTTTGTCAGTGAAGAATCTTCCCTCTTCACCTTCCTCATTGCCAGGCAGTTAAACAGTAAATTGTTCATTTTGATGAGGAAAACCTATGCTGGGTAAAATTGCCAGAATAACCAAACAATAGACATTTCATTAGGTACTAATAAACCTATTCCTGAAGGTAATCCTGAGGTAATTCCTAAGATTGCCAGGAATTTTCAGTATCTGCAGCCCAGGTTAACAGCAGCATGTTACCAATTACATGGTAAGCAAGCATCCTGAGTCTTACATCGAACAGGTTAATTGATTCAGTGTTGATTCATGCTTGTTCTTTTCACCAAGCATACAACTAGCCCTTGCCATCTTGGGAAAAACCAACCAAATACAGAAAACCTTCTCTTTGCTGCTGGCTGTCAGTCCTAGGTTCAGTGATAAATGATTGCAAGTTGAGAAGCAAGTTGACTCCCACCATTGCCTCAAGGGAATTTACATACAGAATACTTGAGTAGCACATTCTTTGGTATCCCCCCACTCTCACTTTTTGTAGTTTGGTTTGCTTGTTCCTGAGTGAACTATTTTTGCTCAACTGTAGCTTCTTAATGAAATCTTTGTTCTGGTACCTGTTCAAAAAATTGGGCTAGAAGTGGATCAGTCATTAGTTTACTTCAGGAAATTGCTGGCAGATAACTGATACCTAGAAATAGAATGGGTAAATAAGGTGATGTGCAAAATGGAAGTTCAGTATTTTAGAATTTGTTTATTTGTGAACTTCTCAATTTACATATTAAAACCTGGTTTGGTCCATCTTGGATTGCATCCTATTAATGGTGCCTACTTTAGAATATCAAGTTATTTGCATAGGTTTTTTTGCTGAGGTAGGTTGTCACAATTTGTACATGCAGACTTGATCTTGAGACTATGTATTATATGTTATAATCCATGAAGTAGAAAAGAGTTATCTGGAAAAGGTAACAGGAATCTTTAAACTATCTTTGGAAGAAGCATCCTAGGGTGACCCATCCTAGCTCTAAAAACTGATTGAATAATTTTTTCTGATAAGTAGTCTGAATAACAGTATGTATGAAGGAGCAATTCTCCTTTCTTCCTTCCTCGTCCTCTGCTATAAGTTTCTCATTTTGCTTGGACTTGCTTCTTACATCAGTGTGGCATTATTGCTTTAAAGGTTCGGTCTTGTGCTTTGCTGCCTTTTTTAGGTATAAATTTGGATTCATAATACTGTTCACCTACAGTAGTGTCCAAGTCCTAAAGTGAACTCTTTCCAGTTGTGAAGAATGAGTAGCAACATGAGTGCTTTCACAGTTCAATGCTGTAGGTCATCTCTGTGTACAGGAGGTAAATGTCTTTTTCAGGTCATGTCCAAGGTCTGTAGCTCGCAGGGTAGACTGAATATGGAAGTTGAGGTATAGAAGGTGCTCTTTAAAATCAAGACATTCTATTGCCATGTAAATTGAACACTAGGTCTGGGTTTGTGAGTGTTGTTTACATACGTTGCTTAAGGTTTCATAGAAAAACTCCTTAACTAAATGTTTTAGTACTGTACAAATTGGCTTACTAAGTCTTGCAAGGAAAATACTTAATATGATTGATAAACAAGGAAAACAAGCCATTCTTAGAAGTTGTTTATTCAATAGGTCCTGAATTTTAAAACTAAATTTAAGGTTTTTTCTGTTTATTTCAGAAGCAAGCTGTTACTGAAACTGGATGGACAGGATAGCCTTTTGCACTCCTTTATTGATAATTAAAATTTTTATTATGGACTTCTCTTACTAAATATCAAGAGATTCTTGTTTTGTTCTAGGACAGATTCTGTAGGCTTCTTTTGATGATTAAATATTTTAATTTTCTGTTCTAGGTGTGGAACATCAAACAGATGATTAAATTGACACAAGAACATATAGAAGCACTGCTAGACAAATTTGGAGGAGAGCATAACCCACCATCAATATATTTAGAGGTAAGTTTACATTCAAACAAATGTGGTTAGATTAATGTTGTGTTATCTTAATCTTACAGGAGGCATCTGAGGTCAAATCTGAGAATACCTGTAGTAAAAGGGAATATTCTCCTTGTGCATTACTTTACTCTTTTCTAAGAGATAGAAAGGAGCTGTATGGGATTCAGTAGGGGAAGATCAGTGGCACGGTGTAAAATAATGTTGGTGCAATTGAAATGTCAAGCCCCTTTGTAGGGGCCAAGGGAAAGAAGATTGTGTTTATAATGGAGAAAGTCATGCTCTGTTAAAAGCCAATATATACATATGAAAACATTTTGTAAGACTAGCTTTGCCTTTAAAGCAGCTGACTTCCCTTTTTTTCTCTTTGAAAAATGATCACGTATAATCCAAAAAATTGCATAAGTAGAAGGGGACTTCTTAAAGAAATACATAAAATTGTGGGGTGGAATAAAATTTTTAAGCCATTTTTAATTTGTAAGCTAACTACAAATTCAATGTCTGTATTCTTTCATCATTCCAAATTCATAGAGTTTCATTGACATAGGACCATTAAGAGCTTAAAGAGCTGCATGCAAAAGTTACCTCTATTAGGAATTAAATGGGCATCACGTGCTTCAAACCTGCCCTTTTCATGCTTCTCTCAAGTATTGAAATAACTGGAGGTCAACCAGATTTCTTTTGTAGTCCTTTTATTTGTAATTGCTGCCTAAAGGTACTGGGTAATTAAAAATAAAGATCTCATTATTTGAGGTATTTCTAGCTTTTAGCTTAATATGTCAGAGCAGGGTGCTAGGTTGATTATACAAATGTTGACATTATGTCCTTAAGGTCAAATGAGGCCCTCAGCAGTTGCTTTACTTATTGCTAATGTGAAATGGGAGTACTGAGTCAGTGCTATCACTATTTTATCCACTCCGCTGTATTTAAACACACCTCTGTTTTCACATGAACCAGTTCATTCCATATATCTAGAATTATTATTGCCACATGCAGTGGGTTTTGTTAGGTTGTGTATCAAACCTCAATAATAATAATGAACTTAGTCTGGATTTCAGGTAGGGAAGTTGTTAGTTCATCACAGCCATTTGTCACTTGCTTCTATTGAAACTATAACCAAGATCCATCACTGGAAGCTCTGTGTTTGTTCTGTGGATCAATGATAGGGAAAAGAGCATTTGCAGTTATAAATATGTACTGGGAAATGATTACGGCAGCATAAAGAGTAAGTCTGGAATAGCTGGTGACCATAAAGCGTGAAGCTGAAAGCAGATGAGCACGTTCAAGGGATCCATGTGCCACTGAGATGGAGCTGCAGCTCTGGCTCATCAGCATGGTAGGGCAGCCCTGTGAGGCAGAGCCGGGTGTTCCTCTGCTGCAGCGAGTTCTGCTGGATCATGAGCGGGGCTTGGGACGAGTAGTGCTGGTACTGACTAGGGAGCCACAAGCCATTGGGAGGAAGGTGAAAGGGGCTGACACTGTGCTTTTTCAGTTGAGTTATCCCATGGGACAGTGAGCCCTGTGGAAAGAGCCTGCCATTGTTGAAATGAAAAGCTTGTTCTTCCCAGCTCTTTGCTATGTGGTTCTTCCGCTTCCTTTGTTCACGTACTTGCAGTACTGGCAGTGACTAAGCCACTGCCAGTCACTAACCTGTAAGGAAAATATTCTGGTTTTGCTTGATTACTTTACCATCCAGGTAGTAGTTTGAACTTGATCATGATGAAGTCAGTGAGCCGCAAAGCTGGGGTTGAGATTAGGAAAGGGAAAAGAGTTTGCAGCTGTGAGCCAAGAACTAGAAGATGGTGTGAGAGAGGAAAGGAACCTTTTATTTGGATGGTCACTAGCATAGATTAGATCATCCTCAGATGCATTTATCAAGGTGAACAGGATTAAATGCTGCAGACTTGTAATTTGTTTAGTGTGTAGACTTCCTGTGGTAGAACTAAAGTGTGAAAGAAAAAAAAAGAAGAAATCTATTACTGAGTGCCAGATACAGTTAGAAGCAAGATTACTCTCTACCCTTGACTGTTCATTTCAATCCAATAGCAGTTGTCTAATGTGTCCTTTCTTCACCTTTCCCACCTTTTGGCTGCTTTTGGCTTGGTCAAGACAGGACTTGCTTTCTGTTCTCAGTATTTACTTGGCAGCAATTTATCTGAATCTAACCTGTCACTGCTAGAGCTCATGACTTTCTGTATTCCATCACTTGTCAGAGAAAGGGCCAGAAAAACTCTGGTTGAAGCATGGAAGGACAAAGCTATATGTAAAAAGTTTTGAATGTAGTGTGATAAAGTGTGAAAGAATGTGTTCGCCTCTAGGAGATGCAGAACTAAGAAAACACAGTAGTTTTGATACAAATAAAAAGATGTCTGTCTGACGTGTTAGAAATAGCAAACTTCCCATGTACAGAGTTAGTGTGTGATAGCGAGTTTGGGGCTCAAGTTCTGTACCTGGGTGTCATCACTGGCTTCTCTGGAGGGCTCCTCTTTCCCCTTAAGCTTTTACCTCTAGTCTGTGTCTAGGTCTTGGTGCTGTGGTCTGTGTACTCTCACCAAAATGCTCAAGTGGGAAGGTAATGGAACTTAAAACTCTGTCCATCATCTTCTGAGCTTTCTATTTTTATTGCTTTGCCAAAGATTCATTTCTGGCTGTAATACAGTCCTGCTTTTACACAGAATCTTTATGGGTAATTTTGCTAGTATGTTACTTGAACTGCATCATCCTTCCCTTTGTTGCCTTAGATTCATAGAATGGGTTGGGTTGGAAGGGATCTTTAAAGGTTGTCAAGTTTAACCCCCTCTGCAATAAGCAGGGGCATCTTCAACTACATCAGGTTGCTCAGAGTCCCATCCAACCTGGCCTTGAACATTTCCAGGGATGGGGCATCTACCACCTGTGCCAGTGTTTTACCATGCTCATCATAAAAGTTTTCTTCCTTATGTCTAGTATGGATCTAATCTCTTTTAGTTTAAAACCATCACCCCTTTTCCTGTCACAGCAGGCCCTGCTAAAAAGTCTGTCCCCATCTTTCTCATAGATGACCTTAAATATCAAAGGCCCTTTAACTATTCCAGGCTGAACAACCACAGCTCTCTCAACCTGTCTTCATAGGAGAGGTGCTCCAGCCCTCTCACCATCTTTCTCACCTTCCTTTGTACCCTCTCCAACAGGTCAATGTCCTTCTTATACTGGGAGCCCAGAGCTGGATGCAGCACTCTGGTGGGGTCTGACAAGAGCCGCACAGGGTGGCAGAATCACCTCCCTTCACCTGCTGGCCATGCTGCTTTGGATGCAGCCCAGGATGTGGTTGGCTTTCTGGGCTGAGTGCACTTTGCCAGCTCATGTCCAACTTTCCATTCACCAGTACCTGTTTTGCAGGGTTGCTCTCAATCCCTTCATCTCTCAGCCTGTATTGATACTGATTTTAAAATCCTTCTGCTGCTCTAATCTCTTTGCATTTTCCATAAAACGTGAGCGACTCTTAAGGACTCCTGTAGATTGTGTCTCTTGATCATCTCTTGAGGTTGCTATCAGCAAGCATGTTGTCTTCTTTTAGCCGAAGTTGAAATTAGCCAGAGCTAATTGCTAGGTAAGCATCTGCAAATGAACACTTTTGCTTTCACCTATATTGCCTTTCACTAGATGTAAACATCTAGTTTTATTGTAATGCTTTTTGCAAAAACATGGCTTTTTTTACGCTTCTGACAAGTTTGACAGCTGTCCATCCATCTTCCAGTGTGTAGATTTTCAGTACCATAGGGTTTGTTTGGTTCTTTTGTACTCCTGTCTGGCTTTATATCTGTAATTTACTACAGTTCTCACTACCAGCTCATGTTCAGAGAACTTGCAGCACCCTGTGCACTGGCTCCTGGCCTGTGTTGGAGCTGCCTCTGAAGACCTGTCAAGTGAAGTTGTGGTTGAACCTAGTGACAGCATTGCCTTCCAGTTAAAAGTGAAAGGAAGGGGTGGGGGGAGCAGAAGCTCATGAGAAAGCGGAAGAATTCAACAAGAAAGTAATTCTGAACATTTAGCATTCAGAGGTTATAGTAAAATTATTTGTGCATTGAATATAAAACATACATCTCTTTTAAAAATAAAAAGGAATTTATGCCTTGGTTACAGCTGCTCAAGACTTTTTGAAGCTTTTTTTTCTATGTTCATCTGAGATTGAAGACAAAATTTTCACCCCCCTCAGATTTTTTTTCCTCCAAATTCAGGAGAGGGTGTCAATGCATTTTACGTCAAAAGAACGTTAAAACTGACAGCTGTTGTTGGAGCCATCATTTCGGGTTTCATCAACTGACTACGAAAGAGGAATGCTTTCCTTGAAATACCGAAAGTGATTGACATGTGCTGTGTTGAGTTCAGCATATATTTAATTATTCCTGCAAGAGGGAATACTCAGATGTAGGGGTATCTCCCTGCTTTGATCCATCACTCCTCAGTGATGGTCTTATAAAAGTGAGTGTGGAGCAGGGGGAGTAGAGCAGAGCGTGCAAGCCTGGGTGGAAAATGTAGTGTGAAGCTGGAGGGCAGCAAGTTGCTTGCCTTGGTCCTCCCTGGGCAGGAAAATTAGGGCTCAGGAGGGAGACCAGAGCTGCAGAGAGACTTCTGAGTGTTTGTCTAAGGTACAGAGGCAGGAAACAAAATGTACAGAAAAAAGAAAAGAACATTTGTCATTAACGACACAATTTTCTTCTAATCATTATAATTAGTAATAGCTTTGGGAATCTTGTCAATGTTCTCTAATATGATATTAAGAAAAACTTCTCTGTTTGTTCTGTCTGAAGGAAAGAATCCATCTAGTAAGCAATGACTGTATTAAAATCCAAAAATGGCTTGTAGCCAGATTTCCTTCTTATGTAATCTTGACTTTTAACTTCTGCCAATCACTGTGTGTGACCTCAGCTCAAACAGACCCCTGGAAATCACTGTCAAACCACAGAATGGTTTGGGTTGGAAGCAACCTTCAAGATCATCAAGTTCCAACCTCCCTGCCGTGGGCTGGTAACCTTTCACTAAACCAACTAGACCAATGGCTCAAAGCCCCATCCCTAGAGCAGTTCAGGGACAGGCCGTCCTCAGTTTCTCTGGGAAACCTGTTCCATACATCACCATGCTCAGAGTGAAGAATTTCTTCCTAATATCTAATCTAAATACATCCTCTTTCAATTTAAAGCCATTGCCCCTTGTCCTGTCACTACATGCCTGTGTAAAAAGCCCCTCTCCAGCTTTCCTGTAGGGCCCCTTTAGGTGCTGTAAGGTCTCCTGGAGCCTCCTTCAAGCTGAAGAACCCCAAATCTCTCAGCCTGTCTTCACAGGAGAGGTGCTCCAAATATTTGAAATAACTGCTTGACTCAGTAGATGTAGAAATATCATTAATTGTATTTTATTTTCTCCTGGAAAGAGGCTGCAGGAGCTTCTCAATAGGTTTTACCACACTTTTTGGAAGCACTCTGTATCTCGGTAGCTGAAAACATCAATGATTTTTGTCTTCCCACATAATTTCTCAGTGCCTTATATCAGTCCTTGAAGTGCTGTTTCCCGAAATACATAGTTTGTGACTCACCATGGAAAAACCCTTTTCCTAAGGGTTTTTCTAAGCATTGTAAATATTGGAAATCTTTACTGCAAAGAAGGCTGCTATTATGATACTGGGAAAACCTGGGATTCACTAGCAAAAATGGTTAAAATATGCACTTACGTATTCTTTGGAACATCCATCAAAATTTGTATTTCTTTTGTCTCTACCAACAAAATACTGATGAAAAGGGTAACCTGAGTTAAGGCAAGGAGAATAAAGGCCTGTGTATTGGTAACAAATGTAGTGTACAAACTGAAATGGGTTGCACAGACCCAGGCTGGCCAAAAGCACTCAGCTCAAACTCAGAAGGTAGGGATCGTGGTTAAATGACTTAATCAGATTTGTTAGCTTTTGTAGACTCTTAATGACTGTTCAGGGAGGCCTTACCTTTTTAAACTTCCCAGCTGCTGTGTGTCCTTTTTACCCCATAGTCATGTGTACAGTATTACCTACCAGCGCTTCCCTCTGAGAACTGAAAGAGTTTTGGCCCATTCGCATGGAAATTCTTGTCTGGGATGGGGCTGCATTCTGGACCAGTAGGTTACTTCAGTTAACAGTCCAAGACTAAGCTGCCAGGTCTTTTGAGGTTTGTTTGGTTTGATTTTGGTTTTTTAATTTGGACTCCACACAAAATGGAACACTATGCAAATGCACAGAATTACAGTGGTATCAAAATAAGTTTTAATACTCGGTCAGCTTTCTAATACTGTCTTGAAGGAATCATTCTCTTTCTTACTCCTACTCTTGGAAGCAATTTAAAATGAGAATCGTGGAGGTAGAGGCATGTTTGCCCCCAGCTACCGTGATTTTTATTTTTTTCCTGGCTTTCTCTTTGCCTGGATGTGTTTTATTCAGAGGCATTGCTGTTCTCAGTTTTGAGAGTTTGGCTGTTGAACATCAGGAGGGTATTTAATTTCTTATTCCTGTGTATCTGAAGAATCGATGCAGGAGGTCAAATTAGTTAATTAAAGAAGATTACCTCTTTGCTGATCTGAAGTATGCTTATTGCAACAGCAGGCAGATACCGTCTGAAATAGATCTTGGTGATGAATCTCAGATTGTTCCAGAGTGTGGGATTCCAGGAAAATGCTAACACTGCATACAGACACTGGGAAACCTGGTGGCCCTCTGGGGAATTTCAGATTGGTTTTTACCAGGCTCCTAACAGATGCTGTTCAAATATGTTGGACCAAAACTGGAGTGTCTAAAGTTAGACTAAGTACAGATTTAGGAGTCTTACTAAATGAAGAAGTCGTGACGTATGTTACTGTCTATCTTCAGCTCCCATTTAACTTAGTGGGATTTGCATTTGATCAACAGCCTAAAAGGTCAGACATGTTTTAAATAGAAACACAATCTCAGTTTCAAAGACCAGGAACCTGCAGTTCAGGCTTTTAAGTCTTGCACTGTGTGGATAGTATCTAAAGTTGACTGAGGGAGAGAGAGAGCATGGCAAAGACAGTTACCTGCTTGAATTTAGACTGGTGTTCTAACCAGATGTAGTAAGGGGAAGAGAGAAGGAGAAATCATGTTTTTCTACTTAGGTTTCTCACTGATTAATTAAAATTTTAAAATTGTTGCTTTTTATTTCCTTAGATGATGTTACTAGAATGTATAGCCTGGTCATGGCCCAAGAAAACAAATTTCAAATATAATATAAATTATATGTAAGAAAAAAATACGCGTATTTTTGAAAAAACCCTTTGTCCTCATCTTGTCATCAGAACGCTTTTGGCGTATCTGCATTACATCTTTCAAATTCTGTTGACTTCTGAGGTCATTTTCTTTTGTCAGTAGGTTGCAATGTTTAAGAAGTAACTTTAAGGCTGCTGCTCCTGAGTATACACAACAGTTAAAACTGCAGAATGTATACAGCAGAATAAGACAGCAGTTGTATTTCAGCATGTGTGCACACTGAATATAAACATGCCATCTTAAAATGCTTTAGGCTGGACTTTGCAGCTTATCAGGCCTTGATGCATTTTACTTAGCTGAAGTTTCAGGGGTATTCTCACGTGTATAAGACTATTATATGATATGCAAATATACTGATATGCAATATAATTAAAATTCATTTTTTGTTCTATTTTTGATAGCCATAGGATTATGTGTAGATTGACAAGTTCTGCCGATTTTAATCTAATATTCAACTTTTCAAATACATACTTTGTGAAATAAAACTGTAAGTTCACACTAAGCTGGGAGCAGTCTGAGCTGTCAGTGACCCACCCTGATGATACCAGCAGCAAACTGCACGCTGGGCTGCATCAGCAAATGTGGCCAGCATGAAGAGGCACCCATCCATCCACTCATTACCTGTGTGGCTGCTTTGGGGTGGTGTTCAGCACGGGGAAGAGAAGGTTCAGGAGGAATCTGCAGGCTCTTTCAATGTTAGGAGAGGGTCAGACCTATGCAGACAGGCACAGCAAACGGGGAAGGGGCAATGTCACACACAGTGAGCATCAAGTTCATTTCATAAGAGACAATTCCTCACCACGAGTGTGGGTTTTGAGCTCTGGAATTGGCTGCTTAGAGGTTGAGGGCTCTCCATCTTTCAAGACTTGCAAAGCTTGCTTTGGCAAGGCCCTGAGCAGCCTCATTGAACTTAAAAATTTTTTTTGTGCTAAACACTTGTTTGGACTAGATGACTTCTGCGGATATCTTCCAACCTTTTTTTTTTCCTTTTTTTGTTTTCTCTCTTGTAATTCTATATCAAGCAAGATTTAAGTTTTATGTAGAACATTACTTCTTAATGGGAATATGTAAACTGATTGGATTGCAGTCTCGATTTCATAAACTCTTCCTTCTGAAATGCCTTTGGAATCCTTGATTTAATGATTTGTTTGAATATTCATCTTATTGATCTGTGACCTAATTTTAATTTTTACAGTTTGTTTTTGAAAAACACTGTCAGAAATAAACCTCATAGTTGATGTAGAGGGCCTTGGCTGACTTGAAGGTTTGTGTAGCTGTTGATGCCCATCTGCTAAGGTGGCTGTGCTGCTGCAGATCAGTTTTGTAGATAGGCCAAATCTGCAGTATAATCTTTCTTTTAGCTAGAAATACTTGCCATACGTCAGCTTTGCTGATGTAACAATCATTGAATTTAACTCTATAGAGTAATTCTTGTCTTGACTTGGTGCTGTTGCCTTAAAGTCTATTGGTGCTAATCATCAGATGAAACTTTGTTTCTCCAAAGTACTTAACCTTAGTAAAATGAAATTTTATTGGAGGTATTCTGTTTCTGCTGCGCGTACTGTTGCTCTTTTTGTATAAGGAGAATTTTTTTTTTTCTTTTTTTTAAAGAGCAAATTGTACTTAAAGTTCAGCAATGCATTTCTGCTTCCTTTCTGTTTTACTAGGGGATCTTCTGCTATGACACTGAATTGCTGTAACATAATTGAGAGCTTTTGTTCTCACAAACAGTACAGAGCTTTTTGCAGAAATCAGTGGTATAGAACCCAAAGCCAGCAGCAGCTCCCAGCTTTCCATACTCATTGTTTATTCTCTTAAGATAAATCATTTGACTTTGAGTTTGCATTAGTGACAGATTAAGCTGCCAATATAAACATTGTAGGATTGAGTATTTTGAAAGTTGTGTGTAATTTTGTGAAGGAACTAACCCACAAGTGTCCGGAAGCAATGTAATGTTGCGTGTGTTTGAATAATATTTTGCAATGTTCATGAGAAAGGGAAGTAAGTATTTAGAGAAGTATTGGTGAAATGGTAACAGTTTATGTTTCCTAATTTTTGTTTACTGAAAATAATTCTTGACACATGGAGCTTTTACTCAAGTTTCCATGAGAAGTTGATCCTGGAAGTAGGAGAGACACTTGTGTTACTCTACAGCCAAAAAATGCCATTATTTATGGTTGGGTAACCTTTCAATTTATTTTTTGACAGTACAATTGGGTTAGAGTGAAGATGTTTTGATTTTAAGTCTCAGAGTTTGGGGTCTATTTGTGAAATGCTAGACATCTTCTGTTTTTAAAAGAAATAGAAAATAGTTTTCAGTTTCTTGCAGCTTATATATGTTTATCAGAAGTGGAACCCATAAAATTTAGAATTTGCAACTGTGATGTTCACCACCATTCTTTAAAATGCTTTTTCTTTCTTATTCCTCACTGTCAAATTATCATTTTCTTTGTTAATGCTGTGGGGGTGATGACTCATTTTGAACATAGGTCCATCCTGGGAGGATGCTAAGCTTTCTTAAAAAGGGAGGGGTGAGCCACTGTTTACTCAGCAACACCAGTTTGGATTAGATGAGCCTGCACATTTAACCTGGAGAAATAAATCGGAGAAATAAACTCCTAATAAAATGTAGTACTTGTGGCTACAGTACTGAATGCTGGTTATTTTTTCTCTATTTTTCTTTTTCCACATGTAGATGCTGCAGACTTTTGGTCAGTTAAATTCTCCTGTAACTTTAATTAGCAACATGTTATGAACAAAAAACTAGGAAATCAAATAAAATAAATAATTTTAAACGACAGAACCAGAAAGTATTTTTCTTTTGTATAAATATACTTGAAAATATCATTGAAGAATTTATGCATATTGGTATGGATCTTGGCCTTGCTGTAGAGAGAAGTAGAAAATTCCGTTCCCTATTGCTTACATGTTAGGTTTGGAAGATCTTTGTTTCTTCTTTTCTGTAAAGGTCTAAGCATTCCAGTTAACACTGACATGGTTCTGTAGCGTGAAACACAGGTTGCTAAACTGTTTCAGGTTTTTAAAGATATTCTACTAATTTATATACTGAAGAAATGGTTCTAGTACTTGGATACCGACCAAAATTTTCTTGTTACAAAGTTGTGAGTAACAAACTTGAAATAAAAATATATACTGATTATGTATTTGTTTTATAGATCTTGGCACTATTGCTTAACTTCACTACATTTAATAAAGACTTAATGGGCAAATTTAATATTACTGATTTTTTTGTTTGTTTGTTTAAGAAACTTGATCTGTGTAATCAGGTTTTACATAAACATGCTGAAAAGATGTTAAAAAACTTTCAAAGGAACACTTTTCCATGTTTTTCGTTGGCTTTGAAACAGGGCAAACTATGTTGTGTTCTAAATGAAAAACATTTTTTGTCCCATTTGGTATGAAAGGATAGTGCCAGAGGTGAACGATGGTGAACAGTGAGCTAGGTGAGTTGTCAGATACAGATGATAAAAAGCAGATCTGAGCTTTCTCTTAGTTATTGCATTAGAGGTATTTAACTGTCATTCCAACAGAATAACAAATGTTGTCAGCTGCACTGCTGAATTACTGTGCTCCAGATAAATTTATCAAAGATTTCTGGGTTTTTTTAAAGAGATTATGTATTAGAATCTTCAGTGCAGGTGCTCTGAAACTGTAACTTATGATTTCTTTTATCCATTTCTTCATCTAATTTATTAAAACATTACTTGTTGGTTCAGAAGGTTTAACATGATGTATTGAAAGCCATTCCTTCATTGTGTCCTGAAAAATTTGACCAGGCCATTTTGTTCCTATTCCTGGGAAATTTGTATTAGTTTAGGAAGTGTTTTGTTTCGTGTTTGTTCCGAATTTAGATTTCTCGTTTTGTCTGAGGCTACTACTTGATTAAAACAGCTGCTGTTCCTTTACAGGCCTATGAAGAGTACACCAGCAAGCTTGATGCTCTACAGCAGAGAGAACAGCAGTTACTGGAATCCATGGGGAATGGAACTGATTTCTCTGTCTCCAGTTCAGCTTCTACAGACACAGTTGCATCATCTTCTTCCTCTAGCCTCTCTGTAGCACCTTCATCCCTTTCAGTTTATCAAAACCCTGCTGATATGTCACGGAATAACCCTAAGTCTCCACAGAAGCCTATTGTTAGAGTCTTCCTGCCCAACAAGCAAAGGACTGTGGTGAGTCAGTTTCTATTCACATACTTGTAACTTCATTATTTCCTGTATCTCTCTCCCTCTGTATGCAAAAGTTAATTTAAGAGCTGAAAAGCTACCTGTGAGGAGGTCAGAGAAAGTGTCATGATAACTGTGCTCTGCCACACTCAGTTGTTTTGATCCTGTGAATGTTTTTGACAGGATTAAGGCAAAGAAGTCCATTAGAGCAATAATACAGAATACAGAACCTTCAGGAGTTTTATAACTATGAAGATACCTCAAGAAATAGTCTTCTCAAACCAGCTTTTGGATAAATAGTAATTTACCATTTTACAATAGTTAGAAAGGGACAGTAAGTGCTATTTCTTGTATTATACAAAATTATTGACTAGTTTAACAGGGCAAGATGGAGGAAGTGTTTTCTATGTTGTCAGAGTTACTAGCAGCATTGGTTCTTTAGAGCAAGAACCAGCCTCTTGCAGCTAAGAAGGGCTGTGCAGGATTGCTTGGAGGTTTTTCTTTTTTTGTTTTTCCTCCCTACTTACTGCGGTGAGTGTTTGTGTGGAGACCATGATGCTCTCAGGCCTTGTGTAGAGAACTGGCATGGGGAGGGGCATGGTTGCTATTAGAGGGCTCAAGAAATCTTGCCCACAAACTGTTTGAAACCTGGCGTTTATCAGTTTTGACAATGTTACAGTGATTCCTGAAGTCATGGAAGAGTAGTTGACTTTTTGCTGCTAGAGAAGGGATTTTTTAATCAGTTAAGAGCTGCCAACTGAAGAGCCTTGATATGTGCTTTAGAGTAATACACTGCAAACTGTGATACATGAAATTATTGACAAGCCATAGTCTAGGCTCTATTTTGCAAGGTGGTACGTAATCCAAATTTAGCAGGGGAGCTGTGTTTCCAGAGAGGGTGGGAAAGGAATGGACAACAAGAGTCCATGTCAAACCAGGACGTTTTGCAGCGGTCAGTCAGGTGTCAGCTATCTCTGGATTGTTACTGCCTGTTGAAATTGAGTTGCTGGTAAAAAGAAGATAACATAAACTGAGTAGTGCTAAGCATTGGAACATGCCCTCACCCTTTCCCTACCACTTTCCTTTCATTCTTCCCCCACCCCACTGAGCAAGAGACTTAAAGTGGGAACAGCATTGGAGGGTGGTTGTTGTCACCTGATTTTCTTTTTTAATATTGCTTAATTGTTCAAGATATTGCTGAAGATTGAAAGTAATATTTGGGTTTTGACCTGGGGAATGGGAGTTTAGTGTAGACTGTGACCACTGCAGAATGTACAGTGTAAAGCCAGGTGATTCTGTTGTCTGTCTCTTGAGGAAAGTCTAAGCACACAGTACTACCCACAGAGTGAAATCTGGAGAGAAGGTACTGGATTTTGGAGGGACCCTGGTTTCTTCATGTGTTCTGTCCCACCCTGTCTGGCTATTTGCAGCCCCTGTCATGGGGCTCACAAGTCGGTTTTGTTTCTTTCCTGTAAAGGATCACAGCATATCACTTCCTGAGCTGTTCTGTGCATTACCTTTTTTGTCTCTCCTATGTGTTCTCCTGTCCTCTAAACCACATAGTATAATTCTACTCTTACTCTTTTCCCCTCATCTGCAATACTCTTGTTCTGCTTCTTTGTGTCTCCTTTTTTATGTCCTCCTCAATCCTGTTCTGTTTTTCCCAGCACTGAATCTAGGTGCTCCTTCTAGCAGGTAAATGTGGTTTAATTTCCGTATAGTCAGGTAGAGGCTCTTGATTCTGTCCCCAGCTTTCTACTGGAGGCTGAACAAGTCCAGCTCTGCAGCTAGTTTCCAGCTTGCTTTGGTTCTTTTTATTTCAGTTTTACACACTGCTTAGATCAAGTTGTGTTACTAAGTTGAACTTTTTTCCTTATTTTTTTTTTCAAATACTGTTAAGTTATCTCTGGTTTAAAGCTGAGAAATGGTGCTTATAGGAGCTCTTGAGTGTGGGGGTTATTGGCCTTGGAACTGAAGTTCATTTCTCTGAAACTTGAACCAGTGCTCATTTTATTGAGAAAGTCAGGAATTTCTTGTATGGTGACTCTTAATGTAATTACTTTGTTTTTAGTATTTATTGATCCTACATGTAGTCTGTTGGAAACTGAGGAAATTCAGAAGGAACTGCATCAGCTTACTGAATCCTGGGGAGCATCAAGCACAGCATCACTAGAGGTGATTCTCCTCCTCTACTCAAGTGTGGCCTCACCTTGAGCACTGTGTGCAGTTTTGGGTGCCACAGTGTAAGATTCTGTGATTTACAGTGCAGTTTTAATGGCTAGCAGTCAGATGATAGGTTACTAGCCTAAAAAAGCATCCAGCATTTTTCAGTGAACACTGAGACTGCTTCCTTCATTCTCTCAGTGGATAGAGAAGTGTTGCACACATTTGTCTTCCTTCGTAACCTCTGGCTTCAGAAGCAGACTGGTTGTGTCTCACTTGTGCCCATTAACTGAGCCATTTGCTTATGTAGCTGTGATGGTAGTTCAGGATGTTCAAGTATACTGGGCAGCTTGTGATGGGTTGAAGCAGGAAGAAGATTCCTTGTGGAAGTACATGGTACTTGCCATTAGAGCCTTCCCCCTGCCCTAGTTCCCATTCCTTATGGCTGTTACAGTAAGGCTGATGTGTTCTACAGTCAAGCAGGTGGCTGGAAAGGAGAGATACTGGTAAAGTTGCAGTGTTGCAGCAATCTTCTCCCCACCTCAATTGCTTTCAATTAATACCTTCTTCTGAAAGAAAATCTTGTTAGTATCACCATAATAATTTCAGTCTTTACTTCCAGTTCAGGAGGGGAGAAATGTTGTCAGATCCTAACGGGTCTGTTTATTTTTGTCTGGGAATGCCATAACATTTCTTAAACTGACTTAAAGTGACTGGAATTGAGTTGGTAATGGAGAAACAGCCTTGTTATTTATCTTTGATCACTCTGAAGCAATCCCAAGTGCTCCAACAGCCTTCTGCTATTTGTTTAGAGCTCCTAAAAATGCAGGAAATGGGGGGGAGTTGCTTGCATATCTTACATTTTTGACTAGCAACTGCCTTGTTAGTTGAGAGTTCTCTATGTGTTATTGTTTGTGTAGGATCAAGCAAATACATCTGTTGGAGCTAACTCCAGTTCAAAATACAATTTAAGGAAACTGATGGGAGTACAAAGAAATGAGACCGTGGTGTTCAGTGTGATTGTGGTGCAGAGGTGGTGTAGCTGATAGGAAGTTTCTTTGTGTGTGTCATGACAAGGCAGAGCGTTCCACAGACCTTTTCCTAATGGAGGACAAGGTGTGAAGGTGCTTGCCTGAAAGCCTGACTGGTCTGTGGCAAAGCCTAGTGCTGCTCATCATTTGAAGTGAGCATTTTGGTTCAGCTCACTACAGGACACGGTTCAGAAGTAACTTTTTTTTGAAAGCAAAACCACATAGTCACTCACCTCAGTTAGCTGGAGGGGAATCAATGAGTAAGTAGTGTCAGAAAAAAAGATTATTTTCCTTGTCCTTGGCCTGGAAAGGGATGAAGAGAAGTTTCTTTCTCTGAACAACTTCCTAGAAGAAACAACAGATTGTTTTTTCTTCTCTGTGCTGGGGGAATTTTATCCCCTATAATGCAGAGAGATAAACATGTATACTTCTTTCCTTATTGGCTTAGTTCAACTGGCAAGACACATGTCCTTTGGAGAAGCATTCCACACAAATATGACTGGGATAAGTCTGTGCAGGTGGGTTTGTTCCTTTTTGTTCTAGGCCAGAGAGGAGGATGCTGAAATCATAAAAATGCAAGATGGTGAAAGTCCACCTGAGATGAAAAGTTATTTTGTGGAACAAGTTGACGAGGCTTATCCAAGCAGTGGCAGAATTTGGGGAAATACTAGTTTAACACTTGTTTGGGTTAGGAATCTAAATGTCTGGTATGCGTAGTAACAACAACGCTGATTGAGGGAGAGCTTCTGGAGGTGGAAGGAAAGTATAGGAGCTCTGATATCCTGCTGGGTGCTGTAAGTCTGAGAGATCACATTACATGCTGAGACTCGGTTTTGGTAGAAGGGAGCACAGCCTTGGGCAGTCTTAGTTGTGGTGTGGATTAGGATTTTTTTTTTCCCAAATTGTCTGATTGAATGTGCATGCAGAGAGAGAAAAGAGACAGAAGACAGTGCTCATGCAAATAAACAGAAGTAGACACATAGCTGCTTGTTGAGAAGGGACAGTAATTCAAGGAGAATGGTGATTATCAACTGATCCAGAGGTATGGAACAAATAGGATGACTTCAGGTTTATATAGGAGGAAGAAGACAGTGAAAAAGTTTAAAATGAATTGAAGGAGTTACGGGCAATGAATATAAAAGCTTTCTGTGAGTGTAAAGAATACAGGAATATGGTATTTGCATATAGGGCAGAATTTAAGCATTTTGTGGGATTGCTTTGAGTTGTGTGGGGAGTTTTTTTGGGGGGGGATTGTTGTTTTGGTTGGTTTGTTGTTTTATTTTTTGTTATTTTTTTCTTTGAGGGTTGCAGGAACATTCTTTGAGGACCTGGGTAAAGTATCTTTTGCACATCAATTTTTAACTGGTAGATTTGGGATAAGGAAAAAACCTCCATTCCCAATTGCAAAAACAGATCCAAGTTTTGCTCTGTGGAAGCTGACAAAATAGTTTAAATGATTAATCCAATTACATTGCTTGCTCACTATAGACCTTAAAGTGCTAGTACAAATTTTTAGACAGTTTTCCTGTGGCCCAGCAGTTGATGCTGGTCTCTTGGAGGAAAGCATTCTGAAACCTGGAATGGAATAAACATTTTGTGGACATATCTGGAGTATCTCGCTGTCATGATGAAAGAGCACAAGAATAGGTCAGGCATGTATGGTATTTTCCATGGGTTGTCTTCCAAATTTGAGCTATTTGTCACTCAGGAATTTTAGGAGTTTAAGTGTTTTCTATTTGGAAACGCTCTGTTCAGCCTCCATTAAAAGCATGCTATGGATACTAGAAATTTGTGTCTTGTGGTTAGGAATTCCATGGGCGTGGTTACGTGTAGTGTGCGTAATCATGATCTGTGTTTGTCTGCCACATGCTACTTTATACTGAGTGACATAAGGGCTTCTGAGAAAAGCCATTTAATGCAAGGCCTGGTATAAAAACAAGTAGCTAAAACTGGTCATAACTCTGCAGAGGAACAATATTAGGAAGTTTTTGATGTTGTTGTGAAGTCCTAGTAAAAGGAAAGAAGGAGAGTATTCTAGGAAAGGAGAGTGCAGTGAGTGGGATTCTAACTCAAGTACTTCATGAACAAGATCATATAACGTGCTGAGTAGCAGCCCTGAATATTTCTGATTACCCAAGAAATCCCTTCTGGACAACTACTTAGAGTGGGAAAAAAACCAGTGTGAAAGCAAATGAACTCTACTGAGTGATGGTATGGCACGTGGAAAGTTACAGGAAAACAGTGTTGAAGTGTAAGAAATGATGGGCATTTGAAAGGCATCAGGTGGTGATAGGTCTTGTGCTTCATTGCTGTAGTCTGTTGCTGCTTTCTGCACATTACCAGCTTCCAGAGGAAGTGTTCACTTCATGTCTTCTGGCCTTCTTGGTGGAGTGGCTGTGAGGGTGGTAAGGAGTCTCCACTGCTCTCCCCAGTTGCATTTATAAAGGATCCTCTCCCAGCTCCAATGCCTTCTCTCTCTCTCTCAGCATGAGCAAGGAGTGGATTTGGTCGGTTTGAATTCCATTTCTATCTATAGTGATCTGGGGGGGGACAGTGAAGCAAGGGGGAACAAAAAAAAAAAAAAAAAACCAGATGCTGTGCATGCTTTGAGAAAGCTTGGTGGCCTCCAAATACTTCAGTTGCCTGCAGATTCTTGATAGGATCAAACCATTGTGTGTTATCACCCAGCACAAGGTCAAAAAATTTCCATGGTAGCTTCTAAACTGAAAGTAATGCTTCGGGTAACAAAAGAAGTTACCCTTTCTTCTATGTTCAACTATAGAATATTGTGTGGGCTTTGGTTGTTCTTTGTTTTGCTTTATTTTGAAGTTTAAGAGTAATTAGAGATGCTTTATTTAAAAACTCAGCATAAATCTAGGCCAGCAAAGCTTTTCTGCTTGGTTTTGTGTTGGTATGCTTCATATGTGTCTCATAGTTACACATATATTGGAAAGTTAATGGAAGTTCTCAAAATGTGAATGTGGGACTGAGTTTTTAAAAGTGACAATTTGTACATTTAAGAGTTAAAGGAACTAAACAGGACTGTGAATGCTGTGCATGGGGACAATTCTTGAGTGTCTCACTCTTGTCACACCTTGGTTTATTAGTACATCTGCCTTTTAATTAGGTAAGCAATCATGTGATGATCTCTGCAGTCATGAAGACTAGAAGAATAAGCTATTTTTATTCTATGTAAATTCTTAGCATAAATTAATTCATCATGCATGCACAACTGGGATCCTTCAAATATTGTGTTTTTAAATCTGGTACTTGATTCATTTCTGTTGACTTCAGATTTGCATCTTGCTTTCTGTAGTTTATGTTGTGAGTTTGTGCCTCAAGCTCGCTAAGTAGTAAGCACTGGATTTCTGTAGGCATTTAAGCTGCCCTACCAGTTTCACCTGTCAAGTATAAGGAAAATTTAGAGAAGGGATGTTCAGGCAGCTGAATAAACCAGTGTCTTGCTTTTAATTACACACCTGGTTTGACATGATTAGGTCTTTCTAATCAAAAATACAATTAAAACCTCCCATGTTATATCAAACATGCAGCGGAAATTGAGTTTATTTTTAGCCTGTGCCAATGGCTGGTTGCTGAATGTATCTGAATACTTTGGAATTTTATGCATCTTATTCACAGACTGGTGGCATGAAATAAATGTTAGTTTACTTTCAAGTAAACTTCACTTGATACTTCTGTATCACTAGGAGAATTTATTCTGTCACTTATGAAATTGTCTTTTATCTTCCCAAAGGAGTTTTCTTTCTTTGTCCTTCCAGTTCTCTTCTCCCCTCCCACTGAAAAGGGAGTGAGCAACCAGCTAGGTGGTGCTTAGCTGCCTGCCAGGGATAACTCACCACAAGCTACCCTCAAATGCTGGATAAATTCAAAGGCATATGTGTTGAAAAGAGAGTAATTTAATCTACTACAGTTTTATTGACACACTGTCTTAGATTGCAAAGTGAAACACTTTTGAAAACTTGCCATTATAAAACTGATGGCCTGTCATCTGGAATGCCATGTGCAACACTGATCGCTGTTTTTTACTCAAGTAAGGAGTGTTTAGTGATTCCTTATGAGATGAAAAGTCTTTCTGTAGAAAGTAATGAATGATAGAAAAAAAAATACTGTTTGGAGCATGCTTCCTTTACCTCATAATGTGCTAGGCAGGCACTCAGTGAAATGGAATGCAAGTCACAAATCTGAAAATAATCGTAATAAATGTTTTAATTCCATGTCTAGTAAGTAATACTTAAATTCATGCTTCTTGTGTTGTTTAAGCAAAGTAGCCAGAGAGAGTTTTAATATTTGTAGAGAATGTGTATACTACCTGAAGATGGTTTTAGGATCAGTTGCAAGAGTTTAGAGAAGGATGTGAATTTTAGCCCTTCTGCTGTAGTTTCTTGCCCCCACGCTGCCTTTAAAGCACTTGGAGTGTGATCAGCTGAGACAGGAATCTAAAGTGCACTCTGGGTCTGACCTATTACAAGGATTTATTTCAACTATTTTGTACCTTATATTTCTAATGCGTGTGGGTTTTGGTTTGGAGAGCAGCCAGCTGACTTTTTTGTCTCTCGAACAGAAACCACAAGGTCCTGGCGTTTCATGCCCGTTTGGTGGCTACAGCTATTTTTCTAGATGAGCATTTCTCTCAAGTCTGAAGTCTAAAGCCATATTTTCCAAACTTTATTTTACTAGAAGGTCACTGTCAGCCTTCACAATTTCTGCCACTGGTATTGACCCTAACTAAAATTTGAAGATCTGCTCTCCACTGTCCCCTTTAAAATGATGAGTACTCTCCGGAACACAGTTCAGGAGCTGTCTCTCAAAAGCTTGAAAAATTATACGTGGAGGCCATTGATTAGGTACAACAGGTTTCATCCAGTGTGGTTGAGTGATGGTATATTCTTGAGGAAGTATTTCTGCACTGACATAGATCAGTCTGTTGTGTTCTACACGCAGGGACACACAATTGCATCGGAGGTGCCAATGGGTGCTGGTAACCCATGTCTTTGCAAAGGAAATGCATTTGATTGAATGGTAACAGCTTTGTAAAACGGGTAAATTCTGTTCAATTTCCATTGGAAAAAAGACTTAATGCAGTGAAACTGCCTCTCATTTGTCTCACTAATATGCTTCATTAAGAATGTATTTTTTTGCTGCTTTCTCCTGGAAACTGGACAGAGCTTCATGTCCTGATATCCAGAACAGCTGTTTCTGAAAGCTGTGTTCTTTGTTTTCTAGAAGATGTGATGTTCAATGTCATCTTATGTCCTTTTTGCCACAAAGGAGGATAATTTTATCTGTTAGTGCTGTAGGAAGTGGCTGACTGATTTGGTGAAATATTTGTCCTCCCTAGGTAAGATGAAAAATTAAATGTGGATCTCATGTTTGGATTTTACCAGAAAACCTGACATGCTGGAAGGCCAAACTAATTATTTGGCAAAAGTACAGTTTAGCTTAACTTTCTCCCAACGCAATGAATTCTATGAACATGTGACTGAAATTTTTTAGTCTTGGGTATTGAGGGGAAAAAACTGTGATCTTTCAGGGTGTGTATGTTGTGGTAAGCAAATACTTTGAAGTGATATTTTAAATCCATTCTACTTGGCGTATTTCCACTGTTGTACCCAGTAGTCTGCTTGATTGTTTGGAATTGCTCTGAATCTCTAAGGTATATTACACATACCTTACATACCATACATACATTACACTTGGCTAAAGTGAGCTGAACTACAGTGTTAGGCTGAGGGAAAAATAAAGCCAGCTAACTAGTTTTGAGAAGTATAATACTGGATATTCAGGGCTGACCAGCCTCTCCACTTTCAGGGAATACCTTTGCATTGCTTTTTTGAGGTGCTTCTCAGTCTCTTCAGTCTCTTTATTGCTCTAAAATATTGGAAACTACACTGGTGTAAGGAAGCATTTTTAACTTACTGAGACTATGCCAGTTTCTAGTCTGATGTTAGAAAAGTGATGTAAGAGTTATTTAGGGACATAGCCCTGAATTTCTTACTGAATCGGGAATGACCTGATTTACAGAAATAAATTATTTATTATGCATTGCTTAAATACTTGTGGCTGCAGTACTAAATATATATCAATAATATTGTTACAAATACTTACTGTCCTTAGAAATAGTTCAGGTGAGTAAAAGAAGTGAGGACATTAAGGGCTACAGTTCTGTTTCATCTGTCTAGGTAATAAGACTGCTTTGAGAATTTTTACAATCTGGAATAATTTTCAGTCTTTTTCCCTGGAGCTCAACATTTGCAAACTTGAGCATGTGTTTTGGTGTCTCCCTGAGTTGCTACTTGCCCAATTTAGGATGCTCAAGTAAATTATCTTCTCTGGTATTTTATTAAGCTACACACTGAATACACCTTGCAGTGTGTGTTGGCAGCTTCTGTACTGTTTCTTAGTGTTGTATAGCCCACACTTTCATATTCTTCACTTTTGAAAGTTGCTTGCTGAATCAACTTTCTAATTGCTATAAAAAGCTAAACCTTTTCTGGTCTACAAATCTTAAGTATATAAGTAACCTGAAAAGAAAGCCCTTAACAGTCACAATTTGGAAGTATATCCCCTGCTCAGCGACATGAGTTTCTAGGTGGTAACCGTTGTGAAACATATTTCAATTCTCTTAGTTTTAAAACAGAGGGATCAAGAGATAATGGATGGATGCAAACAAAATAGATTTTAAATAATAGTAAACGTTGTATGTTTCAATAAAATACCAACTTTGTCCAGTGTAGTGGATTGCAGGCATAAGAGTGCTGTGTATTTTGGAGTCGATGAGAAATTTTCTCCTGGGGAACTGATTTTGTCGAAAAATGCTGATGTGATTCAGTTAAAAGGCTCTGTGGGAATCCTGGCAAAACTCTTGATGGAATTGATAACCCGCCTTGGTGCCTTCCTGCTGTGCTGGAGCTGCCGGCTCCTGGCAGGCACATGGGGGCTGCGCCATGTGGGGCTCCTGCTCCCCGCTCCCCTCCCAGGCTGTGGGGCCACACACCCTCCCTCTGCCTGGGGGTGAGGAAGAAGCTGTTCCGAAACTCCTGCTTCGGAATCAGCAGGAGTCTATTAGCCGGGAAAAAAGAGCTGGGTTTGGCTTTTGTTTTTCTAAAGACCGAGGTGGTCTCCAAATCACTTTCTTGGAACCAGCTTTTTCTTTTTATTGCCATAATTTGGGGGTGAAAAGAAGGTGGGGGCAAAAAGAGGTTTCAGAGGGAATGGTTTGGAGGGTGAGATTTCTGATTTACAGCAGGCACTAGTAGGGACTGAAGGAGGGGGCTGAAGGGCTGCATGCACAGATGGTGATAGACCATGCTGTACCAGTCTGGGAAAATGATTAATCAATACTACAGGGACTTATTCTAGCACTAAGTTCTTTTAATTTGGCCTTATGTTTCTCTGCTCAGGAGTTCTGTAAGAGAATGTTCCAAATGCGATGCTGATTCAGGATCATGATGGTTTTTGAAAGCAATAAAAACAGTTCTTTGCGTTTTAGCTGGATCTCGATGCAAATGGCAGTGAAGAGAACAAATGTTCTACCCATGTTTCTAATTGCAAGTTGCATAAATAGGACTTGGATTTTAATGAAGGGGACTTGGGATACTAATACTGAGGAGTAGCAATGATAAGTGATCAGGATATTTAATGCACTTGTGTTGCTGTAGGTAACCTTCATTCTGACACTTCCCAAATTTTGAGAGTTTGCATTTCCAACTTTATTGATCTCTTAAAAGAAGCCCTATAACTTCACAAGTCTTGTTTTTAGCAACATTAAAAGGAAAAAAAATTACACCAGTGTAATTAATTAATGCCATTGGAACTTTTAGGTTCCTGATGCATTTCTTTGCTTCATGAGTTACTGGAGGATGTTGTCATCATTTATGGAGGATCAGTGCTGCAGGAAGAAAATGTTTTCCAGTGACCACAAGACTGCTTATCTCTTCTTTAATGTTAGTCATCTTCCTACTGCTTGGCTTTTCCTCCTTGTCCTGTTCCACCCCCTCACATAAGTCAAGATTTTACTAACCTGGTTGCTTTTAATCCTTACTGCTTTGGAGTTTTCTGCCTAAGCTAGAACCTCTTCCTGCTCTGTGCTGGGCTCTATTGCTGCTCTTAGGCACTTCCTTCCCCCAATGTTCCTTGTCCAAAGCAAGCCACCTTTTCTCCTAATCATAGCTTGAAAACTTCCTGTTCAGGATGTACTCCCAGTACTTCCCCAAGTGTTGGGAAACAGTTCTCCCTTCAAGGTGGTTCATCACATCTTTTTTTTTCCTGCCCTCAGCCTCAGCTCTTCAGTCTGTCCTCCCTCTGTCTTGCTTGTCTAATTCCCACCAACCTGCTGATAGCAATTCCCTCTCCCAGTATACACATGCTTTCCCCAGTAAGTTCTTAAAGTTTGTCCTGACCCTCTCCTCCCATTTCTCCTTCATGCCCAACCTCTTTCCTGACTCTCTTCATTCTCCTTTCTGTCCCCATCATCTGTCTCCCACCTTTGAAGTATTTCAGTTTCTTCTGCCACTGTGGATATCAGTGGTGAAGTGACTGAGGTTGCTGGAAAGATAGACCTGAACTATCTGTGGGGACTCAACCTCAATCCAGCAGGAGCTATACTTTGTGGAAAAACAGCCTTGAGCCAAAGAACACTTGCTTCCTGCATTGAAATGGCTCGTGACTGGATCTAATGTGTGTGGGAGGTTGGAGCACACCTCTGAAATCCTCAGAGATTTTAGATTCTTAAAAATATTTACTCTCTTGTTGTAAATATGTATATTGGAGGCAGGGAGAAGGACAGTGAGGGGACAGACAGGTTCTTTCAGGGATCTTTGGCAGAATGACAATGGCACTAAATCATAGGGACAATTAAAGAGTTATTTTCTTAACAATATTATGATTAGTATAGCACAGAATTTATTATTAGAATGGCACATGAGTTCTACAAGCAGAATCAATATTGTGCAATTTATAAGTAGCATAATACAGAATTTATAATAGAACTTCAGTTATAATTTCTAATCACTTTTGCAGATTAAGACAAATCTTTAATACATGTTTTACTGTATCAATACAACAGTCATAATCTAGACTCGATATTTGTATGAAAGAATACAAGTCACACCTTCCATCCTTGGAGAATGGAGAGGACTTCCCAGGCACTGGTGGGTCCCCGGTCTCAGTGTCCAGCAGCAGCTCTGGTCCAAGACCCCCATTTGGACTGGTAACTGCTCAGTTTATACACAGTGCTCTGGGTGCTGTTACCCATCCGTGTTCTGTGACCAGGCCAGCACCACCTCCTGGTGGCCATGTGCCCTTGGGACCTTGAGGGTTGGCAAGGGAAGGAATAGTCAGCTGAGTGCCCAGGGACCTTGAGGCCAGTGGGGAGGGGAAGAAGAAATCTCTTCTGTTGGTCAACTGGGTTGGCAGGACCTTCAGTATCTGGTAATGAGGGGAAAGAGAAAAAATGTACGACCCACTCAGTCACAGGGAATGACTGCATGCCTGGTAACGTGGTGCTGGTTATGCTAACCACATTTCCAGGGCTTGGGAGCAGGGGGTACCCGTCACAGAACAACCCTATGAACAGTTGGTTTCAGTGTGAACAATTAATTTGAAAAAGACATAAGCAACAGAGGGCTGGTTTACAGTGGAATGTTGTTGAGCATGTTGACAATAATAGGTGCTCACAGGCTCCCTCTTAATACCAATGATGGTATTATTAACAATTAAGGATGTTTTATGCTGGAAGAATGAGCTACAGGTGATTGAATACCATGGTGTTAACTTGTGGGATGGGAAAAAGTTACTTAGATTAATAAAAAGATACATTAAAAAAGAATGCAATGTGTAAACCAAAGTCACCTAAGGCTGAATATCAAGATTGTAAAGTAGTACGCTATAGAATGTTCTTTCAAGGAATTAAGAAAAATTCCCTTTTTTTTAAATGTTTGTGTTGACCAATGAAATGCACAAATATCCTGTAAAGAGGCACTTTCACATTAATGAGAGGAAGATAGTGAAGCAAAATATTCCTTTAATTTGTATCTTCTGAAAGAGCATATGTTTGAGTTCTAGAAATGCAATAGATAGTGTAACCTGAAGTGGTGTTCACAAAGCTACTTGAAACAGACTGCTACCTTGCACTGTCATGCTTAAGTAGGACATAGAGCCCCTAAATACCCATGGAAATTTAAACGCAAGGAACAAAAACTAGGCTCTGATCCAAAGCCAGCTGAAGCTGATTAAAAGACTGCTTTTGGCTACTGAGTGCTCTGGCTTAAGCCACTTGCAAGCTAGAATTGAGTTTCAGGTGTTCAGACAGGTTTGTTAAGTTGGTGGGTTTAATCTTCTGATCTGTGTTCGAGGTACTGTCCGTGATTATAGGAGATATCCCAGTGTGTACAGTGCCTGAAGCCTTAAATATTTTCACTATTGAGTTCTAAAAATAGTAGATAATATTCAATACCTTAACTACACTTAATCACCAGATCATGTATTACTCTTTTTTTATGGCTTGTCACTATACGCAGTTAAATGACAGGTATACCTAGAGATGATCTACTTACTTGTGTAAGATATACCTACAATTACAGTAGAGGTGAGGAAAATACCTTTACTTTATGTAGTGTGCAGTTCTTGATTTGGCTAGTTTTAATGTGCTCCTCCATTCTTCCCATCCTGTTAGTTATCTGAACTTTTCAAGCAAGGAAACAGAAGAGAGTAATATGTTTTTCATGTAAGACGTATCTGTAGAGTTACAAATATAGGTTAAAGTGAGTGGTGATGGTCTGCCTGACTCAGATGACTGTTTTGTTTCACTTGTTTGCATGCTTATCTTCTGTTTTAGAAATAGAAAATAAAATACTTATATTTTATCGTAATGGTTTTTTGAGTGCAGTCCAAGTTAGTTCCTTCACTTAATTTCACTTGGCATGTTTCCCCACTTATGTTCAGGCCAGCCTGTAACATTAAAGCTGTATGTGGTTACTAGCTATCTGTGAGCCGTGTCTCCAGTTTCTTCCGTTGAGTGAAGTTTGAAAGTCACTTTTGGAACTGAGTGAAGATTTCGTTCTAAACATTAAAAGAAGTGTAGAGCTTGTTCTCTCTTCTAGCTGAGCTCCTTTCCTCATATACTATTCAGCAATAAAAATTTCCTCAGTACAAAAAAGGTTTTGAAAAACTCTGGCCTACAATTCTGTAAAGCATCCTGAAGAGTGGGTTTTAGCACTTGAGGGTCAAAATGTTTGCATCAGTTTGGGGGGATAAATTGGAAATTGTTTTAACTCATTTCTTTTGTATTTGGCTTCTAGGTTCCAGCAAGATGTGGAGTGACAGTCCGAGACAGCCTAAAAAAAGCGCTGATGATGAGAGGACTTATTCCAGAATGCTGTGCTGTTTACAGAATACAAGATGGGTATGGTTTGTGTAGGGTGCTTTTTTGCTCTTAGACTCTCTTATTGGAGCTACCCAAGATGGCGAGTTGTATCCAGAAGCTGTTTACAAAGTTCAGAATTATGTGATACTTTGCACTAAACAGTTTGCACATCGCAGACGTGTTGAAAAGAATGTCTAACTCCTAGGAAAAGGCTCAGAGAAAGGAAAAATAATATGAGATTATGGCAAAACACTCATTAATCAAACTCAGGCTAACGAAACAAGTATTAGATAGGTTGTGTTAACGTCTTGGTTTTGTTTCATTTGTCCATAATGCATTCTTAACTAAAGACAGAGTTCCCTTGGGAAGAAAAGAGAAAGAGTCTTCAGCCCTAAAAATTTGTGTATTATCTTCATGTACACAATTAGCCATCTCTGTGGAACTCTTACACAACAGGTACCTTCACAAACACTCTATCTGATCAAAAAGGCATCTGCCACGTTGGAAACAAGGAATTTGCCACTACTGGAGCTGGTTGAAAAAGTGCATGTCCTTCATGCAGTTTGTCCAGGGAAGATGTGTTTTGTTTGCTATGTACTGAGCCTAAAGTCTTGCTTCTGAAGTTTCCTGCAGGTAGACTGTGTAGCAACCCCCCACAGTGCAACTTTTTAGCTGGTCTCCCAGCTTTGGCAAGAGACATGCAAGGGCCTGTGTGCTGATGCTAATGAGAGGCTTATTTGCACTTTAGAGAGAAGAAGCCCATTGGCTGGGACACAGACATTTCCTGGCTCACGGGAGAGGAGTTGCATGTGGAAGTTTTGGAGAATGTGCCACTTACGACACACAATTTCGTATGTACTGGGTTTTGTGAGATGTTGAGTGGGGTTACATCAGCTTCGTACTTTCAAATTCAAATTACCAACTTGGAATATTTTGCATCTGTGGGATGTGGTGGGAGTTGCAAAAGAAGTTTTTAATCACAGTAGCTTAAGTGAATTAGATAGAATTGTATTTGAAATAAGTGATGTTAGAGTACTTGATCACCCTTAAAACTTTCACATTTGGTTGGAATACACCCTCTAAAATCTATAAATGTAGGGGGTTTAAATCAGCACTGCATTGCAGAGCTGTAATAATAATCTACTATTTTTGTATTGCTGTATCTATAAAATGTATTCTGGGCCTCCCTGCTGGCTCTGCAGCAGCAATTAACTAATGAACTAACTATTCCCAGAGCGGTGCTGACATCATCAATGATGCAGTGCACAAATATGTTTTGACCTGATAAGGCACCAAGTAAATGGAAGCTGCTAAACAGAATCTGTCTAAATGTTTCCAGCTACATACAAAATCCTGGAAATAATGTTTATCACATCAGGAAGAAAGACCTTCTATTTCAGTTTAAAACAGCAAAATTCTATCTGCAAGCTGAGTCAACCTGTTTAGCTCAAACAAGCTGTTTGGGCTATGGCTAGTCAAGTAAACTCTAGTAGGCTTAACATTTTGTATATCCCTCTGAAATTCTGATTATTACATGTAATAATAGAACTAAGAATGTGTTTTTAGGGTAGGTATTGCTAAATTTGAAAATTAACTAAATCATTTCCCCCCTATAATTTGGGGATGATGCATGATCACTTTTCTGTGATTCTAAATGTTTCTGAGTTTCAGTAGTCAAAATTACAACTCTATGTGTAACTGTACACTGAAGCCCTGTATATATATATATACACACACATATATATATGCCAGGGTGTATTTCCAGTCCTGTGAGTATTGGATAGAAATGTTCTTTGGCTTCTGGAAAAATCAGAATATGAAACAATATTTCAGCAGCTTTTGTTTTTATAGGTTGTATCCAAATAAATTCTGAATGTTTATGTCTAACATGATAATAGTGAAGTTTTGCTTCAGGTTTTTTGCTCTTATTCTTACTGCTAGTGAAGTAAGCATTAATTCCAAGAAACAGTTGGAAAAAGTTTTAATGCATGAGAACTGTTTAAAAAGGAGACAACCTTTTGTGTAAATCTGTTTGATACATAAAACTGTAGCTCCAGCATGACAAAAGAGGCTTGTAATTACACCTGAGGGAGGTAAGAGCAAATAGCCTATCTTGGGCTTACAGAAGGACTCTAGGTAATTGTGACTGTTTTTGACAATGTAGGTACGAAAAACGTTCTTCACGTTAGCGTTCTGCGACTTCTGTCGAAAGCTGCTTTTCCAGGGATTCCGGTGCCAGACCTGTGGCTACAAATTTCACCAGCGCTGTAGTACAGAAGTGCCACTGATGTGTGTTAATTATGACCAACTTGAGTAAGTAATCACAATTGATTTTCAAGTTGAACCTTTTAATAAGTGTACAGCTGTCAGTGATTTCTTGTGTTAAATCTGTAATTCAGGAAGTCAGAGGAGGTGCCTGAAAAAAAAAAACAGGAGTTCAACTGTTCTTGTGAGACTGCTTAGTTCATACTCCTTCTGTGCCAGCTCAGACAACCAGTTCATATTTCTTTGCTGGTCTATGAAGTGGTTTTTTTTGAAGCATGAATAGGGTTGCTGAGTACTTGACTGTATCAGACAGACTTCTCATTGTTCACAGTTGTTATTATTAATCAAAACTGGTTCTTTATTATGTGATCGCTAGGCCCCTGTTTAAAATTTAGCTGTGGGTTTATTCTCTACAACCTTAGAAAGTGTTAAGAGACACTGGTTGATTATAGTGAAATTGCAGTTGCTTTTACAATAATTGAAAATAAATCTGCTAGCAAGATTAATGCCTAGGTAAGAAACATGAAAGAGAATGTCCCAAACAGTCCAGTGTTCTTGGATTGAGTTACTGATCTATTTGTGTAAGTCTTTGATGTAGGTTTAGGATCTGGTGTAAACTGGCTCTGTTCTATTTGATTAGTTTCAGCAGAGGCTATTAAGTCTTTTAAATAGACTTTTGTGTAAGGAATAATTTAAAATGCTATTTTTCTCCCCAAGAATGAATTTAATTTCAGTTTATTTTGGTATTTGTAACTGTTTCTGCTGGCATCTCTGGAGTTTGTTCTCAGGGTATAAGTTTATGTACTCACAGATAAAAGTTGTGCATTGTTGAAGAACCAGATGTTTGCAATTCCAGCTAAAAAATTTAAAAATTAATTCCACAAAGTTTATATTTCAGGCATGATCTTTTGATCCTTTGTGAAGTAAATAATACTTCTAACAAATCTTGCAGATTTAGTGTGTTAGTGTAATCTTTACTGTAAAATTTAGAATTTAATCAATGAGGTTTTGGGGTTTGGGGTCTTTTTTGAAATCTTTGAGTATTATATTGTGAAACTTCTGGGTTTTGCACAAGTTAGGTTGTTCTTGTTTTGTTCTTGCCTCACAGTTTGCTGTTTGTCTCCAAGTTCTTTGAACACCACCCCATACCACCGGAGGAGGCCTCCTTAGGAGAGACCACCCCAGCATCTGGATCATACCCCTCAGTGCCCCCCTCAGATTCTGTTGGGTATGACCTTATTCGTGCTGTTTAATAACATAACATTTCAGTACTGTGCTAAGAAACACTCAAATACTGCTTTGCAACTCTGCATTTTTGTAATCTGGCTTCTCATGCAGGTATATCCACCTATGCTTAACCTAAAAAAGTGAATGTTTTCATTCACATGAATTCTGTAAATTAGTAATGAGCCTAAGTTAAATGTGTGTGTAACTGTCTGTAGAATTGGGGCATTACCTGTTAAACTGATTTCTTCTACATGATACCTTAGACCTGGTCTAAACTGGAAAGATTTTATACTTAAAATTAATATAAACCAAAATTATATTCTCACAGATTCTCTTAGTTTGTTATCAAACTACAATTTGTATGCCTTGAAGTGTCATACCTCAGTTTCAAAATAAACCACATTGCTATCAGGCTGATGTGAACAGGTGCCAGTTTCAGGTTCGTAACACTGCTTTAGTAGCTTTTCCACATACACTGCTCTAGTATCCTCCAGACCAGCTGTCTTCTTCCTCTTCGTGTTGGGGCATACCAATAGCAATTGTTTGCTGCAGCTCCAGGTTTTGTAAAAGCAGACCTCTAAAACTGACCATACCCCTGTATTTCCAACAAAGATTCTGGACCCTTTCTCCACGAAGAGATAAGAGACCATATTTAGATTATGTTCCCAGTAGCAAAGAGATCAATGACACCATCCACCATTAGGTAGTTGAACAAATCTCCAGGGAAGAGTAACTCAGGCATGTATATCCCACTCAAGAAATCTGATGCATATTTATTAAGAACACCAAATACAGAAGCCTTCAGAAAACCATTCCCAGGACATGTGTGCTGTGTGGAGTTGAGCTGAATGTGGCAGAAATGCTCTCCTGGAATCGTGAACATTGTTCCTAAACTAAAGCAGAAACACACTGGAAGCTACGCAGGCACTTCTGGACTCTCAACCAGAAGATAAATTCTCTGGACAGCCAAGACTGTTTTATGGAAGATCAAATACAATGTCTCCCAGGAAAACAGATTGACAGTCCTGCAGAGGATACCTCACTTGGTAAGTACAGAGATTATGTTCTTATTTGTTCTATTTTGTGCAGATTCAAGTGAATTCAAAAGTACTTCTTCAAGGTAATGAATGTTGCCTTTAGATCCTGCGGATATTAGTACACCAGAGTGTGGACAAGGCTGCTTGTCAAGTCTTTGTCAGGGTACAGCCAAAATTGTAGCTGGGCTAAAACTATTAATTCATGAAGAAACTTGTTCATACCAATTGTGTTAAATGCTAGTGGATGTCAAAGGCACTATATAGCCCTAATCCTGATATTCTGAATTGTCCTGCTTTTCAATTGCCTTAGCCTCACATTACCAGCTTGTGAGGTTACAACAATATGGATTGTCTTGATACATGCACTACTTCAGGCAGTCTTAGTTTTGTGAAGTGAAAACAGAAAGAAAAACTTGAGACCGAAGCTGGTTAATGCCATATATATATAAAAATGTTAATATTTAAATATACTTGCTAGTTGCTGTTTAGGAGCTTTTCCCATGTTGCATCTAGAAGTGTTTGTAATTGCAGAAGCTGTAAAAGGTTTCTAGTTTTCTCCTTTCTGTTTTGCTGTACATTTTGTTACACAAACCAAAAAAGGGCATACATCATGCCTGCAAAGCCATGTTCATTTTGAAAATGGTTTATGATTATCAGCTGGTGTTCATATGTAATATGCATGTTAGTCATACAGTTTTCCCCAAGCATCTGTGTATGTAGTATTTCCTTTCCAGAAGTAGCTCAGATGTTACTGAATGCGCATATAGCACTGTCCATACATCTTTCCAGTTATCTTTCTTGCCTTTCTTTAATAATACTTCTCTGCTTTTTAAAAACATAATTGAGGAAATGTTAATCTAGCTGAATTTAAAAAGCTTGCCTTTTCTATAAAAATGTATACTCACCTGTGGTTTTGTTCAAGATGACTGCTACAATATGGGAAAACAGCTCAACTGGAATAAAAAAAAGGCTGACATATGAGCTTATCTTGTCTAGGAGGAGAATACAAGATTGAAATTTGAGAGTTGAAGAATGGGATGGAAAATATGAGGAACTAGCACTTTAATAGCTCTCCCTAGATTAATAATTGTTCCTTTGATTTCTCTGTTCTCCTAGCATCTTTGATGGCACAGCTCACAGAGGAGGGGATGTTACTAATCGTTTGGTAAACCTGAGGAAAGAGAAGGCAATCATCCCTCTTCATCTCTAGCCTTGTGAAGGGATCCCAGCAGGAGGCAAAGTGCCCAAAAGAAGGAAGTTTGTGTTGCAAGACAAGTTGGAGAGCAAAGGCGTGTGTGACATGCTGATGCACTGTCAAGAGATCAAATGAAAAAGTTTGAAAGAGAAAGGAACATAAAGGAAAAGACCATTGGACATGATGCAAAAGCTGCTAAACATGCTGGAGAACTGTTTCACTTTGCTCATGTGTAACATCCTAAAGCAAGCCTTTCATTCTTCCAACTGTGAGCCATAGGCAGTTCCTCCAGGTTTTCCACCCCAAGATGAGGGAGCACATATGGTCCCATTTCACATTTCTGAACCCCTTATAAAAATGTGTCCGGCCTCCACATTAGGTTTTGTGTCCCATTTTGCTTCTTTCCATTTGCACTATCCTGTTGTGCCAAAACAGCCATTTGAGTTACAATCTGCAGTTAACTGGAAAGAAGAGAAGTGTAGGTCTCCCTACTAAGAGCCATTTGTAATAAAATTGAAGTTAGCAAACTGTATATCATACATTGTATTTGTTTCATTCGTTGCACTGTCATGAAGTTTCTTCTCCATCTTGGCTTGTAAAATATGAGCACAGAATTTCTGTCAACCCAGTTCCCTCAATCTCAGATACATGAAAAAGAGAGAAATAAGCAAGTTGGCAACATCTTGGCTCTTTGAAAAACAACATTTCCCAATATGCTTCATCTTCTAAGTTGGAGGAAGAAAAGGGGAATGTCTGGTGCACCATTCTTGGAAGCTTGCCAGTCCTTGCCTTTGAGCAGGCTCCAGCTTGTGATTAAACACCTCTGCTTTCCTTTCTGTCTTCCAAATGTTCACTGATCATTCTGCTTCAGCCAAAGATACTTGAATGTCTAGAAAACTTCTGAAAAGCCAAGGAAGCAAAGAATACAGTCTTACGATATTACATTTTATACTACAATGCCATTTAGATCCTGTGGTGTGTAAGTTAGCAAAAGCTTTGTGTTTTAATTCATAAAACAATGAACTTTTTCCCCTAAAGGTTCTGGCACCAGGCCTTTTCCAGGCTTCTCCCTGTAAATGTCCCCAAAGTTCCTAAAATATGCAACTTGATACGCATTCTTGCTGCACAGAAAAGGTTTGGTATCAGAATCTCTAGAAAACCCTTTCAGTCCATACAACAGGTGAGGGAAGCCTCTTGCTCTCCAAAACTTTTTTTGCAAAAACATGCTAGTGACCTGGAGCTGGTTGGAAGGACTAACAGCAACAGTGTGGGTCTCTTGATAACCCCTGGTATGTGAAGCTATCAGAAATTTTAGGTTCATCAGCTTTGATATGTGCCCAAAGGCCACTATAAATAAGTGCACCCCATTGTGATCATCCTGGCAGCTGTTTTTCACCTACAAGCCAACATGGATGAAAACAAGTTATCCTGGTGTAAAAATCTGCACTAATGTGTGAGGTCATGGCTGTTACAGAGCTGTCCCATGATGCTTCTAGACTGACTTCAAAGGGTGCTGCAAGAATGATTTTTACCTTGTAGTTCCAAATTGGTACTGCTGTCCATTTCTCCAAATCAGCGTTTGATTTGGGATTATTGAGTATTTCCAGGCTGCAGGGATGAGGAAAGAAAAAAATTACAGTGTTTTCTGGCAATGTCTGTGGAGTACCTCAGTAATTAAATCAGCACCTGTTTGGCCTCCACAGTTTAAATTTACCAGCTTGCTACTATAGCTGAAATACCATTGTATCCCAGATCCTTAGCAGTCTTTAGAAACTACTTGGAACTGGAAGTGCACTGTGTTCTTCATTAACAGCAGTAACAAAAACCAAATCCAGTCTGATGTTAACACTCTGGTGTAAAGAAAAAAAAATTTAAAACCTTGATGCGCATTTTAGCTTGCAGTAGGTTTGGTTTGGATATGAGTGTGCAGCCTGCCAGGTAAATAGTGTGTGCAACACTGAGCCCCGTGGCTAAACTAAGGTGGAGTTGTTCAGGCTGTGAGGAAGATAAAGAAATCTCAGTCCAGGAGAGATGCTGTCATTTTAAAAAGGAACTGGTACATGCCTTATAATTGAAGCTAGGTGAATGTGAATTTTCAGTTCAAGCATTTGCTCAACTACAGCAAAATAAAAATGCAGTCAACAAAAACTTGAATCCCAAATATACCTATCGTAAGAAAAATTTCAAGAAAAATCTTTCCTGAGTAGACCAGCTCTTAAACACTTGAGAAACATCACATTGGTGAGTAAAGGACATTGAAGAAAATCTGTATTAAAATTTTCTTTTGCATTTGTAAAGTGAACTAATTTATATCATTGCAAGTTCTAAAGTGAAGTAGACATACTGAATATGATTTTAAAAAAATGTTTGTTTATATGTAACATAACGTGCAGATACTTTCCTGAGTTACCTTACTCTTTCTTGTGGACCCAGTTTTGTGGAATAGTAAATCTGTGGACACATGGGCACTTGCTGTACTTGGTAAAGGGTATAAAAATTTTACATCTTATCAGTTATCCTTGTTTCCTGATAAAACATCTTTCTGTTTTGCCTGATAAAAAGGGAAGGAGCAATGTGCTAATCACAAACATATGGTCCAAGGTAAAAAGCATGTTCTGTCATACTGCCTGGAAAGGTTATAACATATTAGATTGAGATTTGATAACTATCAGCTTGTTGCCTCAGAAGCAGAGAATCGTTTGTTAAAAGAATGCCCACATCTAGGAGGCTGGGAGAAAGTGATTCATCTACTTACTTGTAGAAGGTCTCCTTTACCAAGGTGGCTGTAAACCATTCACAAAGGCCACAGGAACAACAGAATCTGAGCTCCTGATATTCAAACTGCATGTTCCTTTAAGTCAGTTATTTTTTGGGATTTTATTTGATCTTTATTTTTGGAGAGGTTGGGTTTTTACTTGTTTGGGGGTTTTTTGTGTGTTTGGTTTTTCTTGGGTTTTTTGGGGGGATTGGGGGTTTTTTTTGTTGTTTCTTGGGGGTTTTTTGCAGTGTGTTTTGTCAGCACTGTGCTTCCATAGCCTAAGAACTAGTTTTGGAACTGGCCTGGAATAGACAGTGTCACCCTTTTCCAGATGGTGAGATCTGGCCCTTTGAGCTCCAGTGTCACTTCTACTCTTCTCGAGTCGTTACAATTTAGGAATACTGTAAGAAGGGCCTTTTGGTAGCTCAGAGGATCACTGCGTTCTTTGTGGTGACGTGTTCTAGATAGGTCAAGATCTTGATGCAGATCAAGATCCAGCTTTTACCACACATGGGCAGAAACTGAGCTTGTGATCTCAGTAGGCTGTCTTAGCTAGCAAACCCCTTGTCTCTTTTACTTCACTAGTTATCTTTTTCAGGAAAAATTTCCATTTAGCAGAAATAACCTACTTTTTTTCAAAGTGTCTCAAGGACACCCATTAATAAAATCATTATGGAGCACATGGCTAACGGCTTATGAGGTTCCCATCTCCAGATTCTTTGTTGTCTAAAGCCCAGAGACACTCCAAGTAATAGCTTAGAGACTGGGGGGGAAAAAAAAAAATTCTTTACCAGCCTGTAATTATTTTCTAAAGATCTGGACTTCCCCCAGTAAGAATTTAATTGTTAGAAAAAGCTATTCAAGTTGTTTTTAAACATGGTATGATGTAGCATGCTATCTGTGTTAGCAACATGATGGACATGATGACCTGTGACCAGAAATACAGAAGTAGCAGATGACCATTTATGACTCAAAGGAGGATGTAATTGAAACAATATTGCCTCAATCTGGTTTTCTCTCCGTCGGCTTACTCATGATCACAGAATATCTGATGGCTTCTGTTTTTGTCATGTGGCAGAGCTCAGATGGTGTGTCACAGTCACTCCTGGTGCAATGTTCTGATGGATGTTGTTATATATTTCCCTTAGTTTCCTTGTTACCTGAGAGCTCTCAGGAAGTTTAAGCAGGAGTTACCTATGCCAGCAGTGACAGTACTGGCCTGGTTGAGACACTTTTTAGACTTTTGTTCTGATTCTTTTGTGTAGCATTTGACACGCTTTAATATGAAAATAGAGTGCCTTTAAATGTCAGTCAGGTCCTGCATTTGGATCTGTGCGGTGTCCCATGTCCTGATGTGTGTTCTAGTTGCATGATTTACATACAAAAACATTCAGAAGTTCAGAACTTCCTCACCTACAATATTTTACCTGAAGGCACTTGGGTAGCAGTGAATGAAGACTTCAGCTTATGTGTGTGTACAACTGCATTTTAAAAAATAGTTCTGAAGTTATAAACAACTTCTGAAGTGCTGGGCTTTTCAAGGCCCTTTCTCAGAGATTTGACTATTGGTTTTTTGAGTTCATTGCTTCCCAGTATCTTTCCAATATCTATATTCTGTCATGTGACAGTAGGTAACTGCTTTTTTTTTTTAAGTTAAGCAGGGTTAAACCCCCTGCCTCTTCTCTCCTGCCCACTTCCCAATCATATTCAAGTATTTCATTGGAAGACTTACTAGACTGTTACTTGAGTTAATTTGCAAGCACCTTGTTTTGCCATTTTCAATTGTGAGATTGTTGGCCAGGAAGGAAAAGATGACAGCTACTTGGGATACAGATAGCGCTGAGTTCTGGGATCAGTGCCAAACTGGATAAACTTTTCAATGAAAGGTAGGATAGTAGGCTATAAAGCAAACATGCTGCTGAAAAAATGCCAAGGTGTCCTATTGAAAATGTTAGTTTCCCCAAAGACCTTTGGAGAGGCCAAGGAGCATTTGCTTACAGGAGGTGGCATCAGGACCTATTGCTGCTATATGCTGCTGTCTGTTTTATTTCTGAAGCTTCTCCCTGTGGATGTTGCCTTTGTGGTCATGGTAATTAATCCATGAGTCATTGAATGGCTGGAGGACTCCACTCCTGTTTTAGAACTGACAAAAAGAAACCAACTCTTAAAAACCTTGTTGTCAGATACCATGTATATTTTAACATAAAGTTTTCTTTGGCAAAGGTGGCAAATGTTTTCATTAGCCTTTTGCCTTACATCCATTAGATTGGATCATTAGGCTTAACAGTGACTGACCTTGACTAGACTAAGAGATAATTGCCAGTTTATTGCACTTTAACAAAATTATGGATAACCAAAGAAGTGACTTTCTGCCTTTTTACAAACAACCCAAATGTTTAGTTGTTTTGTCTTTTGAATATTCAATTCATTATACCATAAATTAAAGACTTTATCTACATTTATGACTGGCAGCGTTTGCATTTCTTCAGGAAGCTTGTTTGTGTATTCTGAACACTTATCTTTTAAGTCAAACCTATTGCATTGTAGCACTGTAAATAACATTTGAAATGTTGTGCTATTCAAAGTTATTTCTTAAAGGTTGAGGTTAAAAGGTGATACGTTTATTTTTAGTGTCAATAATACATTGGCCGTGTTATTTTTAGTATCAATAATACATTATTATTAATCAATTAGGTTGAATGACCAGATGTAATTTTCACTCTGTCTTCTCTGAAAAATAATCCCATCCATACATTTTGTTTTATGACATTTTCTGACTGTAACATTAATATGAGATGTTAAGCATTTTTAGTTCTCAATTGCTTACCATTAAAATGAGTGTATTGCATTGACTCGGAGGTGAGGAAACTGCAGAATACCTTGCTGTCTGCAATGCATGTTGGGCAGCATGAATTTTTCAGATCAGGATTTATTATTGCTAGTTTGGTATGGTATGGTAGAGTTTTCTTTGTTTTAACTCAGAACACTTCACAACCATGTAATTAGCTAGTTGATGCAACAGAGAGTTGTTGCAATTGATCATAGGGGAGTAGAGACCGTTCATTATCAATTGTTTTTATTCAGGGCTTTAGATCAGTTTTTTTGTGTATGTATTATTATAGTTGAAAAGGACTTACCACACCCACTATGCAGTGTTTGAAGCCATTTGTAGACCTAAATCCTCTTTTTCCTTGACTTTGTTTCTCAGACCACCAATTCTCCCTAGTCCTTCTCCTTCAAAATCCATTCCAATCCCACAGCCCCTCCGACCAGCAGATGAAGACCATCGGAATCAATTTGGGCAACGCGACCGATCCTCTTCAGCTCCCAACGTCCACATCAATACAATCGAGCCAGTCAATATTGATGTAAGTATTACTAACAATTAGATCAGGAATAGTAGATTTGATGTGTTCCTTGTGAATATCAGTGTGTTAAATTCTCTGCGTACGCACAAGTGCTGTGTTTCTAAGATAATCCTCAGTGGTCTGTCAGAATCTTCAAAGATCATTCATTTTTCTTTTTTTTCATAGATTCTTTTTTGCTGTTGACAGCTGTAAGAACACAAATAATCCATTCTCCAAAAGGAGAACTGCCTTTTGACAGTCCTGTCCTTTTCATTTTCAAAGAAACATTCTGCCCCAAACAACTGCTTTTTTTTCCCTGTCATTAGTCCCAAGGCTCATGGTGTTAGCTGTAGTAAGTAACCACTCTTGCAAACCATTCTGTGTGTTAAACACATTTTTATGCAAGACAGAGATTTTTTAGTATTTTTATTTCAAGTAATATTTTTGGCATTGGAGAAAATTAAATAATTAAATTAAGCTGAGTTCACATATACTAACAGTTCCTTAAGAGTTTAAGGAGCCCAGTATATGTTATTCTGAGACTTCCTTTGGAGTGTTCAGAAACTGCTACGCTTAAGTTTTTTTCCACAATTTTGAAATCTCTGGATGGTGAAATGTAACTAATAATAATGGTTGGTGTTAGCCTAAGAACAGTTAGGACCTTTCAAGATGTTGCCTTTTGCTGATTTTGCTAACATACACAGTTCGTATTTTAGCCCTAAGTCTGCTCTCTAGAAATTAGTCATTTGTCAGATGAGCAGTCTTGAAATCTGCCTGGACACTGAGGCACAAAATCTGTTTTACATGTGAGCTAAGGGAAAGGTGAAATGTTGATTTTAATGTTGTGGCTATGTAGACATTTGCATGTGGTATATGGCAGTGGTGCAGCTGAGGCATAGCCAGTGCTTTTGGCAAAGCATAGGTGTGTGAGGGAACAAATATGATTATGGAACAAGAAGGGAACAAATATAATAATCTAACAAAAAAAAAAAAAGCTTCATTATGAAAACAGACATACAGAAGGAAACTGCTAGAATTTTCTACTTCTCTTTATAAAATCCTTAGTATAGTTTGCTTTTAGTCTGGACATGTTGCAAAAGATTCTCTCAGTTCACAGAGGATTGCAAGTGAAGCAAGCCTTCTGCAATTAGTCATTTCTGAGAAGAACAGTGTGCCCGGCTATGCAAATCAGGTGTGTTGTTACAAGAAAAAATGAAGTAGGACTCATTTGACTGATGTACCTCAGTACAGGAAATTGATGTCCCAGGTTCTGATAAGACAATTCAATTCGTTTGTGCTACTGTAACAGGAACATTTGACTCAATATTTCTTTGTATGTTTTGGCCAACTGCGTTTTTAAATCAATATTTTCCTGTCAGCATCTCTTTTGAGTAGTGTACATTTCACTTTACTACTGGGAGATGCTGTTTTAAAGCAACTTAATTTTGAGAAATGCGGTAGTTCTTTGGAGTTATTGATATTAGTAAGTCAGGGTAGGAAACCACTTTTATTTCATGGGCATCATATGACACTATGAATTCTCAAACTTATCAGTCTCAATTGATTCCAGAATATAAATGTTAATACCTAAATTAAACACAGTTTTTTAATTTTTTACAGGACTTGATTAGAGACCAGAGTTTACGAGGAGAGGGAGGTAAGTGGCATTTAAACTAACTACTGTGTTACATTTAATTACACAACTGCTTTGTCCCTTCCCGTTACCCTACTTCCTTCTACAAAACACAGACACAATGCAAAATATGACTAGAACAAAAAGTGAATTTACATTTGCTTGTCCATGAACGTAGTATTTGTTTCACAAAGAATTGAGTCATTTGCTGGTCATTCTGGGAGTGGGGGAGACAGAAGGAGAAAAAGTTTTGAAGTAGTACTTAGTTTTTTTTAGTTTTAAAATTACTTAGTACTTTCACTTTTTTACTCTCTCTCTCACACACACAGATATACACCCACACTTATTCACTCACATGGCTGCACACAGATACACTACAACTTCCCAAAGATTTTTATGCCTGGTGTTACCTCTTCACCCATGGAAACAAAAGGGGTTTTCAACGAAAACCATTGTGGTAATGGGCCTTCCATATGAACTGCTGCATCCTAAAGTAGCTTGAAATACTCCAGTTCTTCTCCCCCTCTACCCCTGCTGAAGTTGCTGCTTTGCTGTACTGCATGCCTGTGCTACTCTTGGAAGTGGATTATTAGGATCTTACACTAAAGCCAGGTCTTTTTATGTTTCCTTCAGTAACTCACTGCTCTAATTCACAGTTAAGTCAGAACTAGTGCCAGGAGGTTTATTTTTCTTCATGTGTTGTGCACGGGCCTCTTAAGTCACTTCTCCCACTGGTTGTCAAGGTCCTGAAGAGGGCTTCTTATGTGCTGTATTTATTCCTATGAATATAATAAAGCAGAAATATTGAAAATAGAGAAATAGTAAGTAGGGCAGGCATATGACAGTTTTTCCAACTCCAAATCAGTAACACAGTTGTCTCCTACTAATTATAACTTGCTTCAGCCATAAGTATGGTCTGAATTACTATAGAATACCCTTTCACTGACTTTGTTTCTCCCATGCAAATCTGGTATTTGGTAGGATGTGTTGTGTTTGATGGAGCTGTCTTTAATAATGCCAGCAAAATGCACTTTTAAAAAAGAAACTTCCTTTACTCCTGCAAGCTTGTAATTGAAAGTTGCCAGTTTAGCTATTTTTGTATGTGTTGATAGGTGTGGCTCTCCAGAGTTTTGCCCATTTTGTCCAACATTTAAATGTTGTGCAATCATGTTGGTTTTAACTTTTGATCATAAACTGTCTGCTTGGCATCTGAAAACAATTGGCTATTCCAGTCCTGAAACGGTGTTCTTGGGAATTGACTTTTTTTCCTTCAAAGTACAGAAGCAATCTATGATTAGGAGTCAAAGCATCCTAGTTATTTCCCATGACTTCTTTCATTTCTTCTATGTGTCTGTCTTTCTGTCTCTGCCTGCCCGTCTCTTTCTCTCTAACAGCCCCTTTGAACCAGCTGATGCGCTGTCTTCGGAAATACCAATCCCGGACTCCCAGTCCCCTCCTTCATTCTGTCCCCAGTGAAATAGTGTTTGATTTTGAGCCTGGCCCAGTGTTCAGAGGTAGTTGGGCTCTTCTTTCTTGTTTTCACCCAAACAAAATAAGTAAAACCACAGATGCTGTTTGTGCCTCACCCTCACACCGTGTGTATGTAAGTGTGTGAGTTTATCAAAACACCTCTGTTTTTTGCTTGGCCTGGCTGGAATGCTTTGAATGTGCTTTTCACACATACCCACTTTCACCTTTACACGCTTGAAAATTATTGTAAGTGAAGTCTGACTTAAATCTTCAAAAGCAAGGAATTTCATAGTTGAGGTTTTTCTGTGGACCTTAACATAATTTTTCTAAACAAAGGTCATTGGATTGCATTGCAGTGATTTTAAAGATAAAATGATGCCCTTAACTTAGAATTTCCTTGACTGTTCAGTTTAAGTCAGTTCAGTGCTATAACAGTCTTCTGTATTTAATATTCTTTGTTTTGAAAAGTAATGTAGGAAATCAAATGTGAATTACGAACATTTCCATTGATATCTTGTTAGGTCTCAAGCTTTTCAAGTAATGTGTCATGTCAGCTTTCAACAAATACTTCACTTTGACAATGTGCTGTTGACACCACATCAGGGCTCTAGATGGTTTGAGTAGTTTTTATTTAGTTAGTAAATTTGACTGAAACAGTATTTCTGTCCTGTACGATGTCAAATAAGACACTTAGATTTTCATGTCATTGACCGTGGGGGTAATTCAGGCCTTAAGCTGTCAATGGATCTGTTGTATTGCACAAAATCCCAATAAATCTCTGTGGGATTTCACCTGCTGGAGAAACCAACTATTGAGTAATAGCATGAAATGTTTGTACCTGTGTCTATACATAATACATGTAGAAATGGTTAGTTCAGTGCATGTAGTGTGGTTTTCAAATGCTACCATCTTGGCTGTTTCAAAGACTTTTGTTTCAGAATATATCAAGAGCAGTTCACCTTTTGAACTTGTAAAGATCTTCCAGAAGTCTTTGTAAGAAGACAGGTGTTCCCAACAAGCAAACTGGCTACAGAATGAAATATGTTACATGCGGCTTCAGAGTCCAAGCTATTGACTTAAATCCAGCATTATCTGAAGTGTTCTACTCTAATAACTTGGAAAACAGGCCATCTGGTATTATTATGAACAGATTAACTACAGTGTTCTGCCGTGTGCTGTGAGCATTTTTGGTGAAGGGTGAATATTGTGTTAGTGTTCCTATATTGCAGTATTAAAATCGAAGTAGGAGATTTTAGTTACCACAAAGAAAATGCATCCCAGATCTTTGCTATTGCAGAGAAAATCTGTAGCCCACTAAACTTTTGGAAAATTGCTCATGTTCTGGGAACATCATACATTTAATTCCATGTATGTTTGATTTCAGATGAATCATGTAAGAATAAATGACAGTGTAGTGGCCATAACATGATCATGAGTCGATCCTTCAGGTCACTGGCTTCCAACTGCTAATAAAAGTAGTTAGGATGCCCAATATGCATCATTATTGTTGCTTTAGTATGTGGGACAGAGTTTACAGATGCTGTGTCCCATTTTGTATTGTTGGTTGTTATTTTGTGCATCCACTTCTACGTGCATAGATTTTAGCTTACTGAGTCCAGTGATGGATACATATAGTCTAATAAATTAGCATGCACTGAGTGACTGAACTTAAGCAACAGTTTTAAAAGTCACAAAGTTGGGTTTTGAACTCTAATTGACATTAGGAGACACTTTTTACTTAAGAGGAGAGCTTCTAGGAGAATGAGGAGGAGTATTGTCTTCCACCACTTCCCAGAGCACTGATGTGAGAGAAGGCAGTGGAATGTTAGAGGTCTTGTTCAATGACATACATTGTTTAGCAAAGCAGCATGAATTTAATTAACAGTTGACCCTATTTTATGTCCTTTGCATTGGAAGGGTCAGCATAACCTTGTTACGAATAATTGTGATGTATTTTAAAAAGCAGTGTCTAGGTGAAGTGCTCTATTTGAAAAGGGCCACTGGGGCTCTGAAACAGCTCTCTTAGTAACATTTTCCTGCATAGATTTGTTTAGATAACCTACAGGCTACAGACATACTGTTCTTTTTGTGTTTCCTAGAATATGCTTCAAATAGCTAACTAAAGTACTTGTTCTTTTTTAATCCTTTCTAAAGTCTAATATTTATTTTTAAATCATAGTTCTCTGCTAACAGATAGCTTTAAAACAGCCAAATGATTTTCAGGTGGCACTTGGAGACTCAATCAGAAAACAGTTCAATTATTTGCACTTAGTCTATTTTGATTCCAAAGTACAGTAGTTCAGCTATTTGTTGGGTTCCTAAAAGCTTAGCTACAAGAACTATCAGAAGTAGATGCTGCTAACTAAAATGCTACTGTTCTTCTCAAAGAAACAAATGGAATTTAAAAAATACATTTTAAATTATTTTTTTCTTACTTAAAAAGACATTGTCCTTTTGTTAATTCATGAACAAGAGACTGGGGACTATCTATACAGGGATGTTTGGTATAGACTTGTCTCTTCCTGAAATCAGACTTGAGCACTAATCAAATATTAGGGCAATATTCCTGTATATGTTTGTTCTTTCTTAACATTTACATTGATGTTTAGAGATACTGCATCTTAAACACAAATCTTGCAGCTAATGTCAATACATTGTTGTAAACTGCATTCTTACAGATAAAACTATCCTGTTTCTGAAATTTAGGCTCAGCTGCAGGCTTGTCTGCAACACCTCCCGCTTCTTTGCCTGGGTCACTAACCAATGTGAAAGCGTTACAGAAATCACCAGGACCCCAACGGGAAAGGAAATCATCCTCATCCTCAGAAGACAGAAATAGAATGGTAAGGGAAAGATCAGCTGTGTTCTTTTGTAGAAATATTACACAGCCATATTCCTCTCACTTTTCTTTCATCCAAGTTTTCTAAATTATTTTGAAGCTGACTATGACAATGAAACCGATAGATAATGGAGTGGGATAACCACTTTAAAACCACTTTAAACTAGTAAATAATTGTGGGACTGATATATAAATAATTTAAATAATTGACTAAACTCACTTTGACTAGTGTGCCTCATATTGTAATGCCACTTTCCCTTCATATAAGAGCTTAACTTTTCCCACCATGATTCATAAACTTTGAAAGTAACGAATGTATGTAACAAATTTTTATGTAACAATTCATAAAAACATAAAAACATCCACTTATTTAAATTCACAGTTTAATATTATGATTAAGAATTTAAAATCAAATACTGCTTTCTTTTTGGTAAGCATTTCTTAATATTTTCTGGTTTTAACACTGCCAGAAAACTGTTGCAAATGTTTCATGCCAGGTAATAATTTGGCATACCTATGTCCTGAGGTTTTGTGTGCGGCTAACTTTAAAAGTCAAAAGACAACACGTGAAAAAGAAAACCCTTTTAGGACATTAATGATGGGAAATGCTGGTGAGAAATTTTTAACAAAGGAGCTGTTTTCAGAGACATTAATGCACTTGTTTTCTCCCTTTTTATTGTTTTTGCACATACATGAAGAAAACTCTTGGTCGACGGGATTCAAGTGATGATTGGGAGATACCAGATGGACAGATCACAGTTGGACAAAGGATAGGATCTGGATCATTTGGAACAGTCTACAAAGGAAAGTGGCATGGTATGTGGCCATCGCAGCAAGCAGCTGTTCTTGAGGAGGTCACAGTGCCTGCCCAGGCACACCCAGCTGGACAGCAGCTTCCCAGAAACACACCTGGGGTTCTGGTGGGCACCAGGCTGAAAGGGAGCCAGCACTGTGCCCATGCCACAAAGAGGGAGGATGGGGTCCTGGGCTGCAGTAGGCATTGCCAGCAGGTTAAGGGAGGCAATCCTTCTCCTCAGCACTGGTGAGGCCACACCTGGAATGCTGAGTCCAGTTCTGGGCTCCTCAGAACAAGAGAGACATGGACATAACGGGGAGAGTGCAGTGAAGGGCAGTAAATATGATTTTTAAATTAATACGTAGCGTGCTAAATAACTAGTGTAAAAACTTCATATTGCTTAGAAACTCAACTCTTGCATGTTCTTATGAATGGAGAAATGATTAGGGTAAAGATGAAACACAGTTAGAAAGGCAGGAAGAAGTATCCATCTTGATGAATGAGGATTTCAAATGTGTATTTTTAATAGCTTTGGCTTGGCTATGATTTCTCAGAGTAAAGTAAGAAGAGTATTTTTACATTTGACTGAATATTGACTTTTTTTTAAATTGTAGTGATTTATTTCATGTAAGCTAAAAATCAGGGTATCCCAGAATTTCTGATGCTCTGTATAGCATTTTCTCAAGAGAGGAGTATGTATCAATGGCACTTACTAAAAATTGCTGTTTTAAAGGTGATGTGGCAGTGAAAATGTTGAATGTTACAGCACCCACACCTCAACAGTTGCAGGCTTTCAAAAATGAAGTAGGAGTGCTCAGGTAAGAATATTTTTAATGGCATAAAATAATGTGTGTAGATTTGTGCTTCATTAATCATTGAATTTTAGCTCTCCATTAGAACATGTTGGTCTCACTCCTACGTGACGATGCTTCAGGCAGAAAAAATAGCCATTTAAAAATATTTCTTTGTACCCACTGCTAGTCCTTCCCTGTATGTGTTTGTCTGCACATCTGTGTTGTCAGTACATGTATGTCCAAACACTCAGGACTGGTTTTTGCTATTGTACTGCCCCCAGGGTACAGTCAAGCCTAAGTGCGAGCTGTAGGCCTTTCTTTCCTCTCATTCACATTTTGAAATTGAAGGAGAGCATGACTAATGGCTGGTTTTCAGCTACAGTACTGCCCATATTATCTGTTGTTTAATAGTCTCTGTTCAGTAACATTAATTTCTCTGAGGTTTTTTTTTTAAATGTAATTCTCGTAAAGTAACTTCTTGATTTCCTTTTCTCATGTCTACTGCTTCTACTGTCTCAGAGGAGGTATTTGGTTTGGGTTCAGCTCTTAAAAGAAGATCCATCAGCATGATATGATAGAAAATATATTGTAAAGAAACATTACATCAAAGTACAATCTTGACTAGTGTCGAGCTTAATTCTGTTTTAAGAAACAGAATAGCAAGAAGGTTTTTACCCCTGGAAACCTGATGTGTTGACCTGGGCACCCATGCTGCTGAAGCATCCCAAATAAGCTACATGGTGAAAGGGAATGGTCAGCCTTTTACCCCAGGAAAATGTTAGTTCCAAAAACTCTTAAGCTCATGATTGTGGAAGTAGAGGCATTCTGAGGTGTGCAACTTTGGATATCTCTTCATTTTTTGGACAGAATTTTGACAGAACTTAAATCAAATCAAACATTTTAGTCCAGCTTTCTGCTGGGAGCCCCATAGATGGAGTCCAGCATTTTTGTTTGTTGATTGTTTCAGCACTTACATAGTCACTTGTATCCTTTGACCCAGACAAGGCATATAGTTTGTGCCTGTAGTTGTGCCTTCTCCATTATGATTCATGATTACATAGCTTTGTGGTAGGATTTGCAGGGAGCTGCTTATTTTTTGTTTCCTCAGCAGTTACTCTCAGCATCACTTGACAAATTCTTGAACCTGAAAAAGGCACAGTCACATAGCATAGAACTGTCCTAGTCCACATTGCTGCAAGGACAAAGGCTCTGGGACACTCTGGAATCCCATGTTAATTTTTTCATGTAAGAAATCATAAAAGAGCTCTGACATTTTTCACCTACCCCAGAGTAGTTATTCCATGTTAGTATGATAAGAAAGGCTAACTTGAGAAATAATTCATTAAATGAATCTAGCAAGAGGTTATCATGTTATCTTAGTAACAGTTGAGATTGACTCAACCCCTTCTGTTTGGAAATATTTATGTAGACTGTGATAGATCTGCCTGGCTTTTCCTGATTTCCTGATCTGATTTCCTCCTGGTTCTTATTTTTTTGTAAACAGGAAAACACGACATGTGAATATCCTGCTTTTCATGGGTTATTCAACAAAACCCCAGTTGGCCATTGTTACACAATGGTGTGAAGGGTCCAGTTTGTATCACCATCTACACATCATTGAGACCAAATTTGAAATGATCAAGCTAATTGATATTGCACGACAGACTGCACAAGGCATGGAGTAAGTATTGAATTACTTGTCTGCAAATGAGCACTGGGGCAATGTTTACTTATCCCCTTCACACTGTGGCTGCCATTGGCAAATAAGACCAGCTCTCTGCTCACTTTGCTGAGCCCAGGGTCCTGTGTCAATCATCAAAGCATTTGGTGAAAGTATCAGAGCTCTCTAAATAGCAGGTTTCAACATCTGAAGAAAACATACCTATTTTGTTCTAAGGATTGTAAATAATCCTTACTCCCAGAGAGGGTCATTGAGTTAGAATTTACAAAACTAGGCAAATATTGTGTGTCAAAATCAGAACACTGCTGTAAGACCAGAGAAATCACACTCCAGCTGAAAAACCACTATGATTGCAGTTCATTGTGCCATTTTTCTACTCAGTACTCCATTACATTTTCAGTCAACAGGTGTGGAGGTGTTTGCAGCAACCAGCCTTAGCCTTCTGTTAGCCTGTGCATCTCCCCAGGCTCCATCTGTAGGTAGGGGAGATGCAGAAGCTGTTTTATGAACACGATTCAAAGCAGAGACACAAATTGGGGCTTTTCCCGCAGTTTTGTGCCAATCTCATTGACTAAACAAAGAGCCATGGGAGACTAGTTGCCTAATTCAGGCTGTATCTGCTGTGGGGCAAGTACACTCCCCTGTGTTCCCTGCCATCTGTTTATCCAGGCTGCAGTCAGGGGATCTTTTTTCCACTCCTCTACTAAAAAGCAGTCAGTGTATCTGAGTACACAGTGAGACTGGGAAAAACATTTAGCTCCTGCAATTTAGAAACACCTTATCTAAAGCTGTGACTGGCTCACAAAGTGTCTTGACAGTCACCATTAAGGCTGGAAGGCAGAACTTTCAGCATGGAATTGCATAAAAAAATTACTGAAGTTCTTTTTACTGTGAATATTGAGTTAGTATTGAAAAGCAGAAGTTGGAGCATAATTGTTATTCATCAGTAGCATCAGATTTGAGCTGAAAATTTTTAATTTTTTTTTTCCTGTGAATGTTGCAGAAACTGTCATGGGTAACCGAAGTTTTACTACCTGCATAAATGTGCAGTTTGAATGTCTACAGAATTTATGTTTCAGTAGTACAGTGAATTTTGAGTTGTTGATTAGTGAAGTATTACCTAACCCACCTGATCTGTGATATTACTTTTCAGTTATTTGCATGCCAAGTCAATCATCCACAGAGACCTCAAGAGTAATAGTATCCTTTCCCAGAGCTGTAAATCTGGAAAGCGAAAGCATTCTTGGTTGTTTTTTATTTTTTTTTCTGCCAGAAATTAACTTACTGATGTGAAAAGCTGTTCATGTGTGAATATTTGCCAAAAAGAAATTTTGTTGAGAAGGGGTAATATCACTAGTAACAAAATAAGAGATGCTTACTATGTCTTTTGATTTGATTGCAATAACATAGGGAGTTTTAGTTGATATCACAAAGATTTTTCTGCATCCTTTGGTTTCTTCATGTAATGAAAGATTATGTGAGCTGGCTCATGGAACATTTTCAGCTTTTCTCATACTTGGCACTTCAAGAAGGCCACCTGGCCATGGTCTGTTCAGCACTGGCCCAGTCATTACTTATGTAACCCTTACATGCCATAATTCACCATGCTGGCTGCCTAACACCTGTGTGATATGGAAACCTTCTTCAGTGACAGTGAATGGTTAAAACTGTCGTGTTCATGTTGCAAATTTGTACCTGTTTATTGCTTTTTTTAGGACAGGCACAGCACAGCTTGTCTGTTTTCCCTTAACATTCCCCCCTTAGATATTTTTCTTCATGAAGACCTCACAGTAAAAATAGGTGATTTTGGTCTAGCTACAGTGAAGTCACGATGGAGTGGATCCCAACAGTTTGAACAGTTGTCTGGTTCCATTCTATGGATGGTAAGCAAGGGGGAAATGGTGAGCTTGTTTCAACAAATTTATTTACCTTTGGCCAAAGTTTCTGCTTCTATGCCTCTGGCGTGCTGGCTTAAGCTGGGAAAGACAAGCAGTAATGCAAAGTAGTAAATGAATGTTTTTCAGTTGTTCTTTAAGCATGTGTTTTCCAGTAGTCAGCAGAAAAACTTCAGTGTCTCCATCTTTTATTCTGAGGTTTAAACTGAAGTGAAAATGGTGGCTAAGGAAAAAGAGTATCATTAATCCAGGGCTGAGAAGGTGAGAAAAGCCTTGCAAAACATCCTGCAAAAGAGTAGAGGAACTAGCTCAGCGAAAAGTAAGATGGTCTTAAGTTTTAAGGATTCAAGAAGAGTTACTTCATACTGCAATCTCCTGTGCAGCTCTACTTCCTCCTTTTCTCCCTGGAAAAAATTAAGTTCTGTTCGCTGACATTATTTTAAGTGTCATTAGAATTACAGTTTCTAAATACCTTCTCAGCCTGGACAAGGTCATTTTGATCTGTCATAGAGGAGTAAAAGGGATCAGCAAGCTGAAATGAAGCAGTGAATTTTGAGATTCATGTCAACATCCACTCTGTCTTAGGACCCAGTAACATCTGAAGGCAAGAGTGGGCCTTGCACCTGTACCCTGGACAAGTCCATATTTGTTCCTGGTATGTGAGGTGCAGCACAATGTAGAGAAATAAAAACTAATTCTTGCCTTTTATGATACAGGCACCAGAAGTTATTAGGATGCAAGATAAAAACCCATATAGCTTTCAGTCGGATGTGTATGCGTTTGGGATTGTTCTCTATGAATTGATGACTGGACAGTTGCCATACTCCAACATCAACAACAGGGACCAGGTAAGGGGAGGCATTGGCTTCAGTCAAGTGTAGCCTGAAACATAGATTGATTCAGCCTTGGGTGGTGAACATTCTAATGTTCTGTGTGTTTGGTGTTTCTGATTCTGATGCTGTGAGATGACATTTCTGCATTTTCTAGATCTGCCTCAGCCACATAGCAGCAATTTACTTACTTCTCTTGAGGTATTTTTTGTGTTCTTTTTATTTTAAATATAGATTTTCAGCTTCTGAACTGGTTGCCAGGATACTTATTAGGGAGAGAGCAGATTACTTAATAGTGATCTAGTTTAGAATAGTTCTGCAAAGTGATCCCCCATATATGTGTTCAGTTATTCCTCTTGTTCCCCCCACCCCTCCACTTGCAGTGAATAACAAATAGTGCAGCTACAGGATTGACAAAACAGAAGAGCAGTCATCTCACCGAATGTTTTGTATTCATTTCTACTTTGAGAGAGCACACACACCATCTAACTGAATTGCAGGATACCAGCATTTCTCAAATCCTGCTTGATGGAGTATATAACTTTCCAGAGTGTGGGAATCCTGTAAGAAGATTACTTAATTGTTAACAAATATTCCTTAAGTCTTAATGATCCCACACGCTGTAATACATCTCCACAGGATAGGCACGTTTGGGAAGGCGTACCTGATCCATTATTTCTGTCTAACCTGAAAATAGTATCTGTGCATCAAGATCTTCGGTGTAAACTATTCTGTGTCTGAGCAGTGATGTATTTATGTTGCTTCTGTGTCCTCATCCCTTGTTTTTTCACTGTCAGTACTTGAGAATTGAAACCATAGCAACGTTCATCTGTGAATGCCGTTTTACAAGGCTGCTTCCATATCTGCCAGAACACTTCATCCCAATTCATCAAATTTGGAATGACTCCTTTTTAATTTTTTTTTTTCTTTTTTGTAAATTTGGTTTTGCCTTTTGAAAGAAAGGAGACGTCTGGATTCCTGGCCAGATGGATCCAGCCTTCTAAAAACAGTATTTGGCCTTGTTTAGCTTTTACCTTTTGAGATCTGAAAGATGAACCCAGTGATGTGGGTGCTTACAGGGAAGTGCTGAAACAAATTCTAAAATGCAAGTGAAGCCAACATATAAGATGTGATCTAATATCTTGAGTTTTGTCACTCCTTGTCTATTATCTGAGAAGTTGTGAATATTCTTCACTCTCTGGTGCATCTACATAAGCTACTATGACACAACCAAGCTTCTTAGTGAGCAAAGTGTCATTCTTGTTATACCTCAGAGTGTTTCTCTCACTTTAACAGATTTTTCTAGACTGTTCTTGTAGTGATACTCTCTTTTCTCTGGTTTAAAATAAAAGATTAGCCCCTATATTATTTGTAAAGAAACTATTTAAAACATAAACAGTAATGAATTTTGAATAATTTCAACTTGTACCATTATTTAGAAAATACTAGCTGCTAGATAATGGTAAGTCTGATTCCAGTAGAGGTAAGGGATGCAGTACACAAGTCTCTACTACAAAATCCTGCTCTGGCACATGGGGATTTCTAAAGAAACCATATGGGAGTTTTCTGTTCCTCCTTGATGCCAGCACAGATGCGACTGAAGCAGAAAGTTAAAAAAGGACTAGGATTGTGTTAGTATAAATAACGTGTACAGCATGCTTGAGATGTGAGGGTTTTCTGTTGGTGTTTTTTTTCCCTAGTGTCAAGGTATGAAATAGTTACACTTCATTAGATAGAGGGTGTGGTATACCCGCTGGGTCTGTGTACTCAGAAAAGGCAGTGATTACTGCTGCAGCATGAATGGGTCTATGATTAGCTGGTTTGGGAGGGCTTTTTAGTGTCAGTGCTACTGCAGTACTCAAACCACGTTACAATTGACCTTGGCTTGACATAATGATGTTTGATGGTTTTTTATATATACAAGAGATGATTAACCATATTTGTTTTGTTTTCCTGCTTCCTATCTTTGTTGTTTACTTTGTTTTATGCTTAAGTTTTATCCTTAGGTGAAATATAACATGGCCTTCCATGTTCAAAGAATTACTGTAAAAATACCAAGCCTGTCTGTCTCCTCTTCTACAGAGAAGAGGCAGTTTCTCTTTTTCTTTTGTGGTTTTTTTTTTTTTCTATTTTTTTGTGGAAGTGGGGGAGGTGGTCAGATGTCAAGAATAAGCTTTTGTGTTGGAAAAGTATATGATGGAATTAATTCTCAGAAGGTGAAGGGTTTTAATATCCGAAGTCCATGTGTTTCTTAAAATACCTTTCAATGTGAAGTTGTTGATTTGTAATATAAAACAGAATATTTCTTTTTACAGAATCTTTATTTTTAGACATTCTGTTGCTGCCACAGAGTTGCTTATTCTTGTTTTTTGTCAGTTTTTGATACCATAGAACCATTCCTTAGATGGTTATTGCTATAAATGGTAACCATTTACTAGTGTTCAAGTTTCACAGAAATCTCCCTGAGGAGGAGGAAAGATCTGATTTTTTTTCTCTGTACTGAATAGGTTAGCAAGGATTACTCTAAGAAATTTGTCAATTCCAATACCAGATAATGCTTCCTGGGAGCAGAAAGCTTGCTGCTGCAGCTGAAATAGTCTAGCAAAATGTTCACCTTTTGTTACTGTTTATTTTATCAACTCAGCTTCTTCCTCTTTCATCTTTTTTCCCCTTAAATAAAGATAATTTTTATGGTGGGACGAGGATACCTATCTCCAGACCTCAGCAAAGTACGAAGCAACTGTCCAAAAGCTATGAAGAGACTGATGGCAGAATGCTTAAAAAAGAAAAGAGATGAGAGACCCCTTTTTCCACAGGTGAGAAATGTTCCTCTTTAGCTTTCAACAGACTTTACAATTCAAAGTTGTGAACTCACTGGCCAGTGAAAAATTTTTTTGATTAGTGCTATAGCAGGATTTCATAAGAGCACTGGTTCGGTACCTGGTTAGTTCTGTTTAATTAGAAATGCTCATTTTAATTTCAAAATGCAGGTATTAAAATGACCTGTGTATTTGGAAAAGTATTTACATGTTGGAGAAAGTTTCAGCTGGGAGATAATGGAAGTAATAGGCACAGTTAGACACACAAATTAGTACTTGGTATATGTGCTCAGAAATGTGTACACTGCCCTTGTTGCTCTCCCCCAAGTTTCATGAGGGGAAACCGATAGTTTTGCCACAAAACTTGATTTTTATCATGCCTGCTGAGGAAGGTTTGGGTTGAAAAAGCTTGAGGAGGAGGAGGGCAGTGATCTGATTTTTTCTGTTTTAAATGTAACCAAATCGTTTTCGAAAGATAAGGAGCTCCCCCTGCTGACTTTGCGGTGAATGTTATTAAGCAAAATGCTGCCGGAGCTGGGTTTGTTTGCAGCAGTGGCAGGCACAGGTACTAGGGCACAGACAAGGAGCCCAATAAAAAGCAAGGGTTTTCACTGTGCTTAGAGGGAATCGGTGTGTCTTTATAAACGGGGAAATTCCCCAACTGTCCTTTTCAACTTCCTTAGAATATAAACATCAAGAGTGCAGTGCAAAAAGCTGTATTTGAAAAATTCTTTTTTTAGTATGTGTTTAAATATTTTTCTGTAGTGAATTGATATTGTGCCTTTGGTTTTAAGAGAGAGTTACATCTTTGGAACACCAGGTTTGATCACTTATTTTCTATGTTTTAGATTCTTGCCTCCATTGAGCTTCTGGCCCGGTCATTGCCAAAAATTCACCGCAGTGCATCTGAGCCCTCATTGAACCGAGCTGGCTTCCAGACAGAGGATTTTAGTCTATATGCTTGTGCTTCTCCAAAAACACCCATCCAAGCAGGGGGATACGGTGGGTTTCCAGTGCACTGAAACAAAATGTGAAAGCATGTGCCTGTGTGTCCGTGTGCTGGTGTGTCCTGTGAATGCAAGGTGCTTTTTCTCAGTTCCTACCAGCTCCAATTCTAAGGTTTACTGAGGGAACAAAGACTCACTTCCTAACACTGGGCATTGAATGTTCCCAGCACAGAGTCTGTGTTGGTAACGAGTGCCCTGGGAACAGCTGGCACAAGAAGAACTGTAATGTCACATAAGAGACATGGGAAAAGTCACTTCAAAACAAGCAAAAATCTTCTTAAGGTCATCAGGTGTCATTTTTGCCTAGTTTATTGATTGGAATTAGTTACTCAGGAGTGTATTTGATTTTAATCTACTCAAGCTGTGGTGGTGTGTTGTTTTGGGTTTTGGTTTTTTTTTTTACTTCAGCTGAGGTCATTATATTTGAGCAATAAGCTTTAGATTCTTCATTTCATAGTGCTACTCATGTGGGAAACACTTGGAAAAATAAACTTAGCTTCAAAGCTGAACACAGCCAAAACTTTATTGTGGTCAGCAGAAGTAAGCAGATACAACACAGAATCCAAAGAAAGCCCTGAATTACATGTGACTCTTATCTTGAAAGTTGAAGTTTAAATTAGTGCTGTTCAGGGAACATCTCTTCCCGCAGAAGAGTGGTGAATGGGTTGGGGTTTTCTTATGTTACATTTTTCCCTAAGTGTTCTGACCTGCTATAGTTTAGACCATCTCCAAATGTTCTGTTACAATGCAACACAGAAGAGATTCTGAATCCACTTTTGCCAAGCTGCAAGGCTATTACTGGTAATGGTGCCTGTATCCTTCAATTAGCACGGATTTCAAAATTTAAAAAAACATTTTAAATCTCAAGCATGACCAAATGCTTTAAGAAAAAAATGCTGCTAACACCTGTAATAGGAAAAGATGATTTGAAAAAACAGTTTTGTTCATGGAAATCAGTGTTATACCACGAATTTTGTTAAGATGAAAGGTGTTAATTATTTTAATATTGTTAAGAATACACTGAACATGCTTCTCTTCGGTAACAAATTGGTTTTCTCACTTCCATGTAAAAGCTGCTAGTTTGACTAGGCAGAAGTGAATCAGTTAGACTAGATATCTAACTGAGAAAGTTAGATACCTTACCAAAATCCTGCCAGCTCACTTTGGAGACTGTATTTTTCTCTGAAGCATTGCTCAGAAACAAGTGCGTCAGAGTAGTGGTTCAGGTTATATCAGCCTTTAATGTCAGATACAAAAAAAAAGATGTACTGACAGTGTTCTTGCATGTTTTGAGATGAGATATGTGGTTTTACTTGGATTAAGCTGCTGAACTGTTAATTTTCACAGATTACTCTGCATTAGAAACAATCTATTGCTGCTCTTGTTAGGACTTCAAGGGCCAGGAGTGTTCATAGTGGCTTCTGATTTACATACTCGTGGAGAAGTTTGCATGTTGCTAGCAATACGTTTTTGAAATAGATCAGGAATTCCAAAATGTTTTGGTTTTCTGCTGTCTGGCAGCTGAGCCTTTTAAAATGGGAAGCAGAGTTAGCTTGAAGAGGTATAGGCAATTTTTACATTTTCTGGATGGATTATAATGGTCTTTTTGGCTTCTGCAGTTTGAATAGTTTGGGAACTAACTTTTCTCATTTTCTTAGTCAAGAAAATTTAGCTGTTGAAATCTCTCTATGGAAATAGTTCTGGAGGACAGAAGTTGTTATTGTTACAGAAAATCTGTTTCCCATGTTCCTGGTAGCTTCACTTCATTTTGGCAGGCTTACCTTAAAATGAAAACAGGCTTAAGTGTTGTTTTCCTCTCTCATTCTTTATGTATCTATTCTGGCAGTGATGAGGAGTGCTTCCAAAGCTGTGGGGTATGGTACTCAGTACAGAGCAACAGGATGCTACTGGGTCTCCTGCAGAATCTAGAAATGGGGCATCCCACACAGAAAAGTCTTAACCACACAGGGAGTTGCAGAGAGTGCAGAACCATCACCATTGCCCTGCCCATGCTTATTCTTTTTCAGGTCTGCCAGATCAGTTCAAACCAGTTATTCCTCGGAGTAGTGCTATCCTTCTTGTTGTGAAGATTGTTCATCTGTGCTTTAGGAGCTACAGTTATAGGGGGGGAAAGTGCTTCCATCCTTAGGCACGTTTGGCCCCATTTCTGCTGTATGGTCAGTGCATTCTTCCTGTGTCACCTGTTCTTACACACTGAGCGTTTTGGGGTCCATGGCCATCATGTGATTTTAGCTTCTCCCTAAACATTTTATGGAGCCTAAAAGGAGGCTGTGTTTTGCAGATCATTAACTTTATCTGACAGAGAGGCATTTAGAGGCCTCATTTCTGTAAGTTGTAATTGCTGCTTCAGTGAGATTTGGGAGTATCTGTGGGGTGAAGATGCCTAACTACACCTGTGGATTTGGGTCAGAGTTCTTAAAAGTGCTACTCAGCTGTATTGTTTAGAAACAGATACCTTTTGGTTCAGAAAACAGGCCTGTAGGATCCTAGGTTTTTCTAGAGGAGTAATTTATGCTAGGTGAGATTCCTTTTTATTTTACTTCCCTATATATCAGTAGAGAAACAAAATCTGTCTTGGTATCTTCAACAGGTTTCAAAATTTTACTTACCCAGTGGATAGTATCTATACTAAAGATGAGCACAAGGTCCAACAGAAAACTACCTCTTTTTTTTTTTTTTTTTTTTTTTCCCTGTGTCTGTGAATGTGATGCAGGCATGGTGTTGGAATCTGGTGTTTCCCTTCGGGAAGTCAGTCAGTCTCTACTTCAGTAGATAAGGCTGGCACAGGCCTGGAAGGGAACCATTCTTCTCCTTATGATTCTTCTGAGAAACATGGCATCTACCCCAGGATAAGGAGTACAGTTATGATGTGTGTATACCTTAGTAACCTCATGAATTTAGGTAACTTACAAATTTGTGAGAGTACAGGATGGTAGCTGCATTTTAAATCCTTCCAGGAATCGGGGGCAACAGGTTCACTCAGAACATGCCCTTGTTAATATATAGTTGGAGGCAACGTGAAAGATCTTGATCATCTTTTTAGTACTGATTTTTTGAAAGTGTGCATTTAAAATAGTTTCCACTTGCTCTGCATGAGATGAGCATGAAAAGACTGTAGTAGCTGACTTGAAAGGCATTTATAAGAAGTGTGTATTTTCAGATGCTATCCATTCTTTGGAAAGGAACTGCTTTGCTACCAGTCAAAGCAAGTATGCAGTTCTGCTTGATAAAAAAGCACCTCAGATATCTGGCTCACAATGAATATAAATATCTAGGGTTTTTTCACGTAGCAAGTTGCTAAGCATGTGGTTTCATAGCTTGATGTGGATAGGTATAGCCATGTACGTACCTCACCTAGGGAAAGCTGTCACTGGCAAGTGCATTTTATACATGTTCAACCTACATAATCCCCTTATTAGATGACCATGTTACCTATTTTGGTCTCCTGTTGATTTGAGATCAGATTAACACTGCAATTTTGAAAGGGAGATTTAGCATTAGCTTGTCGAAGAAAATGTATTTGCTAAGGTTTCATTTAAATGGCAGGAAAGTCTGAAAATTACCTTTTTAAAGCTACCATTCTATCTCAAATAATTCTTTACTTCTGGTGCTGTTTTTCCATTGCCCTTTCCCAATTAAAGGTTCATCTTTTTTTTTTTTTTTTCTGAAATCCCTATATGACTATTAAAATCTGAATTATTACCAGAAATGGGCAGAAGGACAAGATGAGTAATGAGGGAGCAATCTCTTGTTTATAAATTGATCTTTAATCAGCAGTTTAGAAAGGCAGACTGAAAAATAAATTAAATAGAGCATGTTTTGAAAGTGCAGCTAAGCATGAATGTCACACTTAAAAATTGGCCTCACAGGCAATACTTGATGACTTTTTTGTCCTTCTCTTAAAAGAAAACATGTACAAAACTTGAGGTGTTTCTAGAAGATACTGTGAAGAGAATTGGAAGGTCAGTGAAATGTAGCAGAAGGAAGCAAGGAAAAATGATCCAATGTTTAGAGTATTTAGAGCAGGAGTTTCATCTGTTGGTGGAACTAGTAAAATAGGCAATTAGATCCATCATGAAGCTTTTATTCTACTGTTGTTATAACTTAAGCCTGCCATCACAGTCTATAAAGACACACAGAGGTTGAGGTCTATCACAACTCCCTGTGCCACCCTTACTTTGGACTTCAGGTGTACTCCCTTCTCATTTCCTACAAGACCCAGTCCTTTCCCTGCTTTCTTGAAGTTCCCTTAGAACTGGGTCAGTTGTTCCTCCCAGGCCTTTTAGATGCCTTCCCCCTCCTAGTGTGGACTGCTGACTGCTCTTCTTGGTTCTCCTCTTTGTAGAGGCAAGGCATTCCACAGAATTAATGCTATAAGCCTAGAATTTTGTTTGCAGGGATGTTTCTCTTTTGTTCCCAATATTCAGAATAAGAATCTTGAGAAAAAACAAAGCCAACAATACAGTCACTCTTGAAAAGATGGAAGGACACCAGATAGGGAGCAGCTGTTTGAATGTAATGGCTTTCAATACACTTGTGTTGAACAGAACAAAGGCTCTCTTATGTCTGCTTATCATTCCTTCAGTATGGAGAAAGCTCAGAGAAGTGCTGTCAAGAAAGTGGCATAAACTAACCCAAAATGCATATGAAGCCCAACATGGGAAAGTTATATGTATGTTTCTTTTCTTTTTCCTGAGTCCTTTTGATTATGCTTAGTTAGACATCCCTCACTAAAAATCCTATAGAATACAATTTCTTTGTGGGTGGCAGGGAAATTTATTTTATTAAAGTATAGTATTAAGAGGATTAATACCTTAGACTCAGCTTCTCTTCAGTCTCTGTCAGACTCCTTAAAGACTTTGGGCAGCAGTTTTACTCTGTGCCATAGTTGCATCCCCTCAGAAGTGGGGCTACAAGTCTGTCTCACGGCATGGTGCCACTAAATAAATTATGTAGGATTTCAGGACATCATCACATGTGAAAGCACTGCATATGATTATTCAGTAATTCTGAAGGAAGCATGGAGTTGCTTTGTTATGTTCCATGTTAGTGAGGCCTAATTTCTGGTCTGGGATCGAGTAGACAATTCTTACATTCCTCTCAGTAGGTTGCTATGTTGGTCTCTAAACCAAATCCTAGCACTATGTAACACTGGTTTTCTATTCAGGCGCTTTACTTTATACAGTCTTTAAAGCATAATGGATGTGTCATGTAGTTCTTTGTTATTAAAGTAGTTTTACAACAGACCAGAAACTAGTTTGCAGTTGGATGCATTTATTGAAACTGTTGGTTCTCAGGAGGACATATGTGCAATAAGGAATCTAATGTAAAATTAAGCAGACACGTTTAATTTTCTAAATGCATGATGACTTAGACTTTGCTTGAACTTTCACTTTCTTGGGAAGAATGGGTATGGCTTGCTTTCAAGAAATCCTTTGTTGGTTAAATATGCTGGGTCTGTATTCAATGTTCTCTCACTGTGTATTCTCTTGTGCTTTAATTTTAACAGTTTGCATTTTTTAACATCTTTTATATTCAACCTGATGTTCAACTAGTCTAGTAACTGAAATCACCTTTTTAAACCAAGCTCTTGTCCTCCCTCTACAGGAGAATTTGCAGCGTTCAAGTAGCCACAGCACCATGGCAGCACCCACTCTGTTATTTAAGTCTTGTGTTCCTACAGTTTCTTAACATCAAAACTCCATTCTGCTCCGCAAAACCTAAAGTAATTTAGAAAAGATATCCATAAGCTTAAAAGTGGAGCAGAATGGAACTGCCAGTCCAACACAATGGGAAAAAGTACCTTTTTGGGAACCAGAGTCCTCTGCTGCCAGTGTTTCTCCTTCAACACAAACCACCACGTGCATTCGGAGACCCGCAGTGGCTGCCTGTGCCGTTGGCCTCATTCCCAGGAGAGAGGAGAGGGCGCTCGTGGTGTGCCTGTGGTGCTCGGGCGTGAGGGGATGGAGCTGCTGCTGCTGCTGCAACTTAGGAGACTTGCTTTGGATGGTCTGCCGGTCGGCTTTCTCCCTCTAACAGTGTAACCATCAGAGGCTGAACGTCTGATGAGTGCTAATTTCAGAGAATCATTTTCCATTCTGATCCTTTTTTTCCTGGTGTACTTACTGATTTATGGACAACGCAGTATCCCCTTTTCACTGTATTACAGTGTCAAACACCTCAATCTGTGTATATTACTGGGTTTTATTCCTTTAAAATTAAAAGTGTGGGGCAGTGGGAGCTGGAGATGTTATTCTGAAGGCAGAGAGGTTCATCTGAAGGAAAAGGGGATGCTGCCACACCTCTTCTTCAGATTTACTTTACCACTTCTTAAAAAGAACAAACAACAACCACCATCCTTAACTTTTTTCCTTTTCCAGTATTTTCTTGGTGTGTGCATATACATCTTATTGAAGGATTAGGTCAATCCTTCTTTTGTTGGTCCAGCAACAAACTGAAGTTAAAAAAAAATGTAGCGAGATTGTCCTCTCTTTTATTTTTTTTGTATCATATGATACAATGTATTTATCAAAGATGCTACTGCAGCATGTAAAGTCTGTAGAAATCCTCATACAGACTGTGAATGGTGTATGTACCTACTTTAAAAGTTTTATTTTAAAAGAGGGTGCAGGTTAATGCCAGGTACCTTACTAATATGTAATGTTTTCATAAATGAGGAAAAAAGTTCTCAGGTTGAATTGAATACAAATACAAACCCCCCTAGAATTAGACATTCCAAAAATTATGTTTTGGTACTTTCAAGAGCTTTTTTAAAGGATTTTTATCCTGTTAACTAAACGTCCTCTGATAAGTGTGTGTGTAAATGTGGAGCATCTTGTCCTAATGGCAAGTTGTTAGACCAAAACAAAACGGTACTTGCTGGATCCACGCTGACTACTCCTCCTCTCATTGCTTTCCTCCCTCTCATCTCTTCCCTTCTGTTTGTCTTTCCCTTCTGTACACTTTGCAAACGAGGGTGAAGGTGGCGGTATCTCCATTAGAGAGTTTGTTTTCCTGTCCTCCAGTTCTGGTTTTCAAATGGTAGGTAGCTTTTTGACAAGTTACCCAGTCAGGGAAAACAATAAGTCATAAAGTTCTGCACATCATTTACCTCTAGTAGAATATCTCGTGATCTGATCTGTTTGCAGAGTTCTCTGGTATGTGGTATTACCTGTAAATTATTTGTACAGAGGCAAGGCAGACCACATTGGAAAGAAACTCAAGCTCAGACAGAAGTTTCCAGAATTTGATTTGTATCAGCCCTGTACCACTCCAGGTGAGGCAGGAGAACTGACCCCCCTCTAGCAGGGAGCTTCTCGCTGGGAGGAGGTGGGGAGTGTTTAACAAAATCGTCACAAATAAATGAAGGAGTTAAATGTGTGTGAATGTGGTGTCCATGCTAAACATGGATTTACCAAGTGAGGATGCTGTCCTTCCCTGCCTAGGGAAGGTTGGACTGTTCCTGTCTGCAGAAGGTTGCTCCCAGATGAAGGGAGAAAAGTACATTGAAAGTAGAAGGTGCTTTTAATACCCTGGAATTTTGCGGTGTTGCTGGTAGTCTGTTACGTTTTCAGTAAATATTTACTGGGGCTATAGGGACCGGACTAATCTGAAGTGGGAATTAAAACTGAAATACTGTGTATTCATATTAATTCCACAAACATTAGCAAGATAGCAATAGTGAATGACTTAATAGTCACTACAAGAATGAAGTGATTCATGTTGGTACATGAATAGAATTGATTTTGTGTACAGGACTAATTTTAAAAACAAAGGGAAAAAAAAAGCACAAATTCTTTTCTTGTCTGCTGTGGGTCTTCAGATGCTGTAAGGTTTTTTCCTTATTGAGATTGGCAGGAATTTAAAACGTAGCAATAGCCACTTTCCAGTGTGGAGAAGCTGATGCACGAGCAGTGCTGTGCAGATGGTGCAGTCAGAGTGCTCCCTGGTGATCATCTGAGGCCAGTGCCTGAGAGGTGGAGGGAGCCTGGAGCCACTGGTGTCAGCAGGCAGGTGAGAGCATTTACCAGATACAGGCTCCCGGAGGAAGAAGCAGTCACTGCTTCTCCTTTCACCCCGTGCTTGGCTCCAGCCCTTCTGTGGGCTGTGGCCGCAGTTGTACGTGTCGGGGATACTGGGGTAAATGTTCTCTCGAAAGAACAGAGCAAGTACGGACAGGTGGTTCAACACTCCTTTGTCTCACAGAGCTTCTTGAAAGCCCTTGTTTCCTTCCACAAAGTCATGCTGGCAGAAGATTTGCTGTTAGGAACTTCATTCTATCTTTGCTTAAAATGATCTTACTTTGGTGAAGATTCATTACCATTAGTCTACAATATGCTTCTTGAGCCCATAGGAAAAGCACAAGGAAAATTGCTATCCTTGTCCATGCAAAGCACTTTATAAGTAACACATGATCTCTGGGGGTTTTTTTATTGGGGTTGGTTTGTTTGGAGTTTTGTTTTTCTGTTTTGTTTCTGGTTTTGTTTTATTTCTTTTCCCTGAGGAATGTGCAAGTTGTTTGGCTGCTGTTTAGAGAAGTCCTTTCAGGATGCATTTCTACTGGTTTTCTCTGTTTGTTTGTTTGTTTGTTTCCCTCCAGATAGCTGTAGTAATGTGTGTTTGTCTGTAAGAGTTCCCAGGTAATGCTCATGCAAAACTTTGGAAGAAATGTGGTTTGTAAATAATTGGGATTATTTTTGGTTTTATCTTTTCCTTCAGGAGTTTTTTCTGGATGTCTTGCATGCCATCAGAACCAGTCTTAAAGATGCCCTGTAGATGTTTAGTGAATGGGGAAACAAAAATAGATGAGAAATGAGTACTCTCTGTAGCAGTGGGATGAAGGAAGTAAACTGAAATGACCAATACGTTCATGCCTGTTACCCCAAATTCCTTAAGCTTCTTTGAGGTGTCCCAACCACAAGCACATGCCATAACATGGAAATGTGAGTGCATATTTTGTGTGCACATGTTGGGACAAACTTCTAGAGAGTCATACTGCTTATTTTAGCTCTACAGTATCTTGTATTTCATAATCATTTGCAAAAGTACCAGTATCCAGTCCCAGCTATTCATGTCTTTATCAGCCAGGCACAGACCTTCCCCTCTGCCTCTCCTTTTCCATTCAGTTGACAGAGGCCTGTTACCTGTTACACCTTCCTGTTCAATATGTATTTGCTTCCTCTGGCATATTTGCCAGAACTGCAACATTGTGGAGGAGCTCAAACCAAATGGGAGGAATATACAGGCCAGGTTACTTTGAAAGTAATTTCTGTGTCAATTAAGTCCTACATGGCCCCAGATACAATTAGCCCAGTCATTTCTTTTTTTTTGCTAAACTCATGCAAGTCATTAAATTAATCCACTTCTGGTTTTTATGCTTACCCAAAATAATCTTTTCTTGTACTTGAATGCTCTAGCAGCTGATGATGATGCAGAATGTTTGAGAACAAACACTGCCATTTTACAATGGCATCTTAGCATCGCTTGGATTAGTATGTGCTCATTAGAGGCAGAATTTGGCCTTTGTGACATAAAATTAGTGAAATTTTGATTGTTGATAAATACCATGTCTTTCCATAAATGCCCAAACTGGGGGAAAAGTACCCTGAAGATCACACATAAATAGCTTTTCTTCTGTGCTTGCCTGGTGATATAAATGCATCCAGCATTTTACAGAAGGCTGAGGGAAGCCAGATCCCCAGATGCCTCGCAAACAAGTACCAATTGAAGCTTCGATATCTGGAGGGGCTAAATTTAGGGAAGAAGCATGTGGACATTTCAGACTTTTGCAGCCTCTAGATTTCATTCCCTTCTTGACTGTGAGTGCAGCGTGTGTAGCACAAACTCTTCATAGTACTGTAGACAGCATGTCCTCTGTTGATAAAATGTATCACCAGTAGCACAGTGGGACAGGCAAAGCTTCTAGGTACAGTCGAGTTAAAAAGCAGCTGCGTGAGTGGACTCCTACGGCATCACTCTGAAGGTGCTGAGTTGTTCTGGTTTTCTGTGATGCATTTTACATAGAAGTTTATGAAACAAACTTTGTTTACTGCAGGCTTGTTACTGTGCATTTGCACTTGGTGTTTGTTTTGGCATGCATCTGAAATACCTTTCTTCACTGCTTCATTACTTCATACCAACTTTATACCCACCATATGAAGTTTAACAAGGGCAAGTCCCGGATTCTGCACCTGGGATGGGTAACCCTGGTTGTGTGTATGGACTGGGGAATGAGAGGCTGGAGAGCACAAAGGGACCCTGGGGTCCTGGTCAGTGGCAAGTTGAACATGAGTCAGCAGTGCCCTGGCAGCCAGGAGGGCCAACCCTGTCCTGGGGGGCATCAGGCACAGCATCACCAGCCGGGCAAGGGAGGGGATTGTCCCCTCTGCTCTGCACTGGGGCGGCCTCACCTCCAGTGCTGGGGGCAGTTTTGCGTGCCACAGTATAAGATATAGAGCTGTTAGAGAGTGTCCAGAGAAGGCCTTGAGGATGCTGAAGGGTGTGGAGGGGAAGCTGTATGAGGAGCAACTGAGGTCACTTGGTCTGTTCAGCCTGGAGAAGATGAGACTGAGGGGAGACCTCATTGTAGTTAACACCTTCCTCATGAGGGGAAGAGTAGGAGCAGATTCTGATCCCTTTTCTGTGGTGATCAATGACAGGACCCAAGGGAATGGCCTGAAGTTGCATCAGAGGATGTTTAGGTTGAATATCAGGAAAAGATTCTTCATCCAGGGCGTGGTTGTACACTGGAACAGGCTTCCCAGGCCAGTGGTCACAGCACCAAGCCTGACAGGGCTCAAGAAGCATTTGGACAATGCTCTCAGGCACATGGGATGATTCTTGGGGTGTCCTGTGCAGGGCCAGGAGCTGGACTTTGATGACCCTTGTGGGTCCCTTCCAACTTACCATACTCTATGATGCTATGATTCTTACCTAATAAATTATCAGAAGAGCAGAGCCAGGTTGTTAAAATGAAAAAGGTTGCATTTAAGTTTCAAGGATGCTAACACAGAAGCTACTAAGTCAGCACGGTGACAGCAGTAACTACAAGCCTGTGGAAGGAGGAAGCTTTAAAAGCTGCAGAATACAGACTACACCAAGAATGAACTCAGATGAAAACTAACATCTCTCTTTGGTTTAGAAAAGAGAGTTACTGAGACCCTCTGTTCAATGGTTTACATAGGGATCCCCCAAACCAGATTTTGTAGTTTGCCAAATGCTCATGTGCCTTTGCAACCTTAAAAAGTACAATGGAATGTAAACCAGGTGCTTTGTAACTAGAGCAGTGTCTTTGGTTTACATCTGCTGCAGTAGTTTTGTATATAGCTATCCCTGTAGGTAGGTAGTTTGGAGTTGGTCAACTCCTGTAAAGGAGCAAGGAGGGCAGAGAGCATTCCCCAAAATACCTATTAGCATTTCAAAGCTAAGAATTGAAGGGTACCAAATTTAGTTACAGCAAACCTTGCTGCTTGAAATCTGCTCTGTCAACAGTTAATGAGGATCATTTAACTTAAAAACAAGCCCTCCTTCCTCTCCAAGGACACAGAGATCTTGTTAAAGAAAGCTCCAAAGAGGCCCAAAGTCACACTCTCATAGCATCTTGGAGTGAGATGGTAGATGAAGAATGAGAGCTAGATGAGAAGCTGATGACTAGTACTCATGTAATCAAAGTTCACATCTATCAGGCCAAACAATTAGTTCCTTGTCCCAGAAAATGCAGTAAGTTTTGTTTCTGGAATGTCAACAGGTTTCCTCAGTTCTTCCTTGGGCCTCTTGCAGTTGCTGTTCAGTGATCACATCCTGTTATTGCACATTAACTGTGGGAGATGGTAGGTGTCTTGTCAGCTGAGGGACAACCAGTAGGTGTGAATTTGAGTTGTTCAAATTTCAGACTGGTTACGTAGACTTCTGGCAGTACCTATGTATCAGTGTCATATTTAACCTACTTGTCCATGAAGGACAAAATAATTGGTTTGGATATTTGTGCTTTTTCAGATCTTTTCCTCTTCTTCCTTGGGGCAAGACTTTTGGCATAATTGTAAATTATGAAGTTATGTCTAAATGCACAGTTCATATGAAATATCAGACCCATTTTAATTTGGGTTTGTTCCTTTTAGAAAATAAAGCTTAAAGATGTTTTACTTAAGTTCCAGTAACTATCTGGAATCCTTCTACCTACTCCAAATTCTGCACTAAAAGTACATGTGATGGTTATTTTGTCTCTTTTTTGTTGTTGTTGGGGTTTTTTTGTTTAAGAACTTCTAAACTACCTAATACTTGCTTCATAGCATCCAGCAGCAGTGTGTTCAGCTCACCCAGCCTCCTCAACAGCCAACAGTGGCCTGTCCAGTCATTTTGTCTAGTTTGTCATGTTTGCAGCAAGCAGCTGTACTTTAGAATAAGCCTTGTGTGACATTTACTTTTGAGCAAGTAAACCACAAAAATAACTTTTCTTTTTTTGTTGTTTATTTGGGTTTGGAAGATGGTCAGGTTTTGTTTTGATAAATGTCATTCTGTGTTGCATTTGTGTATTCACCCTTGTTGAAGAGAAAATCCATCTGTGTGTCTGGGAGTTCAGTGGAACATTAGAAGAAATGGAGCCCATCATCTGGGCATGGATGTTGTGTCTAGGGGGAAAAACGGACCAAACTTGGGTGTTGGGTTATTTTGGGATGGTGGGGGGTTGTGAGAGCATAATTTAAATTAACTCTGTCTAAACTAAAGTGTAAGTGCAATAAATGTGCTTTTTTATTCAAAGCTGTGAACCTTTAGGAAAAAAAAACAAAAACACACAAAAAAAAAAATCAACCAAAAAAAAAAGCACATCATTCTTTCATGAGCCTTGTGTCCTACCTGCCTCCCCTTCCTCCCCCTGTCCACACTTCTCAACTGACAGAAACCTGACAGTGGCCAACTTGCATGTGTTGGCAACCCAAATTAACATTGCTGTTCTAATCTCATTTGTTGGGACTGGGGAAAGTCCTGCCCCTACTTCTTTTCCACTCTTGAAATCCTCTTGGGATCCAGTACTGCCCTGTGCCTCTAGAACAGGGTCTACCACTACCTGGGATGCACGAGCCAGCCCATCTGCTCTGTGGTCATCCTGACTCCAAGTGCAGTGCTCCTCCTGGCCCTCCATTCTCCAGGTGTAACCCTCCTCCCCACCTCACTCCAGGTGCAGTGATGGGTCTCCCCGGGCTGGGCAGTGACATCCTTCTGGAGCAATTGCAAAAGGAATCCATCAGCTGCCTAATTGGATCCCTTTTTCCCTGCCCCAACACACATCCAGGCTGGCCACTGTTGCCTTCTGTGACTCTGCCTTGTTCTGCAGGAGCAGGTGTAGGTGTGTGTAACCTGTTGTGCATTACTTGCACTGTCTCTTTTCTTACTTGAGCACAGGCTGCTTTTCCTAGATTAGGAAAGGGGCACAGGTCTCCTGGGCTTCCCAGGAGAGCGCCATGCATTGAGCAGTGACCGAAGGGGTAGCACTCAGTGGTTGGACCCCAGGGGGAAGTAAGAGACGACTGGCTTGTTTAAAGTTTATAGATACCCAGATCTATATCCTTTAAACTTTATTATTTTTATATATAGTCAAGACAATGGCATTACCTCATAATACAGAGGCTTGTTTATGAGAGGCAAAGTACGTAATAAGGAGAGGAAAGGGAAATTTATATACAGATTTGATTTCTTTTGTTTGTTTGTTCCTTAGTGCAATGAAATGTATGTCCCACCACTTTAAACTCTGTGCTAACACATTCCTTTCAGCTGTATTCTTTTTTTTTTTTTTTTTGACCACCAGAGGTTTGCAAGGGGCTTATGACTGCAAAGTAGAAGGTCCAGTCTGGTTACTTAAAAAAAAAACAACAACCCATTGTGTTAGTAGATTTCCATAGCTGCTTTTTAAAATCTACAATGGAGTAATTGTTTTGAAACCTGTATTTATTTTTTAATTCATAACAAAATGTTTATTTTTGGTTTCCTGTTACGTGGGTCATGGCAACTCCCCTTTGTTCCTTCTCAAGCTTCCCCTGTAATTGCCAATACAACTTATTTTTCTTGTTTGTTCCTTCTCCCTTTACTTTTGTTGTCCCTTCATTTGTACTTTGGAGTTTTTCTCATGTAAATTTGTACAATGGGAAATATTGTCCAGTTTGGTTAGAGAGCATGGAGACTTAAAACATATTAAAATTTGATAGCTGAATTCAGATTGAAGAAAACTATTTCAGTGTAAAGTTATTTAAAGAACTCTGTATTATATGAAAGGCAAAAAGTTCTATGTACTTGATGTGAATATGAGAATACTGCTATAATAAAGATTGACTGCATGGAAAAGTCTGAAGGAGATTGTTTATTGTGTCACGTATGACTCCGCCTCTCCATGAAGTTGGAGAAGTGCAACTAAGGTGGCTAAGGGGAGTCAGAAAGTTACTTGAGGATGTAACTCTGGAAGGGAAAGAGAAGGAAAATAATACAATCAAGGGTCTCCTGTGGTGTAACCCCTCTCCCTTCAGCTTCCTTGAGCTGGATCACTGCCTCCTTTACTGCTGTGCTGAGCCCTAAGGCATTTTTACATTTACTTTTCTGAACTTTTAAGTACCCAAGAGGAATTCTCCTTCACCCTGGGAAAAGCCTGGCACCAGCTGGTCTGGGTTCTCTTCTGGGTAAATTCTCCTGCTTCTATGCAATTTCCCCTCACCTCTTCATTGGTTATTTGGCAGAACCTTTATTGATGACTGTTACCTCCTATGCTTTTATGGACCTTATTTCTTGGGGCCAACACATTCTCTATCAAGCAGGCATTACAGAAGCTCATGTGTACTCAAGTACCGCAACTTTAGAGCTGTCATGGTCATTTTCCAAAAATTCTACTTAAAAAACCAAAAAAACCCAGTTCAGCTTAGACTTTGTTTACAGTTTTATTGACAGAAGGACCCAGGAGCCAAAGATTTGGTTCCAGGGATCTCAATTAGTTCCAGGAACCTGAAAGTAACAGAAGAGAAACCTGAGAACCTTTTCGCTCATCCTTTTCCCACCAAGTTGAGCCTAAGGACCTCCTCAACGCTGCCTTCAGCAGTAGGTGAAGCTGTTGGTTTAGAGCTGTAATGTGTGACACAACAGCTTAAAAAAGACTCGGTAATTAAAGAAATGGAAACAAAACCCTCAAACGCTTAAGGGGACATCTGGACAGATCTCTCCAGACAAGGTTAGATAACGCTGGGTCTACAGAACAGCATAAAGAAAATAATTTAGAACTGGTACCAGGTAAGCTACAACTCATAACAAACTCAGTTGTTACACTGCAGGCAAATATATTGCCAAAACCAGGGCTACGTGGTCTCAGGCACCCGAGACAAGTGTGTGAAAACAACGAGCAGCGCGGACGCTGCCTCCGGTACCGCTGAGGGTGGGCAGCGCACAAACGCCTGCTGCGAGCAGGGCCCCTGCAGCGGCACCAGCAGGCGCCGGAGCCGGGCACGGGGCCCCGGGGCTGCACCGCAGCCGCGGGCCGCGCTCAGGGCCGAGGAGGGGCGACGGGAGCCGTACCGGTGTGCTGCTATTCCTCATCGTCCGGAGGGATCCCGAGCTCCTCGTCCGTCCAGGCCGAAGCGTCGGGATACGGGAAGTGTCCCTGGGAGAGAGGCCCGTCAGAGCGCGGCCGGAGCCCGGCCCACGCCCCCCGCCCCGGGCCGCCGCGCCGGCCTCACCAGCACCATGTCCGAGTTGTGCCAGAAGTGCCAGAAGATCCAGAACCACATGAAGCCGCTGAGGATCTCGCCTCGAATCACCTGCGCCCTCGTCAGCTCCGGGAACTGCCGGTACCGCGGCGGGATGTGCACCCCGCCGCCCGCGCTGCAACACAGCACGGCCCCGCC
>NW_024582061.1:7808595-7830122 GCF_017639235.1 Corvus kubaryi | reverse complement strand
TGCCCCGCTGCCCGGCCCGCCCCGCTCACCGCCGCCGCCCGGGCACGGCGGCCCCGGCCCTCAGCAGCCGCCCCGCCGCCCGGCCCAGCGCCGCCACCACCATGGCTGTGCCCAATGTCACCCGCACCGCCCAGCAACAGCCCCGCCGATTGGCGCGACCGCCGCCTTCCGGGGCGGAGACAGCACCGAGGTATCCCGGGAAAGGGAGGTATCCCAGGAAAAGGAGGTATCCCGGGAAAGGGAGGTATGCTGGGGCGCTCGGGAGGGGCAGCTCAGGGCACGGAGACACCACACACTGCCCCCGCACATCTGCCTCCTCACTCCCCACAGCACTTGGGAGCGCCGGGGCGGCACCGAGGGCAGGTTCTCCGTGAGTTCTCCCAAGAGTTGGCGTCGCCCACGAGGGGCGCAGAGCGGGGCGACCTCCTCAGCCAAGCCGCTCCTTTTAGGGGGCGGGGGGAGAAAGCGGTTCCAGCTGCTGGTCTGTAAGGAAGGGGCTACCGGAGCAGCGCGTCCCTCTTTCCCAGCCCGAGCTGTCCGGGGTTGCGCAGCAACGGGGCACGCGCGCCATGGCGGGGCCGGGGAGCGGGACTCGCCCTCAGGCCGGGGTGGCGCGGAGGAAGCGGCGGGGGCGGAGCCTCTTCCCGCTCTGTGGGACGGCTGCCGGAGCGGGAGCGCAGGGGCGGCGCCTCAGAATAGGAGCGCCCAGTACAGATTTCCCACCTGTCCCGCCTCAGCGAAGACCTGCGCACCTGAGAGGGTTTTAGTCTTCTTTCCCTTTTTGCAGCTCCCACAGGCGTTACAACGGTGCACCTGCCCGGTTAGTGCTCGCTCGGCAGTGTTCCTGGAGCTGCAGCCTGGTTTCAGCCGCAACACTTTGAGAATGATGGAAAACCCACCCTGCCGGTGGTTGGATCTGTTCACTGACATGTGCCAGAGCAAGGGTCGGAGGAATTCTTCCAACTTCTTGTGGAGAACCAGTTGCATCCAGTAGTACAATGTGGTATGCCTTCTGGGACATTCAGAAGCAAGTAAAAAACAATGAAGAATGTAGCCAGACTATCAGGGGGATCCTTTCAAGGAATCAGACACCCCCCTACTCCTGCTGACAAGGTATGATGCCAATGTAAGGTTAATCCATACTTGTTAGTTCCTCCTGAATCTTTATTGGATAACACTCCACAAAGAAGAGTTTCTGCGACCCTCCTGAAGGCATTTTAAATAAGTAACAATATCTTCTCAGTCTGCTAACATCCCAAACACCTGACATCCTCAGCTGAAACAGCAGTGAATGGCCTTGTAGTTAAAGGATTTTGATTTCCCTGCTCCTCTGAGCCTTGTAAGAGCTCTAATGCAATTTCAGCAGCCGGTTACAGGGAATAGCAGCAAACTATTCAACCACTGTTTTTACTTACCACGTGCACCAATATGTTGCAAGCTTTCAAGGTGCTCCATACCAAGTTTATGGTTTTCCATAAAAGCTGAATGCTTTGATATAAAGTTCATAGTTTTATTGTCAGCTCCACCTTCCAACTGCCTTGTATTTTGTCTTTCTGCCTTCTTGCAGTCCCTGGCATTCTGTTCCCTGTGTCCTTGTTCTCAAGCATCTCAGGTTTCCCATCTTGCTCAGGCCAGACGTTTCTGCTGCTGGCTTTGACCTGCAGAGGCAACTTTGTCCCCCTAAATTCAGCCCCTACCTTCTTCACTCTTCCTTGACTTCAGGTCCTTTCATTGACCTTTCAGCTTTGCTTGCCAGGGGAGCTTGGAAGCTGTGTAAGCAGCAGCAGCAGTGCACATGTGGCCACGGGCTGCCCACCCCTGCTATGTACCCTAGCAGCTGAATAGAAACCAGGTGCAGCACAAGGAGGGGTTTATCATATAGTTCTTACCTTTTTTTAAAATATTCCTTCTTTCTGACCTTAATTTCTCAAAATCAAAGCCACTTGTGATGAATTTACAGATAAGCAGCATAGTACCACAAGATATGGTGGAAGATTTATAGAGAGAAGTAATAAAGTGAAAGTAAATTTCAACTTTATGAACAATATTCCTGTTTAAGGATTTAAGTGTTCAAAAATCATGCTCATTTTCTGCTTCCATCTCCTCCTTCCCCCTTCCAGGTAAGCTCCACGTCCATCTCACATGTCCAGTGCTGTCACACAGCTGATAGAGATTCCTGTGGCTCTCTGCTGCCAAGATGTCCAGTAACACAGTAAGCTCATAATCTGTAGATGGGTCACAGAAAAAGCTGGGAAACTAAGACAGTTATTGCAGAGTGGGGGGTGTGTTCCACATTGATTTGGTTTGTTTTCACTGCAGTAAGTTGCAGAGTATCTGTTGCCAAGGTTTTCATTACTTCTTGTGTTTTTGTTTTCCACAGCTGTCCCGTTTGTGCATGGAACCCATGTCCCTTTTGCATGGCCTTGATGTCCTCAACCAAAAGGAATTTCATGGGTTTGTCCCCGGAGGCTTCCCGCGTCCTGAGGGGAGCTCGTGTGTTGGCAAGGAGAGAAACTGATGGCTATTACTACCTGGGCCACATTGTCCAGGAGGTGAAGGTAACCATTTATTGGGAACTTGGCTGAGAGGGCATGTATGGTTTTTTCCTCTGTTCTTCCCATACCTCACCAGTCCCAAGCCCTGTCTGTGGGGTGGCCCTCCAGTGTTACCGTGCGCTTCATAGCCACTGTTGCCTCTGCACATCCTATTTTCATCTGTTACGTGGTGCTGACTGGCTGTTTGCTGTGAGGAGCCCTGCAAGTAAGAGCAGCCTGGAGATCAATCCATTTTTGTAGTTATAATGAGTTTTAGTCAGAGACAGACAAAATGGGTCCCTTATCCCTATTGTGTACTTTTGCCCAGCATAGCAGCAGAGTTGGTTAGCTAAACAGCAGCTAGTAATCCAAAATATTTGTCTCCAGGGTCCACTTCCTCTTTACCAGACTGAGAGCTTTCCTCATTCTTTTCCATCTGCATTTCTGGGAGTTGCGAGATGATTTTGAATGCCAGATGGAAAATCCCCCCTGCAGGTTTTCTTTAAAAATCAAGTTCATTTTGCAGGTTAGTTAAATAAATTTTGGTGCTAGTATAGGTGAGGATGTCTGTAAGCTCCAGTGTGGGGTAGAACAGATGGAGACAGCTACAGGCATGAGTGGCATCAGCTGGAGTAGGAGCTGACAGCATTATCTGTGTAAGTGCACTCAAAGATCTGCAAAGAAGGCTGAGATTTTGGCAGTAGATCTTGCCCTCACCCACTGCTGAAGGCTTCAGTTAAAGTATTTAAATTTATAACAGTTGTGACTTGTACTGTTTGTTTTCCTTCTGATTGTAGTGAACTGCATCATACACAGTTTCTTTTGGTTCCTTTTTCTGATGAGAGGTTTTCCTGGTAGAGTTCTGCCTTAGCTTGCTAACTGTGTTCTTACTAAAATCTAAGTCCGAACTGGAAGGAAGAAAAAAGTCTGTCAGCCCCTTAAGCCCCAGCTTTTTATTTACTTTTAAAGTGGTATGGACACAGTACAGTGAAGCCCTGGTAGAGGAGGAAAGCTGCATCCCCAGATCATGTTCCACTTCCTGGGATTTCTGCCACTTCCCTCTTAGCACTTAAGCTTGGCTGTTAATTGGACCCAGCTGTCTGCCTTGCAAACCACATGTTTTACTCTTGCAGGGCTCCAGGGAAGGCTTTTTAATTGAGTTTGACCAAAGTCATGCTCTGAAGGGCAAGGTCCAGCTCGGCCTTCAGGAAACACCTCTCTATGACATTCTCCACTACGAAGATGCCTGGCGACAGCCTCTTGCTCCAGGGGACAGAGTCTTGGCACCATGGGAGGCTCCAGCCAAACGTTTTGGCCCTGGCACTGTGCTAAGGGTTGTGGAGAGCAAGGAGGCACCTTTAGGTACTGGGTGTTCTGGTTTTCTTAGCAGCACTAGGCTCACCATGGGTGCTGGTCACTGTGCTGGGAGGAGAACAGGCACGGATAATTGACCTCCTGCTGCTCGGGTTCTCTTCATCGTGTTCTTATCATTGGCACTGAGCCACTTTTTCAGGGTCAGAGTTAACGCAGCTCACAGAATTTACCTTTGCTTTGTTCTGTGGGTGAAAATTTCCTAAAAAGTTAGGGGTTGGGGTAGCATCCTCCCAACACAAGGCAAAAATTCACCTGATTATCTGTTAGTCTGCTTTCCAGCTATTTCAGGGTAAAATCCCACCCACTGTGACCAGTGAGATTTTTTCTATCTGCTGTCTTCTCACAGGAAATTCAGAAGAAAGTCAAATTTTAAACCTATAAAGAATAAAATCATGGAAGTTGTTACAAAACTGTCTGAAACACAAGTCATTACTTTTATGTCCTGCTCTCTGGGAGATAAATCACACAGACTGACATGCTGCTAATACATTACTTGCCTTTGTTTTGTTTTTCCCCCAATATGCACAGCACACAATGAAAGAGGAGTGCTTGTGAATTTCTGGAATGGGCAGACTAAGGAGGTGTCTTCTGCCCAGGCTCTGAGGATTCCCCTGCCCTTAAGCGAACGCATCATCCTGGAGCTGCAGATGCCCTTAGCAGCCAGGCAGATGGTGGTAGATTCAAGTGTGGATTACCCATACCTTGTGACACCGGGCTATAGAGCCTCAGGGCACTACAGACAGGGTCACCTGGACCTGAATTGCTGCCCAGGGGCTCTGTATTCCACTCATCCCTGTGCAAAGTGTAGCTGGGGAGGTACCTCACTTCCCCAGTGCTGCCTTGGAGCCTGGGAACCCACACGGCCTGCAGGCTGCAAAGTGCAGCAGGAAAATGCCTTCATCCCAGGAGGAAGTTTGACTGAAGAAAAGCTCAGCAAGAAAATAGAAGAGGAACTGTCTGAATTGAGGATTTCATCTTCAGAAAGTGTTTCTAGAGAGGAAGAGAAAAAGGAAGGGAAGAGTTTGGTCACAGAAGATGTTGGGAAAGATGTTTGGTCTTGTTTGGAGGAGGACCATGAGGTTATAGAAACTGAGAAGGTAAACAGTGCTTCACCCTGGTTCTTCTGATACCATATGGTCTGCTATTTGTATAAATATCTGCTTTGTTACTTCAACTTTACTGCACATGGTACCAAACAGTTACTAGAGGTTTAAGGCCTGGTCCTTATGCCTGCCTGGTAAAGAATGAAGAGGCTTTGCACTGTCTTTCTGATTCTTTGATTGGGGTACGAGCTATAATCTGTCATTGTCCCTGGCTGGAGCAGGCTTCTAGAACCTCTTCCATGGATGCAGAATATGAGAAGTGTTGCATAGCCCAGCTCCTCTCCATTCTGCTTCTGTGTGAAGGAGGTAAGGCAAAAGAGGAAAAAGTGTCAGAAGACTTGACACTGGATAAGGATTACGGTAAGGATTGTTCCAAACCAAGGCAGTCTCTTGCATAATTCAATTAAGATACTGCTCCACCCTGTTAGAGGTGTTCCCTTTCCCAATCAAGGACCACAAGAGGCTTATGTAATCCTGAGCAAGTGCTTTGGTGCTTGTGAGCAGGGCACTGGATGAGGATCAGTAAGGAGGAGCTTCATGTGCGCCAGCTCCTGCCACACTTATCTCCATTGCTCTGCAAGGGTTAGAATCCAAATTCTGGCATGTGCCAGAAGCAGTGCTGTCTTTCAGCCAGAGCTCTTCTGGCCTGATCTCTTTTGTACCAGTTTGGACCCAAAGTACTTTAGGTCATTTGAAGACATAGAGAAACTCAGGAAGTGATCAGAAATTAGCTATGAGGTGTTTCTTTAATAAAGAACGTCCCCCAAAATTTGTTTTTTTTCATTCTCTCTTAAACTTTAGTTACAACTTAAGATCTTATGCTGTAAATTCATTAAACGAACCTATTCTTTTCCTTATCAGGTCTGGATTATGATTGCATTTCTTGTTATTTCTAGGGCCCTCAGAGGGAGATGGTTCATGCTATGGTTGATGCTGCTGTCAACACAGACAGCTGGTTATTGGAGACAGATCACAAGGAAGAAGCAGAGAGCAGACAGCAAGATACTGAAACTGAAGCTAATTTTGAACATGAGCATGGTATTGGAACTGTAGCTCTTTCACCCAAACATAAGACTTAGCACATAATATCAGTGCAGGATGGCATCAGGTATAAGATCTGTTACCATAATTCTTGGTGCTTCAAAAGAAAATACCATAATGCCATAGCACCATTATGTAGTATCTTTATATGTAGATATTAATGGTGCTATGGCTTGAGAAATTATTCATCTTCTCAAGGTGAAAGAATTTTCAGATGGAAGTTGGGAGTTTTGGGTTTTACAGCTCAGCTACTGCAGTAGCTTTTGGGGTCTCTTAACTTACGTCATAGAGCTCAGTATAAATAAAAAATTCCTTTAAAACTTAATATGTAACATTAACTATGACTGTGTATAGCAACAAGATCTCACCAGAACTGTTCCGCAGAACAACCCTCTTACCTGTGCTAAAAATTATTGCTTTGTAACGGCACTGAGTAAAATTTGTTCCCTTAACAGCCAAAAGGGGCTGGATAATGATTTTAATCAATTTGTTGCTGTTCTCTCAGCTTTGTGACACTTGCAGGATCTAAGAGAGGATTCTGAAAGCCTAAAGCTTTCTCTGTTACTGCTTTGTGGCACTGCTGGAAGAGGGAGAATGAAAGGTCAAACAGGAATGCGTATTTCCTCCCAGCTGGTGTTCCATGCAACAGCTGCCACTCAGGTCTGCCCTGTCTTTAGCAGAAAGGTGTGAGCAAACTCTGCTCATGTTCTGAGTTACCCAAAAGCTGCGTTAGCAGGGTTGTGCCCATGCTAATGTCTCCTGTCTCTCAGCAGGATGTAGAGCTCAGGCTTTGCCCTATCAAAAGACTTACCATTTTTACTTGTCTCAGAGCAGCTCGTGCCTGCTGTGAGGTACCACGTAAACAATCCTTTAATCAGAGAAGCTGTAAGAAGAGTTGGTGATCTCGTCTTCCCAGGCAAAACTCATGCCTAAATGCAATTGCAAGCTTGTTTCTGGAAAGCTGGAACCTCTTTTGTGGAGACTAAAAAATGTCCCACTACCCCAGAGGAAAATGTTATAAAATCCTTGCTCGGATATATCTTATATGAGCAAACCTTTTGTTCTTTTAATTTGCTTTCTTTTTATAAGCTTCCTATATTCTCATGTGTCCTTGTCCTAATTTATTTGAAAGGCCTTTTTGAGTCCCAAGTGGCAGAAGCTCCAGTCCAGCATTCCCAGAGGAGCCCTTCCGTGGGAAGCAGTGCCTTGGTTCCTTTTAGGCGCCAGAGCTTCTTTGCCCAAGTGAATCAGTCACTGGAGAAAGACAGCCTGACCATCAGATCAGCCCTTTGTGTGCAGAGACCACACAGTACCACCAACCTGCGGGCTGGGAGATGCACACATCTCCCAAATCTTCTAAAAGACAAAAGCATCACAGTGAGTATTTGGTCCAAACCAGATTTAGTTCTTAGGATGAGGAGATTTGTTTATGTCATGTGAGAATGTTCTCTCCTTTGATCTTTCACAAAGGTTTTTGCTGCAACAAAAATGATGCCTGTGTAGAATAATGGTTATGTATAAGTAGAAATTTAAGGACTCCACTTGGGAACCCATGTTGTACAGGACAGGGCACTTGTGGTAGTTTTGCTCAGCACTTTTGGCAGAATGTTTTTTTAAGTTAGATCTAATCTTTTCTAACTAAACTTCTCAGCCAGCTCTACTAGATAGCAAAAAAAATTGTTTCTCTTTTAGAGATACTGAAAGCAAAAAAAGAGAAAGTTTAGGTAGTCATCTGAGTCCCATAGCAAAGAGTGCATGTTAGGGCAGGGGTGGAACTAGAAGTCTCCTGATCCTTAGACCAGTACTTTACCTGCTGGAAAACATCATTTTTTCACCTCCCACCTGTAAACACCTTTGATTCTTTCTTTGATCTCTCCTTGTGTGTGTCATTAAACACAAACACCCACAAGGTACATTTTTTTTTGCTAAGACTAGCAATACACTGGAGAACAAAGCTGTTTACAGCCCCTGGGAAGCCATGCAGATCAATGTGTTAAGGGAAACCAGTCAAAATGCTGTGTAAGACTGGCAGGAGCATTATTTGAAAGTCCTGTAGTGTTTTCCAGCTTGTGGTATTCGAGTTGTCCTCAGGAAAGCACTGGAAGGAGACATTCTGTTTGCAGAGCAGCAGCTGATATCAGGTGCATGCTAACTGCACCTGGAAATAGGAGGAAGGAGGATGCATTTGACAGAGGAAAATATTTTGGGGGAACTTTGTTCCAACCCCAAACAGCTCTAGCAATGTAAACTGGAATACACGTCTGAAGTTACAGTGGTGTTTACTTGCACTTCCCTCATAAAGGGCACTGTAGGGAGTACAAAAACAAATAAATATTTCACTGTGGCTGTGAAAAGAGGCCTTGTAGGTGCTCCTTCATCTCTGTACATGGAACAGCGCATTTAAAAACACAAATCAGCAGCACTACAGCATTGGAATGAAGCTACTACTGAAGAAAACACAAAGCCTGCTGGAGCATTGGTAGAAATCTCACCCAACAGGAGCTGAAGAGTTGGACCACCTGCAGAGAGCTCCGGGAATATTCTGGGTTTGGCCAGAGGGGGGCAGGTATTTCTTTTGCTAATAAAATCTAGTAAGGAATATATAGTATGTTTTGTGGTCCAAACCTGGATTTTCCATCCAGTCCAGAAGTTGACCCAAAGACTGGGGAGTTTTAAGCATTGGCTCAACACCAGAACAGCACAGCCTACTGACCTATGGAGAACTCTTAAAACTGGATTTCAGGTGCCTCTTTGTTGGTTAAGCCTAATGTTTTCTACAGGTTTTAGCATCATTCTCAGCTTTTTCATTGATAGGAATCAACAGCGCAGTATTTGTGAGCCTTTGTAGCTTCTAGGCCTCGGGAGTGACATTGGAACTGGGCTGTTCTGGTTTTGTGTGTTTACAGTTTGCATTAGAAAAGTATACTGATGGGACTAAGGGTCAGTTTGGTTTTTTTATCTTAGAAATCAATCCTTAGTGCTGCATCTCAGGAGAGGTGGAAAGAGATGGACTTCAACAGAGCCAAGATTGAGCACAAAAGGTGGCAAGAGGAACAGAGGCAGCTGAAGAGGGAGCAGCGGCAGGAGGCAGATGGCATCCGACGCCAGCTGCGCAGGGACAGCCAGAGGTGATGCTGGGAACTGACTGCTTTGTGTGCTAAATGTTGGAAGGTTGGTAACATCTGCTCCCTGCTGCTCTCCTTCAGTCCCTGCACATCCCATGTTGTGCTTATTCTGGACTTTGCAGAGGAGTCACAGTGGTTCCTTAATGTGAATAAAATTGGTGCTTGAGGTGTGAGGGAGTGGGTACACAGCATTATCTCCAAGGGCAAATTCCCTTTAATCATCTTGTCAGACCAAAAGTGCTGACATCGGGCACCAGCCCATTTGGGGGTTTTGCTACCTCTGTTTGGGACACAGGTTTAATCCTCCTAACCTAACAAAGAGTTCTGGAATATTAACTGAGCACGGATTGCCAGAATATCTGCTTTGTGTCTTATGCACTGTCTTTCTTTTTTTATTGCTCTTTCTTTATGAGAAATTTGAGAAATTTTGTTTTGGAAACAGGCAGCGATTGCGTCAGAGAACATTGCAAGGGCTGGAGAAACAGCTGGAGCACAAAGAGAGAGCTTTGCAGCACATGGCACTGCTCCAGGCTGCTGGGGCTGAGAGGAGCAGGAAGGAATCCTTCTTTCGAGAGGAGGAGGAGAGGAAGGCAAGGCAGAGACTTCAGTTCTTAAAGACAAAGCATTTGCAGAGAGAGGAGTTGCAAGCAGAAAGCAATGAAAGGAGCTGTGGACAAGAGAAAGAAAGGCTGGTAAGGGCAATTCCAGAAGTTATTTTCCTCTTCTGCCATGTTTCCAGCATTATCACTATCTGGAGTATTTGTCTTCCACCTGTTTTACATCCAATATAACTATATCATTTAGAGATAAAAAAGGGTAACATTTTTTTGACATGTGTATAAAGATGAAAGGTGGAAAGTAAAATTCCCTATCTGTGCCATAAAAGGAGTCTTTCTGCATGCAAGGAATGAATTTCCATAGATTATATCCATTTTTGACTTCTACTAGTGAGAATCATAGTATTGTAGGATGATTTGGATTGTATTCATCTAGTCCCAACCCCCCTGCCATGGGCAGGGACACCTTCCACTAGAGCAGGCTGCTCAGAACCCCCTGTCCAACCTGCCAGGGATGGGGCATCCACAACTTCTCTGAGCAACCTGTGCCAGGGCCTTTCGACCCTCACAGGAAAGAATTTCTTCCTAATATCTAATCTAAACCTATTCTTTTTCAGCTTAAAGCTACTTCCCTTGTCGTATCACTCCATGCCCGTGTAAAAAGTCCCTCCCCGGCTCTACTGTAGTCCCTTTAGGCACTGGAAGGTGCTCTGAGGTCTTCCCAGAGTCTTCTCCAGGCTGAAAACTCCAACTCTCTCAGCCTGTCTCCATAGCAGTGGTGCTCCAGCCCTCTGAGCATCTTCGTGATCCTCCTCTGGACTCACTCCAGCAGGTCCATGTCCTTTTTATGCTGGGGACCACAGAGATGAAAAGTGAGGATGAAATTGGGCATGAAGGCTGACTGTGCAGTTTTCTATGTCTTTATGTAGGACTTCCTGAGGAGCAGAATGCAGTCACGGCAGGAAGCGCTGGAACAAGAAGCCCAGGAGCAGGATAAACAGCAAAACCAGCGCCAGGCTGCCAAAGTGAGAGTGTTCCAGAGGAGAGACAGTTCCCGTCTGAAGATGGAAAAAGAAGGCCAGAAACTCCGTGCCCTTCAGCAGTACCTCAGGGAACAGAACCTTTTGCTGCTCCGGGCATCCCTGCTCGCGTAAGGAAGCCGCACAGTGGGTGAGCGAGGCCTGGAGCAGGGCACAGAGCTGCTCTGTGTTGTCAGGTGTGAGTCAGTGTGCCAGGGCAGAGTTGTGACAGGTGGCATTAGGATTCCTGGAGAGGTCTTTAATCTCCCTTTCACTGCAGCCAGAGTGCACTTCTGCTGCTCTGTCCTTTACCTGCCTTCCTTTCTGGGGTCACTGGCTTTCCCCTCCCCTGAGAGGGAGCAGCAGGGCACATCTAGAGGTCCTTTTCTGCATTAGAAAGGAGGGGGTTTCTAGTGCATCACAGTGTGGTGAGTAGAGGTGCCAGAGAGGAGGAGGAGGAGGTTATACTGGTTGCATCCTGAAGTGCTCCCTCTTCCTCATGTCATCTAAGGTACAAAATACAGTGGTTGTGTTTCAAGGAATGCTCTAATCAGCTCTGGATAACCAGAAATTTCAGATGAGTATTTAGGAAAGGAAAATGGACATGGCACAGTTTATTTGCTGAAACAGTCAGAGCTATACCTTTATTTTACACAGAATTATGCTAAGGTAAATGCAATTTATGTGATACCTTGTTTCAAGTAATGCCTAGAACCAAACTGGATACAGAATTTAAATTCTGCCGGACATTCTGTGTACACTTAGAAACATGATACACATTTTCTGGCACATTTTAAAAATTTATGCCTCTTACAAGAATATAGCACCAGTGATAATGGCAGTTTCTTTAAAAAAAAAGAAAAAAAGTAAAATTAAGAAAACTTGTAAAAGGGAGCTCATTTGAAATCCTGCCAAATCTTCTGAATGGCCAGCAGTTTCCTAGCAGTGTCAGACTGCATTCCTCCAGGGATAATGGAGAGGCTATGCCTTCAGCTTTTCCCTAAAAAGACAAAGTTAAGTCTCCCATCCAGATGTTTACAAACTACTCTGAGGCCTTAATAGCTAAAATGGGTATTTTTAAACTTTAGGATCCATAATGTGCATGAGCCATCCTCAGATTTTTGCTTAAAGGAAAGATGAACCTAAATATAAGGTGAAGGCTTTAACAAACAGAATGTCAGAGTTAAGGTCTGAAAAAAATATAACTTGCATCAGATTATGGAAACTACATGTGAGGCACAGTTTTGCATTTTAGACATGAAATCCCATTATTTGGAACAGTTTCCACTCTGTTGACTGTCTGGAAAAGTTGGCTGGAATTTGCTCAGCAAAAACATGGATGGTTGTGCCCCAGACCTGGCACGCACCCTACTGAGGGAATGTGGGTGCTGGTGGCACATGGAGATTTTCTTTAGGGTAATGTTTGGGGGTTTGCTTGCTTCTCTTCTTGTTTGAGTTCTTTTACATAAAATCCTGTGCTAGTTGGGATGATGCCTGCTTATGACTCTAACTAGACTTAAAGAAATAAGCCTAAAACTTAAAAGGTGTTAAACTCTACTCCTGCTTTTATCCTTATGCACTTGGAAATGGAATATGCAGAGATTAAAGGAAAGTATATGAAATATACTGAGCTGAATCTGAACTTATTTTTCAGACTTCATTTATGTGCTATTAATCATTACTTTATAATCACCATAAAACAGCAGATTGTCTGCTTATGTACTTTCTCTTCATTGCTTAACCACCTGAGAACAGACCACTGCAGAGACCCTGCTCTACTGCTATTTCACACAGGGTAGATCTGGGAATATATTTAGTACCACACTATTTCCAATCATTCATGGACTCTACTTCTCACTATTAAAATGCAGCCATAAAATAATTTTAATACTGCTATTAAAATAACTGACTGTAAATGCCACGTATAATCCAGTTCTTCTGCTGGCTTTGATTTTAAACATTTGCAATGTGGTTTTGATCCAGTAAGAAAATGCTTGGACTCTGGTTTGAAAACTGCTGGGAAAAAACCCTAAGTATCTGCATATCAGTTAAGGTTTTGGGCAGAGTGAAACCAGGGAGGGTAGTAGAGAAAATCACACAGAGGGGAGAAAAAAAACCTCTTAAGTTTCAGAAACAGAAAAATTAAGACCAGGACAAATATTCCCAGAATTTGGTTTTTATTATGGAATTAGATTTTTCTGCCTAGGTAGATATTTTATTATGCTGTTTATAATTCAAACTCCTATCATAGTGTACTGGAGTACAGAAGTTTGAACAAAAATTGAAATAGTCTGGTTTTGTCATCCAAAATGACTAAGAACAGACCACTACATGCAGGATGTTAGGACACTTCTACAATAAAAGTAGAAGTTAGAAGTACAAAAGACAAACAGGTTTATTGGCTTTTTTCAGCCTGAATGTGTTGCTTAGGTGGTGCTAAAACATCATTTTTCATACCATAGTGACAGATAAGTCAGTAAATTAAATATTTAACCTGGTATATTTTAAAACAGACTTGATGGATGAACATCTTTTTGAAGATGTTTTTAAAAACTACCAGAGCACATTATCTCTTAGAACTGTGCAATGAGTGGGAAATGTCCAGTTGTGCAAATTCTTCCTGCTTTCTGGAATAGACCTTTCATGGATCATCCCATGGGTGGTGCTTGGCTGAAATGACTGAAGGCAGCATTAGTGCAGAGCAACCACTACACAGCATCGCCCTGGGGTACACGTGACGTCTCCCCTTCAGCTTCGCTCTGTGTCAGCTCACAGGCAGCACAGGTATCCCCCACAGGGAGAGGGCAGCAGCGACAAGAGTCTATTTGAGGGCAGAAGCTGCAGTTTTGATGAGCAGTGGCTTAGCTGCTTCCAGGATGTCCAGTTCAGGGTCCAGTGAACGTCCTAGTCCTTCCAGAACCATGATGGCAAAGATGATGGAAGCAAAATTGCTCTCGAGCTTCACCTAGAACCACAACAGACTGAATGGACTCAATGGACCTTCTTTTCTTCTGTACCCCTTCAACCAAGGTACCAGCTCTGCCTAAGCTGAGAGGGAAGGGAAGAGGCTGGGGAGAGCATTTGCACGCCTGAAACTATAATGTAACTCCACCAGTTGGACTCTGAAGCCCTGTGGCTGACAACCTTCTCACCTCTAGGTCTCTTGATTTCCAAAGTTGTTTGCAACTGTGGAAACTTGTCCCCCAAGTAATCAGTTTTAAGGAGGTATCTATAGTCTAAGGGACTATAAAAAAGATAGGAAAAACTACGTGTTACAAAAATACTCCTTTTGGTAAACAATATCAACCATTAAATGAAGTATTGAGACAAAAAAAAACCCCAACAAAACAGAAATTTGGCTTGGCAGAATGTGTATAAGACCTGAGAAACACCATGCCTGCAACACCTGGATGCACTCCAGCAGTTGCTCTCCTAGCAGTTTGTTTCAGAAGTCAGTCCCCCTCCTTGTTAGCCTGTCATGTTCCCAGCAGTTCTCCCTCCCGAGATGAACTTGCAGCTATTAAAGGCAGACAGTGACAGGAGCTCACCTTATGGGTCATCAATAGTTTGAAGACACTCGAGAGGAGATTTCCCACCTGAAGCTGGAATACACAAGGAGAATTCAACGGCTGATCGAAAAACCCTTTTGTTTCAGTTTTCAGTGCCATGTTGCACTGAATTGCAGGTAGGTGAGGATGTGACATTGTGCACTTGCCTTTCCCAAGGCAATGGTGTTCCCCCGGAACTTGGTCACAAGTTCTGCCATCTCAGCCTTGAACTGCTCGATGTCCTGGCACTGGTTGGCACGGGCGTGGTGGAGGATCAGCTCTGCCACCCTCTCCCCCTGAGAAACAAGTTGAAAAGCACAATCAGAACTTGCTCACTGGTGACTTGCAATCAGATGCTTGCAGTTCTTGCTTTTAGTAGCTGAGAAGTGCCTCTGGTAGCACAGGATGGGCGTGGATACAGGGTTTAGCATGGACTCCTTGGCATGCTTCAGCAGACCAAGACAAAATGTGTCCCTCTTGAGGTCTGTTAGCGAGCCCCTCACCCTGCAGCTGAGAGACAGCGACAGGCAAGTAGGAGCACAATGTTTGTTCTCAGAATGAGCAGGAGACACCAGCACTGGGTTCTCTAGTCCATGTGACAGTGTGTTTCAAGTGGGCAGGAGGATAAAGTAGTTCCTCTTACATGGAGGAACTTAGCAGGGGTCAGACCCCCCCCCCCACACACACACCCGTTTTGCTTCCTCTCTCTACAGAGACTGACACAATGGAGGAAGGCATTGTGGGCCTTCCAGCAGCAAGGCTGCAGAGGGGAACACTATGTGTGGCAGATCAAGATATTAACCCATTCCCTCCTCTTCTCTAGCAAAACCTGACAGATTCTGTAAGAGTGGCTCCCAGGCATTCATAACTTGCAGCAGAAGCCCTTCTAAGCCGGAAGTGCCAGGCAGTGCTTCCCATTTAGCACCTTCTAGTTCCTGGGGCCCTGAAATTGCTCTACTCTGGTGGCCTCCCTGCTGTAGCTGAACATCTTCTCCCTCTGGTTGGGGATAAGATGCTAGCAAGCCTTCTTGCCCCTCTTAGCACTTTAAGGGGAAATGGAGAGAAAACTCTCACTCTGGCTGTCAGATTTCCCAGCCCCATGCCCGAGGGGCCTCACCTGGCCCTGGACCACAGCTGTGAACACGGCACGGAAGTTCTGCATGTCAGCGCTCTGCAGCTCGGCCACGATCCCAGCATCCAGCAGCACCAGGCGCAGCTGCCGCGGGGGCGGCCGCACTTCCAGCACCAGGGTGTCACACAGGTCCACCACGGCCACCTGCTCTGGGCGGGGGCTGCCCGGCCGGGCCGTGCCTTGAACCAGGATGTTCCCAGGGTGCAGGTCAGCGTGGACAAAGTTGTCAACAAAGATCTGGAGGACAGGTAAGTCTGAGAGCAGCTCCTTCCAAGCAAACCTGCCCACACCAAAGCCCCCAGGCAAACGGCAGAGACTTGTTTGTGGTCTGTTCTCTGTCATTACCAATGATGGGGCATCACCTTTGGCAGCACCACAGCAGGTGGATTCTGCTGGAGGCCAGCTCTGGTGACAGGGCTGGTACTCAGGGAGTCAGCAGAGCTGCGTGAAGCAATCCAGTGTGTTTGCTAGAGGCCAGTAGGACAGCCAGGAGTCCCAGCAGGGAATGGCAGTGCCCTTTGGCAATTAGCCCTAAATTAGGGCACACTGGTGGGCCTTAGCAAAGAGTAATGCAGTAAGAATAGGCCATTTGCCATTCAGTGGCAAAAGTTATAGTGAATGGTTAAGTTTGCCCAGTGCAAGACACCAACCCACATTACAACTGTATTGAAAAGTAAGGAAAACAAGAGAAGAGGAAATAAATCCGTGTAGCTCTTCTCTGACTCTGTTAGCACTTAGCACCAGAAAGGAGTGGCAAGAGGACAAGAACAAAACAGTACTTCCCCTCCGCAACCCTCCTGGCAACCTGGGACTGCAGGACTTCTTGCCCCAAGGAGTTTCTTTGTATTTCATCGATTTCTCCTATGAATTTGTTCAACTGCCATGTAAAAAATTAGAGCTGTGTGAAAAAAAAAATTTTGGTGTTCTCTGAAAAATATTACTTCTGCTAATTTTATGTCCTCCTCATGGAGAAACTGTACACAATAGATCCATATTCATTCTCGTGCACTCATGACTGTATAATCTCTGTCATAAGCTACTCATCTTTCTGCTTTCCAGAGTTAAGAGTCCAAATTATTTCACCATTCTGGAATGGAAGCCATTCCACATGAGTAATCATCCTATCTGCCTTCCTCTGCACCTCTTCTTGTTCTACTACAGCCCTTGAAATGGAGGGTCCTAGACAGCGAGGGACTAGAACTGCAGAGTACTCAAGAAGAGGTATTTGTTTTACTTCCAGACATAATGTTGTTTCTTTGCTCTTTAATTCTTTCCTACTCCTAAAATTTGAAACCAATCTTAGCATAAACTATTCTAGTCCCATCATTGCTTTTCTGAGTGGTAAAAGCTATTTCAGAGCCTGTCATACTACATGGAGCCAGAACTGGAGGCTCACTGCTGCCCTAGCACAATGCTGCAGTTAGCAGCAGCATTTCATCTGACACACACTGCCCACTCACTCAGTATTGTCAGGAGCTTTTGCAACTCTTCCCTGCTGGTTCTCCTGGCTCCTCACAAGAGACTTGCACCACACTCTCAACACTCCTTTCTAGATCATTTGGGATTACTTCAGATACAGAAGAACTAGATAGCCAGAAGCTGAATCAGCCTGGTTTGTTTTCTTTACTCCAGATTTAGTTCTCCCTTACAAAACCACCGTTTTAGAGGAGTTGATAAATGAAGAAACCAGCTCACTGATTTCCCTCTGAGTCACATCCATGATCTCTGCAGAGCACATGACATTTGCTAATAATGTTGCACTTTATTAGTGCAAAGTACTTGGGCAATATGTGAATATTCATTGAATGGATTAGTGGGTGTCCTAAGCAAAGGCTGACCAAGGTGCACAGGTCAGTCCTACTGTGTGCAGGCAGACAGTAGTGACAGAGCCCTGTGTCAGAGCCTGAGCAGGGGTGTATCCAGCCCAGGCTTTACACAGACCAGGTACAGGTAGGAAGCAAATGGGTTCTCTCTTCAGCTCCATTGTCTTATCCAAAATGAATAGCTTCTGCAGGAAAACAACCTTCACTTGCAGCCCCAGCCAAGTGCCTACCATCTTTAGCAGCATGTCCATGCCCATCTTGGCCAGTCTCTGCCGCAGCTCTGTGCCAATCTCCACGTGCAGGTAGCGTGAAATGGGCTCACTCTCCTGAAACAGAGACAGAGCTGGGGTCAAACACCCCCTGCATCCCACCTTCAAACACACCTTTACCTGGGTGCCAAGAGTTCAGGGAAGGTGATAACAGTACCCTACAAAGGACTGGCCAGAGAGAGGCTGTACCTAGCGTGATGGAGAATGTGAGAGAACCAAGGGTTTGTTCCTTGGAAAGACAGACAATATTCCAGGGCCAGAAACACCCTTGTCAGGATGACATGCAGGAAAACTAAGCCTGAGAGTAACTTTGGTCTGTGACTCAAACATCCACAAGGGAAGTGAGGCAAGAATCACAAAGTGTCAGATTGCTGAGCTCCTTGCTTTGACCCACCAGAGAGGAGAGGTGAAGTGTGGTGTTGGTTTGCAAAGCACAGACAAGCACATGGTGGCTGGACACACTGCTGGTCTGCTTGGCTTCAGGCCAAGTGTTCATTTCTATATGGAATTGTCTGCTGCCTGTCTTCTGGGATCCACTGCTTGCAAACAAAAAGAGTGGAATAGACACTAAGGACATAAATCTCCTTAGGCAGATAAAAAAGCATCCTTCTGCCTCCAATCCCTCCTTCTCAAAAAACCACTTCCTTGCCACGTTCTCCTTGGGGCCTTCTCACTGCAACCATCACTCCCAGACCCTGCAATTCTTACCTCAAATGTTTCCACTAGAACATCTGCCGTTACCAAGGGCCAAAGGGGAGTTGGAAACTTCACAAAATCGACATCTAGGAAATTTTGTCGGAAGCGCTCCAGATTTCTGGCTTCATAGCGTAAGTCAATCTCAAGGGAGAAATAGAAAAGCAGGTTGGAAATTAGATGAACTAGGATTAGATCTTCAGGATCCTGTGTGAGGTGCAATACTCCATACCAACAGAACTAGTCAGAAAGACAGAATGGAAACAAAATAAGAGTGGTGCTTCTTACAAGCTTATAGCTTCCCTGATGGAAGAGGAGCAGACTGGGTAATGGGTGCTCCACAACCCAACACCTTTGAAACAGGGGGGCCTTACTAGAGGCATGGTGTCTCAAAATAGACCAGGAACATATTATATTCAAGGATACAACAAGATCCTGAACTGAATCCTATCCTGAACTGAAGCTTGCTGTCCAAATAGCTGGGCAGGCAGACAAAAGAACTGCAGCCCCAGCCTCACTTGACAGAGAGGCAGCCATAGCAGGAAGAAATTTAATGTAACATGTACAAAATAATCCACTATGCCAAGTCCAGGCCCTGGTTCTTCAGTGATCCAGTGTCTTGACACAAGGGCATCTCTCCTACTGTCTGCTGCTGCTCAAGGAGGAAGGATAACCTTACCTCACCTCCCTTGTCTGGCACTGGGGAATATCCCAGGAACACTTCCTGTTCACTCAAAGCAAAAAAGCTACAATGTTCTTCTAACCCTCAGTGTTCTGCACATCCACCCAAGCTCTGCTGAACTGGTACAAATGACCTCGAGTCACATCTGACCCCAGCCAACAGTTCCCAGCATGGATTTACTGTGTAGAGGTTTTGCAATTGTAGAAAATAATTAGACTTCCAGAAGCTTGTTACAGACTTCAGACTCTGCAATCCAGACACAAAAATGAAATTAGCAGATAATGGCTCATTTTATAGAAATGTAAGCCTAATTAAGCCTGCAGTAAGATCTTTGTCAGTTTGATAGCAGCAATGTTTCAGGACTGTGTCTTTTTAGAAGACATTAGCAAATCAGGATGTTTTCAGATCTGTGTGCAAAATTTTAATGACACTGGGAGTCTGATAATACAAAGTAGAATGTGTTATTAACTTGTGTAAAAACATAGTATTTATGCCTCTATAGATATATATCAGTGCTAGCAAACATGACTAGTGAGTACAGATTGCAAACATATATGTAGAATTATAGAAAGAAACCCACATGCCTGACCACTTGCTTGGATAGGTTATTTTCTTAAGGACATGTGGTCACCTTTCACAATGCGGCAAGAAGGACTGTGTCTATGGCTAGTTAGCTGTTCAGGCTGTCCACTAGAAAACACATTCAAAGTCTAAAAATTATTTTCAAAGTCTAAAAAATATTTTTAGATCGAATAAAAACTGCTTTTTCATTGCTTTTCTACTTTGTGAGCGTATCAGCTTTCTTACAGTAACATTATGTGATTTGATTAGACTGAAGAAGAGAAGTAAAGAACAAGCCAGCCTTCATCTAACCATTTAAAATGTAGTGGTGTGAACAGAGTTAGAGCCAGCCAGTAGCAAGACAAAGGGCAGTTTTGTTTCAGTAGCTGGGGACCATGACATGGCACATACCTGCTGCATCATAAGCTTCTCAAACTCCTCCACAATCTCTGTCAAACTGAGCCACTTGAACCCAGGGAGAAGTCCAATGATGCGGCTGCCCATCTTCATCAGAAGCAGATCCATCTGCACTTGCTGGACCAGCCCAGGGTGCAGGACCTGCACAAGAATGAGCAGTGGCAACATTAACCCCCCAGATGCTCCGTGCAATGAGCTCAAGTGATACATTTCAAATACACAGAACCCAGGTTGCTAGACTGGGAGCCAACCAGCTTCCTTGGCTAGTCCTCAGAAGAATTCATATTTTGCCATTGATTAGGTTGTAGAGAAACATTTTATCATTGCCAAATGCAGTGTATCTGTGGTGGAGACTACAGTCTCACACAAAGACATTTTCCACCACTTTCAGTCTCTTGCCCTGTCCCTGACTAGTATTTGAAGCTGCTCAAATACAAGGTTTCTTTAAATAAACTTTGTATTGAAAGCACTTACATGTTCCAGATTTCTTCATGTGAGAAAGGGGATCAGTCTCTGGAAGGTGCAAGCAACCTTAATATTAATTCTTTTAATGTAAATTGAGCCCTTGTAGGCATTCCTAGTACCCACATGCCATATCAAATCTTGAGCTCTCCGTTTGGGAAAAGCTGGGGCCACTGCAAGTGTGGATTGTGGCTGGCTGGAACAAAAGCCCTGAGAAAGGACACCAAGAGAGACAGCATCCCTTCTTGTTCTACCTGGCCCTAGCCAGCTACTCCTCTCCATGGGAATTAAAATCTGACGGACCTCAACCAGCACACTCCGTTTTATTACACCTACCATTCAGGCACATGACTTACTTTAATGGCTACGGGCATGAGATGTCTGGCTGATGAAGGATTTGCATTCAGGAGCGGCTTGGCCATCTGCTCCATAAGGGACATCCTACTCACAGGACTTCCCTGGGAGCAGTCTGCAGAACTCAGTTCCTCCCTGCTCCTCTCATCCCGAATCTCCTTGCTCTTCCTCTTTCTCAGCCACCCGAGGAGGCCTCTTAAGCCTGACACTTCCCACGCTTCAAAGGCGGACCTGAACTCCGAGTGTTGCTCCAGCTCCTTGGCCCGGGAGCCAGCAATAGCAGCGAGGTCAGCATAGGCTTTATACACCTGGGCAACGCAGCCCGAGCCGACCGGCTCCCGGCTCTGGAACTTGAGGATGCCCATCCAGTCCTCACCAAAGGCCTTCCTCAAGAGCTCGTCGGTGTGGCCCCATGGGTGCGGGCTCACCTCGACGTGCAGCTTGGAAAACTCGTCACAGAAGGCCTCGGAGAAGAGGTCCCTGCGGGTGCTAGCCCACTGGCCCAGCTTGACACACGTGGGGCCGGCAGCCTCGGCCGCCCGGCGCAGCAGCCGCAGCCATCGCGCGCCCATGCCGGGCCACAGGCGGCTCAGCGGGTAGAGCAGCAGCAGCGGCCCGAAGCGCAGCAGGAGCCCGCAGGCGCGGACACCCAGCCGCAGCACCAGCCCCAAGCGCCGCAGCAGCCCCCGGGGCGGCCGCTCCGCGCCGCGCTCCGCCGCCCACGCCGGGCCGCGCTGCCCCGGCCTCTCCTTCCAGCCGGTCCCAGCGGGTACGGCCGCGGGCACGGCCAAGGCCAGGGCGCCCCAGCGCCCGGCGCGCAGCCCGGAGCGCCC
>NW_024582061.1:7716452-7808195 GCF_017639235.1 Corvus kubaryi | reverse complement strand
AGCCGCGGGTCCGCAGCCGCCTTCCTGGGGGGGGGCGCCGCCGCCGTCATGCCGGGACACGGGCCCCCCCGCTCCGCCGCCGCCGCCGCCGCCGAGGAAGGTAGGGGGGCTCCGTTAACGCGGGAGAGCGGGCAGAGGTGCCGCTCCAAAAAAATCTCTAATTCCGTCTTCCCTGCTACCCCACAACTTGCTTTTCTTCACCCCTGTGCTGCGTTCGGCTGCAGAGAGGGAAAGCGGAGGCCGCGAGCCGAATCCCCCCGCGCTCCCGGGCACCGCCGCTTTCCCGCCGGGACGGGGAGGCTGCTGCTCCCGCCGGGCGCGGGAGGGCCGGGCCCGCTGCCCGAGCGGGTCTCGGCCGGGGGAAGAGGGGCCGAGGGGACGTGGGGAGCTGCTGAAAAGCTGACCCGAGCGGGTCGGGAGCTGTGAGGCGGAGGAGCAGCGGCAGCCCCGCCACCCAGCACGGGGCCCCTGGGTGAACTCAGCCCTGCCTCGGTCTCCGGCACAGAACAGAGGAGGAAACGCTAAACGCATTCTTTGGGGGAAGCCCAAGTGGGCTTGAACCAGAACTGCTGGAGTTCTCGGTTCGGCAAAAACCTGAATCTCCCTACGACATTAGCCCTGCAGTTCTCTGTCCCTGCTCTGGACAGCCTGCTTTCCTCTTGCTTTGCCCTCGGCTGGAAGAAGCGCCTGCAGTTGTGTGCAGCCTGCGGCTTAACAGGGTGGCATTTCTGACTCCCGCTGGGGATCGATGGCAGTATTCACCTGTCCTGGGGAGAAAACCGCTCGCTTGCCTTCTCGCTCTTGTACGCAGCAATGATGAGTGCTAATGGGTTAGGCATGGAGTTGGTGGAGGGCAATGTTGTTTGGGAAGGGAGCAAGGAAGAAGTTAGAGCTGGCTGCTGCTGTGGTCCCAAGGTGTCAATTTCAAACTGGGGGGTAAAACCATGCCAGGTGTATTTGGGATGCTTTCAGAGGTTTTGGCTTTATGAGTATCCAAGAAGCATGGCTCTTGATGGTCAGTGCTGGAAAAGTGATGGTCATGGTGGAGTGAGACTTTCTGACTGCTTGGGTCTGCACTGGAGCCTCCTCACAGGAGCAGGGACTAAGTGCTAAACATGGGCCCTTAATCCTGCTCTTTACAAGAACACAGCTTGTTTCCAAGACAGGTCAGCAAGTTGTTCCTGACCCTGAGGTACTCCCAGGCACCTTTGCTCTTGCCATTTAAGTAGTTGTTTAAGTTTGTTGCTTTTGGAGAACAGCATCTCCAGCCTGGAACTCAGCTGGGAGGATATAGAGAAGACCAAAGGGATTTCCATGGGGCTTTAATTTGCTACTATGAGGGGAGCTGCTGGTGTTGGTGGTGGATTAAAAAGCTGTTTTCTGTGTTGGCTGCCACCTTACTGACCGCTGGTTCTTGGTGTGTGGTAGTGAGGTCCAATAATGTGTACTGGCTCTGTTTCCTGATCCACCAAAAACAGAGTTGTTACTGCATCCTGGCAGAGGAAAGGAATGCATTTCCTCCACCCTTGTGTTGTGTTCTGAATTGTTGTCATTGGGGTAGTGTTTGTGGGGTTTGGTGCTTGTTTGGTTTGAGGGATTTTGTTTGGTTGTTGTTTGGGTTTTTTAAATAATCCAGACAGTGTTTCAGCCTGTGAAAATGGATAACTACTATGTTGGGTCAGGCTTGGAAGCAACTGAAAATGCTAAGTATGGAAATGAGAGGAAAGCCACAGGACTTCCCAGGGTAATAAGGCGCCTTTTTGAGAAACGGAAGAGAAAGCACCGAAAACAAAGGGCGCTGGAGTGGCCGAGGATGTAAAAAGCAGACCAAAGATTTATGGCTCTGCTGGGACCACTCTCTGCCTGCGTGGGTGAGAAGGTTGTGTGCTGAAGCCTGGGTTGGCCCTCGGCACATCCATGTCCTAGCAGTCCATGCAGAAGACACTCCCTGTCCATCAACTCAGATCCAAAGTGCGGTGTTCGTTGTAGACCAGAAGTGCATGTGGAGTGTCCCAAAGTACTGCCCCCAGCTCGCTGCCTTGGGAAATCTTTTAGGACATTTTGTCTGCAAAGACAACCTCTGTGTGTTCTTTCTATTCTCCAGAAACAAGAAGAGCATTTAGATCCTTTGTTAGACACTTACAATAGGCTTGTCTTTCTCCCATGCCTGGTATATTTGCATGTTAGAAATGTTCATTTTGACAAGGAGATAATAAATAAAGACCATGTAAACTGTGTTTTTCAGACATGATCTTAATTCAGGAGTAGCTTTTCCAATCAGTTATTCTTGATATCAGCCATAACAACTAATTCATATGGACAGGACTTAAAATCTCTATTTTGCTGGGCACTCTGAGGGCACAGAAGCAAACTCAATCCTTCCCCAAGTTTAAGATATTTGCCAATGAAATCATCACACAACAGAGCCAGTCTCTTAAACATGGAGAGGTGCTGGGCATTTCAATAGTGTCTGATAAGTGTCATATTCTTTTGGATCCCCCTGACTGCATTACTCAAAGCAGCTGGTTCTCCCTTCCTTTTGTAGCACCTGACATTTATTTCCTGGCTGGAACTGTGTGGAAGCTGCTCCTTCCTAAGTGGAGGCCAGACCAAGGGGAGGAAAGGCTCTGTAGTGCACTATTAAGCCCACGAGAGTGGAGAAGAACCTCTCTTAAACTCTTATTGAAACTGGTTAATTGTGATGATCTTAGGCCTCCAGAACTGGGGTATAAGCTCTTTAGGGAAGCATTTTTTAGCTGAAGGATTTAAGTACTAGTGGCTGATATGTCTGTTGGCAGGATCCCAAGAGCTGGCTGGAAGAGGCCTCTACTATGAAAGAAATGCTGAAATAGGACTTTTAACACACTTGCATAGCAGTTCCTTACGGGCTGAGGAGACTCTCTGCAGGGAAGAAGGGAGTGGGATGTAGCTGGAAAGAAATTTCTTGTTTCATTCAAGTCCTGACAATAAATGAGTGATCCTGGCTTTGCTTAGATACAGCTCAACTAACATTGTATCCGAGGTATCTGTAAGCACCCTTTTACTGCATAAGGCAGGAGAAGAGACAATGTCTTCTTGACTGTAGCTCTGAAGTGCAATGGAGAGGGCAATAACATCTTGTTCTTGCTTATGGGATTTTTTTGTTCCGGTTTTCACCTTGGAGATGCTTTATCAGCTATTGGGAACTGAAGCAGAGGCTGAAGTGTGAGGATATGCATGGCATCTGGGGGTGGCTTCATCCCAGGTTTTAGTGAAGATGACTGTATGGCAGAACCCCTGGCTTCGTGAAGGCTGTGCTTTTGAAACATAGCTTCTGCAGGGGCCTTGGGTCACCTTGAAGTTGGGTGCCTAAGACAAGCTGGAGTCCCTGGAGCATCTGACCTCTACAGCCTGGGATTTCAGCCGAGGTCTGTGTCCTTCGGTGAAAGCCTAGCACAGAGTGGGCTGAGGATCAGTGCAAGGTCTCTGTTAATAAAGCACTAAAAGGCATCATCACTGTCTTACATAAATAAATACTTAAGGTCCTATCGGCTGGTCCTATTCAAGATCTCTCCCAGCCTTTACATGGTTCACCACCCAGCTGGACCAAGGCACCCTGTGTCTCTGGACATGGCACTGATGAGGTGAAAGTCACAATTCCCCAGGCCTTTCCCGATCAAAGCAGTGATTATTTACCAGTTCATGTCTTTCAGTGAGCTGGGAGCTCAGTGGGAACTCATGGCAGCAAGACACCTTTGGGGTTTTGCCATCATGATGGTCCAGTCCCTCCTGTGCTGAGACAGCTCTGAGCAGCTCGGAACCAGATCATGTGGTTCCAGCCTGTCATCCTTGCAGTTGCTCACAGAGGCTGTGCTCTTGGGATAATCCTGGCATGATGGCTGGGGTGATCCTGTGCTGAAACCCCCTAAGTTTGTAGTGCTCTGAGGTAAATGCATTGCCTAAACATTTTCTGGGCAAATGTGGGGGTGCTGTGTGTGTGCAACAAAAACTCCAAAAGGGGGCTTATGGGAAATCTTCGTTGCAAGATGCTTGAAACACTGGTACACCTTTCTTTAATGCAGATAACATGTATTAAGAACATAATTTCTCTCTTTTCTGAAAATAGTACTGTCCCATGGTAAAACTGACAGAAGTCAAGCATAGTTGGAAGGGCAGAGGCTTGAAAGAATAATGTCCTGCTGGAATGAATGCTGTGAGTGCTGGTATAATCTTCATTCTTTGCTTCAGTGCTTTTTCCCCTCCCCAGGTTAGGGAAACCAGCTGCAGCTGGCATATTGTTATTTTCAAGGATTTAGAAAGCAGATGCAAGAGTTAATGGTGATTAAAGGTCATTTTTTACTGATTAAACTTGTTAGGATCCAGTACATCTCTGAGGCCTTCTTGTATGCTTTAGGCAAGATGGTCATCTCAGTGCTGGGGCACTGCCAGTCAGGTTTGCTTGGGATCTCCTGGTTTTCTTGTTTTTAATAACTGGTGCAAACAAGAATTTGTCTTGACTGTTACCTGTTACCTGCGTGTGCTGTTACAGATGACCTTTGCTGAATGTGAGATGCTTCTGTGTCTGCCATCTAACAAGCAATTCCTTGGTTGGGAGCAGGAGGGCTGGGAAGGGAGGTGTTTGCACTGCAGCTGAGCTGCTGTGTCCAGCCCGGGCAGGAGTTGTTGGTCCTCCTCTGCAGGCAGAGCTCTGACTCAGCCCTGTGCTCCTGGGCTGGGAACTGGCAGTGTTTACGTGATGAAACAGAGCAGAAGATGGCTTTTCCTGCGCTCTGCCTTTGCCCATACATGCACTGGCCCAGAGCCAGGATGGAAACTCTGTCCTCATGAGCAGAGAGAGGGAGATGGGAGGAGCGAGAGATGAAGAGGGGCCCAGAAGCAGAGGGAGTTAAAATAAGAACACCAACTCACAGAGACCAAAGCCTGTACCAGATGGGCCTGGCCATGCCCTGGGCTCTTCATGCAGTTGGCTCCACGTGCAGTGCTGACAAGATCTCATCTCGGAGTGTGGGTCAGGGGCCTGGACCATTCTGAGATGTGTGATGGAAGATCAGAGTAAAAGGCAAAAGGAAGGAAGCTAGACAGGTAAGCCAGCTGTAGTTCAGCCTGCTCTTTGGTGTCTGGACTCTGGGACTTGCTGCTACTGGTGCTGTGCCACTAAGAAGGCAGGTGCTGCCTTGTGAGCCTCTGTAGGAGCACTGCTTGGTTTTTAAGTATGGCATCCTTTAACTGTGGCCGGTCTTGCCTCCTCTGTAACACAGCATTGCTGATGCTGGTGGAGGTTTGCTCCACTGCTCTCATTCCCTCTAGAATATGTACAGCAGAGAGCCATTGATCTGAATGGAGCCTGGTGTAGGGATAGGTTCTGCCAGGAGATGCTGGCAGCTGTGTTTTCTGATGCCCATCTCCTCATCAGGCATTGTGGTAAGTAATCAGATTGGCTGAGCAGTTCAGCATATGGGGTGCTGGCCCTGCTTGGAAAGGCTTTGCCTTGGTTGGATATCGGTGCAGGAGACTGTGCCTGGCAGAAAAGCTGCTCTTGGAGAAGCAGTCAGAAATGCTTTGCTCTGAGCTTGTTTGAAAATCTGGCCCAGATACTTAAAATATCAAGAGCTGATGATGGTTAGGGGTAGCTTGAGTGGGGAAAGGTGCCACCTCACTTGGAAGTGGATGAAAGAGTTCTGGATGAGACCCTGCCAGACCTTGAGACTCCTGACCCTACAGATCCCAGAGAGTAGATGGCTCCTGACCAAGTTCAGGCACATAAGTTGTGTTACCAGTAATTTACTGGGGACTCTGGCAATCCACTGGAGAGACTGTTTCAGGGGGTGAGGACTTGCTGTTCTTTGCAACCAGAATAACTTTAAATGGCTACATGCTCTGTGTTTTAATTAAATTTCCCTTTGGGAATAAAAGTGGTGAAGTGTTCTGTGATCCTGCTACACTTAAATATTCTGTACTGTGCCCCCAGTCTGGCAAATCGTTTAAGCAGACATGTAGGTCACGGCGCATGCTTAAATCCACCCATCCGAGTGCTTTGGCTCCCAGTGCAGTACATCATTCCTGCTCTGGGGAGTTTGGGCTGGACTTCATGCAGCCTAATTGAAGATAGTGGGCTTTGAGCATAGACTTAAAATAAAGCATGTGTTTAGGTGTTCTCCTCATCACAAGTGGTCTCTCACTCACCCACTTGTATTCTGTAGAATCATTTTATATTAACAGTGCCCTTGAACATGGGTCTTCTCTTCTTGTCCTGCAAGGCCTCTTGCTAAGTGCTTGCTGATAAGCCATGTTACTGTGAGCAGTTCAGGTGAGATGCTGTCACAGGCCTGGTATTTTGGAAGCATTGTGAATAGGCACGCATATGTGAATGATTAAATCAACTCATCAGGGTGTCATCTGGAGAGGAACAAATGCTGAGCTTGCTTTGCAGGCGGAGAGGGGGAGGATGAGATCCCCCTCTAGTTTTTGCTGAAAGCTTTTCCCCTCTGCAGATGTGCAGCTGCTGTAGTTCTTTGCCAAAAGGCAGCTGTGACTTTCAGAGCTGGGGAACGTGCACACATCTGTTTGCAGAGGAGAGCAGCAAAGGGGCTCGGGTCTCCTGTCCCAGGGGATTATGTTGTTGTGATAGATAGGGCTGACTGTCATGGAGGGAAATGGCAGATTTCACAGGGCACTGAGAGGGCACTTCATAAATATGAGTTTGCTTGCCAGTGTCAGCCAAACACCACCTTTCTAAATTAAAAAGGAAAGAGCTCCCAGAGACTTTTCAGACTATTGGAGATTTCTCTTTAAAAACATTAAGCCCCTGCAGAAGATGTGTGTTTCCTACATACAAAAATACAATGTGTTTCAGCTGCAAAGGATGCTGTGATCCCAAAGGCTTCACAGGGGATTTTGGGTAAGACTTGAATCTTGAGTTATCCAGAGCTCAGAGTGGCTTAGTAGCAAAGGGAAATAAATGTCCCTTACTAAAATTCAGAAGGAAGTCTCTGCACCAGCACACGTAGCACTTCAAAAATCAACATCTGGCCAAAACCAGACCCTGGAGCATCCTCCACAGTCTCCTGGTCCATGAGAGCTTTTTCCTTTAATTCAGGGAGCTTGGGATTAAGTAACTGAGAATCTGGTTTTCCCTGCCTTGACGTGCTAGGCTACAGGTACAGCAATCCCTAGTCAAATGCTACAAGACAATTTGTTGCTGTAAAGAAATGTGTAAGGTACTGAGCTTTTTCCAGATGATGTCAGAAGCCCTGATCTATCTGGTTCTTGTTTCTCAGCTTTCTCAATCTCTGAGAGGCCTAAGAGGTTTCCTACTGGGAAACCAACACATGGTAACTGTTTTTGTGTCAGATTTCTGTCTCTGTCCCCTGAGATTACCATGAGTGACTCCAAGCTGAAGTTTTGCCATGGTGTCACCTCTCACATAACAGTCCTGTACTTGTGGTGGTGAAGGATACTGACAGCTATTGCTGCTTAGTCTGTGCTAAACCTTGCCCCATCAGTATCCTCTTGTTTGCACAGCAGGAAACTTTCCTTATAGAATGATTTAGCTTACTCAAATTCAGTGGGAAACCAAGGCTTTTCCCCTGTTAAATTCATAAATTCCTCCACTAGTCAAAGACAATTTTGGGTATGTTTCAAGGAAAATTAGGATCACCTCTAAAAGGCACAAATTTCATAAAATGTTGTCAGAATTTGAAGAGGTGTTTTTTTGGTTGTTTGGGGTTTTTTTAATAACTTATTCTGACATGTAATATATTGCTTCATGTTCCACTTGCTTAATGTTTGTTTGTATGGGGTAAAGTTATTTTTCTCATCCAAAGCAACTTGGAAACATTATCAGAAACAGAAACTTGGCATGTCAGAGCAGTGAAGGACTTCAACTGACCAGTAACCACTGCAGGAATACAAATTCTAGCTTTTCTGTCCTTCAAACCAGTATTCCCAGATGCCTAACCCAGTCCCTCTTGCCATTCATGCTCAAGGCAGCCTTTCATTAGAATTTTATTATTATTATTACTGTTAATAGACTAGACTAGACTATTTGAGTTTGGAAGGGACCCACAGTGATCAGCATGCCCAGCTGTCTGACCACTTCAGGCTGACCAAAAGTTAAAGCATGTTATTAAGGCACTGACCAAATGCCTTTTACACACTGACAGACACAGGACACTGACCACCTTTCTAGGAAATCTGTTCCAATGTTTGGCCACCCTCTTGGTAAAGAAATGCCTCCGAATGTCCAGTTTGAACCTCCCCTGCTGCAGCTTTGAGCCATTCCCATGTGTACCATCACTGGGTACCAGGGAGAAAGGCTGAGCATCTCCCTCTGCACTTCCCCTCCTCAGGAACCTGTAGAGAGCCATGAGGTGTGGTTTATTTTTACTTCAGATCAAGATCTGCTGTTTGAAAAATCAAGCCTGACCTTGGATTACATTGAGCTAGCTTGCTTTCTTTTCCTATCTTTTTCTCTCTCTCGCCTTTTCTCTCTCTCTCCCCCCCTCTCTGTCTTTCTCTTTCCCTGGAAACAGGTAATCACCAACCCATTCTTTTTTCCTGACAGACTTGAGCAGATCAGCTGTTTCACTGTCTCTGTTGCATATGTAACTTTTTTTTCTTTTAACGTGTAAACAATGGGAGGTTTTTTGATGTGGGAGATTTTGGTATGATTTGCCATGAAATCCTTGAATGCAGAATTAAGCAGAAGAATGTATAATGCACCTTTTCTTCAGCAGTAGTTTCACAGAGTCAGCATGGCTTGGGGATACAGTGATGAAGCAAGGTGATGTCACTGTCATTGCTCCATTAACTTAAGCTGAGCAATGACCTCGAAGTGAGGTTAGCAGCTTTTTGATGCTTTGGAGGAAATCTTGTGGTATTGGTTTTTCAGTTTCATAATTGAATTTAAAAAATTGTAAATAACTATTTGGAGAAAGGTGGCAGGGTAGCCCCATCTATTTTCTTCCCTCCTTTTTTCCCCTCAATAAATAAATAGGAAGGAGAAAAAGCCTAAATAGTGTTTCAGCTCCTTGTAAAGGGAAGGTTTAACACACACCCCCTCAATTTAGCTAAATTTTGGTAAGTAATGTCATTTCACAGTAAAGAATCTGACTCTTGTAACCTTCCTTCAGATTACCTCAAATATTTTCTTGAAAGTTTCTCTCTCTATTGGGTTTGAGGTTTTTTTGGAGCATACTGAATTTAGATCAAACTTGGCAAAAATTATTTAAGTTAGTCAGAAACCATAAGTAATTTACTCATCCAGCAACACTCAAACCTGTTTGTGATTCATGCAAATTGAATTGCTGAGACCATGCAGCTGCATTTCAGGTATGTGAGTGTATCTTGAGCAGGTAAGTTAGTTTCTGGACCATTTCTGATCAGGTAGGAGAAACAGGCACTTTGACACCGTGGTTTGGAGTTTGTGAGATGCTACTTCAGGAAGAGAGAGTACTTTTAGACCTCTTGGGAGTATTCTTCGTTTTCTGTGTGTCTTGGTTTGAAAAACAGGTGTCTGCCAAAGAAGGCAGGAGCCTCCCTTGAAATGAAAAATGCAACCCCCTTCCCTCCGAGCTATTATAATTTTGAACTTAAGGGGCTTTCAGGCAAAGATATGAGGAACAGGAACTACAGTTCTTTACTATTATATATCTATGTGTGTATAACCAGTCAAACAAACACCAATAACTCTGGCAGTAACAGCGAACAATCACAAACCCAGTCCCAGCCTTCTCGGCTGTCGGGCCCTTTCCCCTCGGGTGCAGTTCCGCTCGCAGCCGGCAGGGGCGCTGGCGGCTCCCGGTGAGCAGGGCAGGTGCGATGGTTCCCCCGCGGCTGCAGGGGGCGCTCCGGAGCGAGCTCGGGAAGCACGCAGCGCTGGTGCCCTGGGATCCCGGGAGGGATGGAACAAAGGAGCTTCACAAACCCCTGGGCAGCCAATCCTGGTGTTCGGCTGGACCTTTGGGAGCAGCAGGCTGGAACAGCAGGGATGAGCACAAATCCCGGGTGGCTGAGGAGATGTATGGAACTCCAGAGCTGCAGTGGGAACCCCCGGAGGGCAGGGTATGTGCGGCAGGCAGGGCATGTGCGGCTACAGAGTAGCGAAGGCTCCAAGCAACAGCAGGGGCAGGGAAAGGCGGGTTTGGGAATCCTGGGGTTTCTCCCTGAGGCGCCCCAGCAGATGGTGAACAGTCCCTCTTCTAGTAAGGTGGGATGTGAGGGTCCCGGTGCAACAGCCGCTCCAGCGAGCAGGCTCCACTCACAGCAGAAGGAAGGCGGCCGAAAAAGCAGAAGCCCGCAGCGCTGACGAAATCCCTCCACAAAGATGGCAGCGTCTCTCCCTCTGAACGCCGGGAGCACCAACCAGCCCAGGCTGTACCCAACCCCCAGCTGAAAGGGAGTAGCCAGATGGGCCCCCCCCCGTGGCCAGGTCTTTTGTTTTTCTTAAGCACCCAGTAGTTTTTTGCCCTGGTAACATATATGGGAAAAAGTCTTTAAGAGAAAAAAGAAAACAGGAGACCTCCTAAAAACCCCAACACTGTGGTAACTGTATTTGCAAACACTGTGCCTCTCTAATATCCTTTTTGCTTGGGAAGGTGTATAAGCAAAGATAACTTCTTGCTAACCTATTTTCAGGGCTGAAATTTCTCCTGTGTCTTACTTATTTTTTTAATATGAATGCAGTGAACCCACTTAGGGAAGGTTTTTATTAAGTAGATGCTATGCAGTCTGAACGTTTGAGTTATTACATGCAGAAGAGATGGGAAGAAGAATGCCTACTTGAATGCCAAACATTTTTTCTTACCAACCCAGAAGTAAATCAAGTATAGCATTACATAAGCTCTTCTTGTTCCTCTTCTAGTGGAAGAAAATGTTTGGGGAATTTCCCCTGAAAGATCAAGTTTAGGTTTAGTTTTCCAGTTATGTTGGTAGACATTCTCTTTTCAGTAAATAAAATACAGTTGTTACCAAAACATCCATTGTGTTCAACTGCCAATAACTGAGGCAACGTTGGGCAGCTTCTACCTTTGTATAAAGAACGTGGTTCTGGTGAGGAATACCTAAAAAAGTATAATCTAAAAGAGGGAAGATTTAGATTAAACATTCGGAGGAAATTCTTTATTGTGAGAGTGGTGAGGCACTGCAACGGGATGCCGTGTCCCTGGATGTTGTGGATGCCCCGTCCCTGGAAAGGTTCAAGGCCAGGCTGGATGGGGCTTTAAGCAGCCTGATCTAGTGAAAGTTGTCCCTGTCCATGGCAGAGGGATTGGAACCAGATGGCCCTTAAGGTGCCTTCCAACCTAAAGCATTCCATGATCTAACTGCTCATAGAGTATTTAATATATGGAAAATGTCCATTTGCTGCAGTCACCATCTTTTACTGGGGGGGGGAACCCATTGATAGACAGCCTCTTTCCTGAGCCAGATCTTCAAAGCTGAATGTGTAACGCGGATGCTTTTGGAACACTGGGGATGGGAATTTCACAGAGCAGCTTGCAAGTCATCAGGGTGTTATACCAGGTGGGTCACCCTAGTGCTGGCCCTCTGCTGTGGGAGACCTCATCTCTTGCTGTGCAGGAAACCTTTGCATTCTTCTAACATCACATGAGAACCTGTAAGAGTTGTCCCATCTTATCCAAAGAGGTTTTATGGACTTGAGCAGAGGGGGCTCTGCTTGTGTTTCTGTAGGTACATGTGTGTTGGGGATGAGCAGAAATGAGGTGAATGTGGAGGGTGAAATGAAAGCCACACCATAATCACTGCAGTCACCTTCAGTGCAGCTGGGATTTCCCCTTGCATTGTACTGGAAATGGCATCTTTATAAGCATTTAAGATGAAAGGGGATGATGTTTATTGAATAGTTCAGCGGACAGGGCTTCTGCAAAGGGTTTAACTCCAGAAGACTCCTACTTTGATATTTTGTTCCTGTAAAAAGGGCTCTTGTGAAAGGCAGTCAGTGCTGACTGCTTTGTAGTAATGAGGTTTTTCTGTGCACAATAAACAGTATCAGGGCCCAGTTCAGCACATCCAGACATCTTGGGTGGAGTATGCCCTAGTGGTTACCCTGGAATACAAAACTTGGATGCACATTCCCTGGGTTGGAAGCTTGTGTACAAATAGCTCTGCTTCAGTTGTGAGATAAGGGCTGATGGAGACAATTGTGCATGAGTGCTCTGTTTTTGCTCCGTTATCCAGCAGTGTGATGTATGTGAAAGAAAGTAAACAATGGAAACTCAAGTCCTTTATGTATGTATTGGCTTTAGCACGCGCCTTGGAAGAGAGCAGTGAACAATATGTTCTTGTTTGATAACTCTCCAGTTTCTAGGTTTTCTGCTGCAAGAAGCCCAAAGGAACACTTCAGCAAAGGAAAAAACCAAATCTCCCAAATAAGTGCTTTCAGTATTTCTCACTTTTGTTTTGTAGTTGGTGGGTTGGTTGGTTTTTAATTTAGTTATGAAGTAACTTTAAGCTTTTCAAGAAATTGTACCTTGATCTCTCTGAAAGTGGAATGAACTTCGGAAGAAAACATTTTCCTCTTCTAATAGTGAAAATTTATAGCATTCGTCAGTATTTGCTGCCAAGGCAGCATTATTGGTAGATTCATGGCCTCCCTAATAGCTTCCATGGAGCTGTTGGAGTTTGTTACGCACTGCAAAATGACTAGGGACAAAAGAGAGTGGAAATGTGTTAGGGATAGCATAATTATGTATCTTGTTTTGGCAGCCATTTTTTACTGCCTCCTTGCTGATCAGTTGGAGGAAGGCAAAAAAATATTACTTGGGGAGGAAAATGTCTAGTAATAATGTTTTGAAAGGGATTTTTTTGTTGTTATTTTCCACAGAGAAAATGAGAGTGATTACTCACTTTTACAGTAATACATGACATGTTAACATAGGATAATCCAGATTTGGAGGGATTACAGGAGGCCTGTACTCCAGCCTCCTTCTCAGGTCTGAGCTCAGGCCAGGTTACTAAGGGCTTTGGTTGGCTCTTGAAAACCTCCAGTAATGGAGACAGCAGGGCTGTTCCAGAGCTCTCTTTTCCTCATGGTGAAAAGAGCTCTTTTATCCTCATAATGAAAAAAATTTTTTCCTTATATCAAGTCTCTGTGTTCCCTGTCATCTTGTCTCTCATCCCCCAAGAGAGAAACAGCCAAGGAATTTGCTTCAGGTCACACACTGTGCTACACCAATGGTTTTGTTTTTATGAGGAAAAAAAAGATTAAAAAGTCACAACAGAATGTGGAAACCTGAGTCATGTCTCTGAAAGGGAGCGGGCACACAGGTCTCAGTTCAGATCTGACCTGGACACGCTTAGGTTTAGGTTTGTCAGTCTGTCCTCCAAGCTGCCAGATATGAGGAAGCTCTTTAGACATATATAGATTAATTCTTTTTTCTGGAAGTTCCCTTTCCAGGACTGTGATCTGTTATCTGAGGCATCTCCCACATTAGCAAGCTCTGCCAGCTCTGTGGAGCTGGATCTGGCGCCTGGTAAGCAAGCACCAGAGTTTACGAAGGTGCGGAGAGATGTGCTCTGGATTTCCCCAGCCATAGCTAGATCTCTCTCCTGTTGCAGTCAGTGAAAAAGGAATGTGTGCTTAAAATTCTTTGAAAATGTTAGCTACTTCTACGGTCACAGAACCATTTAGGTTGGCAGGGACCTCCAAGATCACAGAGTCCAACCATTAACCTAACACTGCCAAGTCCGCCACCACACCGTGTCCCTAAGCGCCACATGAATACAATGTGGAGCTAATTCAGTCAAAGCTGGGACTTATTTGGGAGTTAAAATAAGGAGATGGAATTGCAAGTGTAAGTGCAAGCCTAGTAGGAAGGTTTGTTTAAAAAAAAATCTGATCCTTGGTTGTGAAAATGGGTCTTAAACTTCAAAGTCGTGTAGTCACTTTTGAAAATCTTACAGTTTTCTATTTTATTTATTTCTTGCCCTGGGGCTTTTCTACCACAGAAAGTGGCAGAAGAACATGCCACCAAGCCATCATGATGTTTTGCCAGCATTTTTGCCTGACAGTACCAGGAGATCAGATCTTTTCTCCCCTCTCTTACAAAGTTTTATGATCAGAGGCTGTATTGAAGCCCTGGGGCAGAATGTAGGGATGGTTATCTGCATCAGACTTGCTCCTTATTCTCTGCCCTTGTCTGCTGGGGTTCTGCTGGGGTTGGGGAGCCTTTTAAGAGCAAAGGGTCGTTCCTCACGTTGTTTTGTGCTCAGGTTGCCAAATTCCTGGTTACAGAGAGGGTGTGGGCAGACAAGCAACGCGGTGATGTGAGTTGATTTTCTCTCTGTTGGTTTCTTGTCCGGGCTGCCTTGTGCTGGTTTCCCCAGGCCATTGCCCACCAAACCCCCTCCTCTGCCGGGCCGCCTCAGCGCTTCCTGTGCTCGGGATCACCCTGCGAGGGAGAAAGTATCAAACCGCATGTGAAAGGGTGGAGGAGGAAGAGCGATTTTTCCCTAGGATTTGGGGGTTTTGGTAGGACTTTTTTTCCCCGCTTTTATTGGCCACGAGTGCAATGACCGCTTAACCACAGGGACCGGGCTGGCTCCCTCCCCCACGCTTCCTCTCCCTGGCAAAGCAAAGTCGCTCAGATTTCCTCCCAGCACGGGCGGATGGCGGCTCTCAGCTGCATTCCTCTCAATACAAAAGGAAAGGAAAAACTGCTCTCTGCACGGGCAGATGGCCGACTGTTTCCTGGCAGCTCCGCTCCACTGTCCTTTTCCCCATTGTCCTGACACAAACACACGCACACATGCACGCACACACCCACCGAGAGCAGCCTTCCTCCTGGAAAAATAAATAAATGCAAGCCTTCTTTGCAGAGGTTTATTCCTCCTTGGAGCTGAGCAAGTTTCCTCCTCGTGATGGCTAAATTTTGGGCAGCTCACGTGCTGCCTGGCCCTGCTCTCTGCTCAGGAAGGCTGAGCGAGGGGATGATGTGCTGTACTGTGGTTGGAAGAGTTCCATAAAGAATAAGATCTGCAATAAACAGCTTCTGCCTTTGTGATGGCCAAGATACGTGGGAGAGTGAGGGGGAGCAAAGAGGAGGTTGAACAAGCCAGAGGGAAGCGGGGTCTCCTGAACTGAAAAGCAATCTGTGGGTGACTTTTTGCTTGAGCTCAGAAGGTGATGCTTGATAGAGACAGACTGTGGTGGGAGGTCATGGACTTGGAGCGGGTACAGGAAGGTCTCATGGAGCACGCAGATGGTGCCCCAAGGTTGTGGTGATGGACACTTCAGGAAGCTGTGTGCTAAATCCTCATCAGGAGGGACAAGAGTCAGCATCCTGCAGGGTGAAGGCCACCGAAGGAGAGATTTGCTGAGGCTCCATTTGTCTCCCTGATGATAACTTATTTTGGAAGAAGTTGAGGTTCTTCATTTTAATGCTCTCATTTCCTTTCTGAACGTGAGACAATTTGTCTTCCTGCCAGGAAACTCTTTGCGGAGTTGCTCTCGAATGGACCTCTTTGGGTCCCATTTATGTTAGAATAGCAGAGATTATCTCACCACATCAAAAATGAATTCCAGTGTGGTTCATGAGCTGAACACTATTTTTTAGTGACAGGTTGTTTCCTATGCTGTCAAATGTTTGGGTTTCTTATAAGCATAATAACCCTGAATTCTTTCCAATTCTTCTACATTAGAGGTGATTTACTGGTGTTGTAGGACTGGTATGTTTGTAAAACAGCATTCCTATTAGAGAAGGGAAAAGCACCTACATCAGTTAGCTACACTGGTAGAAATGAGTATTTGCCAACTTATTTTTGACTTTGTTGGGGCCTGAAGCCAGTTCCACTGCATCTGCTGGAATCCTGTCTCTCCATGTGGCTGATAGATGATTCTGCTGGCAGATGTGTGCTTGTGTGAATCTGGGCCATATTTCTTTTGTTTTATTCTGTATTGACTACAGTCATCTTCTCTGTGGGTAGTTTCAAAGCCAAACAAACCAGGTATGGATCACCATCTCCACTGATGTAATCAGCAAGCAGGGATACACCACCAGTGTCTTCTTCAGCCTTGACTTCGAGTAACTGAATTTTCATTTATTAGGCTCCAAAGCAAAAACAAATACTATCAGCCCTTCAAAGGGGATGAGCAACCCCACTGTGTGCACACATGAGCTAACACAAGGCCTTAAGCACAGGGAGATGATCTAGTAATGCCAGGAGCTGTCCCAGAAGAGTTGTCCTCGACTCCTGCCCTCACTTCTCAGGGTCTTGGTCTCCTCATCTGGAATTACAGGGTTTTGCAATCTTTTTTCATTACTTCCTTGTATAAAGCATAGCCTGAAACACAGAATTGCACTAAGCATTGCAGTCATTTTAGCAGCCAGATTGGAAAATACCGAATCATTCTCTTCCTTTCCGTGTGAATTTTTTCTTACTATTTGTTAACCTACCTGCAGGAGTGAAGGCTCATCATGTCTCTAAGCAAAGTCGTACAAACCAGGATGAATGGCTGTATTTACCTTCTGTGCGTGCAGGACTGAATCTGTGACTGGGAGCAGTGAATTAGAAAATGAGTGTTTCTGCTTCTTTTGACAGGGTCATGTAACATCCCACAGCTAACCCTGAAAATGATGCGTTTTTCAGCTGAGGGTGTGTCTGCCGAAGGAAACTGAAGAGTTGTCAAATACCCTTTGAGATGGTTTTTTTTCTGTTTGTTATGAGTTTCGAGGGAAGAACAAAGAGAAAATAAGACAATGGGAAATGTGGGACAAGCTTAATAATAGTGGGTGCAACGAGCCCCACCTTTAACAGAAGACAATTCACATTGTGAGACCTTGTTTTTGGTTACTCTCTTCAGGTCAAGATTTTATTTTTGTTTCAGTCTGCACTTTTCCATGCTGAGCATTGCCTCTGGCTGAATTACTTTTGAAAGCCTTCAGCCAAAATGGTTCAGCTGTTTCAGCGTGGAGCCTGGGGAGAAAGTTGTTGCTGCTTCTCCTGTGTTTAAAAAGAACATCAGGCTTTTCTTTTGCTAAAACTTATCCTATGCTTTGAAACAGAAGTGCAGTTTGGATCAGGAATTTGTCCTTTGCCATTCCTCAATCATCTCTATCCTAATTTTTCCGGGGCTCTGTGGGAAGAGAGTTTCAGCTGGCACATGGTCAGCAGAGGTTTTTATAGCTACCTTGTTACCAGATGTGCTGTCCTTCCAGCTCCCTGTGTCAGGCAGGTGATGCTGGTGATGTCCCTGGGGAGCTTGACCTACAACCTTCAGCAAATGGCTGGTGGAGGGAAGTGATGGACAAGAGGTGAGAGTAGTTTCTCAAGGGTCCATCTGCTTTACTACAGAATAAGGATTGTCTCGGGATGAAGTTGAGACCTGGGGTGACCTCATAATATTGCCCACAGCAGGGCCTGCTAGCTCCCTCCTCTCATTTCTGTGGGTTAACTTCTTTACAAGCAGAGTCTTGTTGCCAGCCCTGGCAAGGGGGATTGGAATTCAATGATCTTTAAGGCCCCTTCCAGCCCAAATCATTCTATGATTCCTTCCATGTGCTTCAGTGCTCATCAGGTTTTCCCTGACAGGTGACTGATGTTGCTTTCTGAGTCGAAAACTTTTTGCTTCCCCTGCCTTTTATTTCTTTGCTGGTTTTAGTGAACCAGGCAGCTTGTAAGCCTGTCCTAGCTTGAAAGGGCTTTACAAGCATTGGAGCTGATATACAGCAAAAGCAAGAAGGGAGGAAAAAAGTAGGCACACCTTTAGTCAATGGCAACCATCAGATGTGATCAGGCACAAAGGGCAGGGATGAGACCACCTTGCTGGCAGCCAAGGGAGGAGCAGGGCAAGCCCTTGAACCGTAGTAATCCTTTCAGTCAGATTAAAGACATGTAAGCAGGCAGAGTTGGTTCTGTGTGCTTAGAGAAGGAGAAGGTCAGTAGAGTGAATTATATCATAGAATTAAAGACATGGCATAACAAACATTCAGCACAGCTCTTCTGCACGCAGGCTGGGCACGGGTGAGTTCCCACATTCCTCGCATTGCAGCGTTGTTCCCGTGGCCTGGGGGGGCTTGCACAGAGACAGAGGTTGTGGTACATCGGTTCCACTTGGGGTTTTTGAAAATACAGCTTGTTTTGACACATGGGGTTCTCCTGACCCCCTTGTAAGGCCTGTGGTGTAAGATATGATAGATCAAAGGGAAAAGCTAGGACAGAGTGGGGTGAGGGGAGTAGGAGGCTGTGTGGGATTTGGCTCCAAAAGATACTGTAGGAGTATGTCACTTCCCAGTCACTGGTCATTCATCAATATGTTTGCATAAGTTTATCCTGCTTTTTTCTCTTTAACAAATGACTTGGTCCTGATTATCTAGAATTACCTACAGTTAGGATCCCATTACAAGTGTGATGAACTGAACAATCCTGCTGTTTGTGTCTTCAGTCTTCATGAGATTCGCATAGCCAGGCAATCAGTGTCTGCAAAGAGGTCCTCTTTTGCCTTAAACCTTGCCCTAAACTAACCATGCCCAGTACAGGATGGCAGAGTAGCTGAGGTGGGAGATGGCAAGTACAGCCCCATGCTCAGAGTGCAGTCATGTAGAGCAGCTTGTTTGGGACATTGTCCAGTTGGGTACTGGGTATCTCCAAGGGCAGAGCCTCCACAATCCCTCTGGTCTTGGTCACCCTCTTGGTAGAAAGGTTTTTCCTCATGAGTAAGCTGATTCATCCTTTCACTGGATGCACTGAGAATCCCTGTTGCTGTGGAGGTGGCCCATCTGCAGGGCTGACCAGGAGAGGAAAGAAGTGGACTTTGTGTAAGTTGCCTGAAGAGAAGCTGTTCGGGCCGTCAGCTAGGAAAGGTTCGTGGCACGTGTTGTGGAGCTCAAGTCTGAGAAAACCCTCGCCTTGCTGCTGCGTTGTTGTTGGGCACCTCAAGTCAGTGACTCCCCCATGGAAGCATCTTGTTTCACCAAGGGAGCCTCTCCTGGGTCCTGTTGCCCTTCTCAGCTCTGGCTGCATCCCTGCCTGGCTCATGTCCTCCCTGCTGTGCAGGGACTCGCTCCCTGAGGTTACACTCTGCCAGTGACCTCAGGAAGGCAGCGTGTTTGTGCTGGGAACACGGACACTGCCCGGTGCTGGGGCTGTGCACGGGGCCCACGCAGTAGTTGTGTGTGTGTGTGAGCCCAGGCACGCATCCTCATGCCTGCTTCTTCCCCCAAAGGAAAACAGGCTCCAAACAGAGCAAGGGCTGGGGGAGGGAGCCTTGAAGGCTTTAACTGTTGGCTTCCCCTTACTCATGTTTTTCCTGTTAGTGTTTTGTCTTCTTGGCATCCTTCCTGTTCTTTTTATATATATATATATATATATATATATATGTTATATATTGTTGCCTCCTTGTTGCTGTCTGTGCTGCACCTTTGTTCTGTAAAGCACTGGAGCAGGGAGGCATTACTTGAAGGCTGCTCGGAGTTACTCAGTTTTTGGGAGCACCAAGGAGAAAGACAACATGTCTTTTTTCCTTCTTAGAGCAGAGTTGGACCACCTGCAGGTTGCTCCTGGTGCTGTGAAGCCTTGCTGTTCATATGCACCAGAATTGTGTCTGGCATTCGCTTGTGGATGTGGATGAAATTTTTGAGGTGCAGGGTAAACAGAGCAAAGGAAACGTTGAGGTATGGCCTCCAGCACGCAGCAAGGGTAATACCCGTCCCCAAACCACATACCTTCGAGGTAAGCTTGGTTTATTCCCCACGAACAAAATGGCAAAGAAGGGAGGCCTGGGAGGCTTGCTGCCATCACTGCCTGACCTTCTCAGAGACAAGGCTCTTCGTGTATGGCCTGTGTGCTGGCTGTGTGCATTTCTGGGGATATGGACTGCAGGGCGTTTGCGCTCCCCTGGCTTTTGTCATCATCTGATGGCTGCACCAAGTGCAGTGGGCAAAGCTGGCATCTTCCTCTCCCTGGGGGCGTTCCTCTGGAAGCCTTCTCTGCCCTTTGAGGGTGGGAGCATGCCTCTTTTTTATGCACTGGTTGCTCTGGAAACATCGTGTAGTATCCAGTGCCCTGAACCAGATGTGCGTACTCCGAAAGCATTTGGATCGGAAGTGGGGAAGAGGGCACTGGGGGGGAAGGGGGGGGGGGCAGAAGGAAAACTTAAATTAGAAGAAAGCCAAACAGCTATTGCTGGAGACAGATGACTACAGCTCATGTCAAGGCTGTTTCCTGCATGCCAGTGATAGATCAGTAAACAAACGCCTCTTTGCGAACACAAAGCAGGCAGGAACTCTGTTTGGAAGAGAGAGGTCGGGGTAGGTCTCCCTTCACTTGGTAGCAGGAAGCCCCAGTCACATGGCCCTGGGAATTGCGAGGCCGGGTGCATGTGGGAGATACGCTGGGAGACTTCACATCCTTCCCAGGGTCCAGCCAACAGGTTTGAGAGCTCCCTCCCCTCCCTCTTTCCTCCTGCCTCCTCCCCTGTCCTTCCTTTCCCAGTTTAATTTTGAAACGCTGTCAGATGACTGCTTTGTTCCCCCAAACAATGGCAGGGATTACTGAATAAATTGCAGTGGCAAGGTTCTCCAAATGGGGCTCAGTATCTTCTCTCCCCTTTTATGGCCTTGATGTCCCGCTCCAGGATGTACATACCAGGTGCAATGGTCTCAGGCTCAGGTTGCCCTGGGGCCGTGCCTCCCATTGCTGGTAGAAAGTTCTGGTGTGGTTTTTAGAGAAAGCAGCAACCATCAAGGAGTACCAGCTTGATGGATGTGTGTATGTCCTTGTCGGGTCTCCTGCTAACTGAACTCAGCCCTGCTTGTTTCTTCTGGGCAGTTTGTGGGGCCCTGGTCACATTGCTCATGAGGCAGGAAAGCAAAGCATTTCAGGTAACACTTCTCAGCCTCTGGCAGGTCGCCCTTCCCTGGCCTTACACACACTCGTGCTCCCTCCCCACTGCCCTCCATCTCTTTCCCTGCTGTCCACACAACCTCATTACCTCCCTTGTAACAGATTGAGTTTGTGTTGGGCCCCTTCCATGTGCTGCTTTGTCAAAAACTTTCAGTGAGCTGTAGCAGGTCACAGAGATGCTCCAAAGAGCCTGAGCCAGCACACAGGGTAGCGTGTAGTTGATTGTAGGAGAGATGTGGGCAGTCAGGAGGAACAAGAGTTCCCTTTGCCCTTCACAGCGAACTGTCATGTTAACTCTGGGTGCCTTGTGGAGCCAAAACTTGGAAAACAAAAGTAGATATTCTCTGTCTACTGGAGGCAATTTTCCATCATTGCCATCACAATTCCTCTGGTCACGTGTTGGCAATGCCTGTGGGTCAGGCCTGCAAGTTATTTCTAGTTATCTTATTATTGGAAGAGATGATCATATCACCTCTGAAGCTCATTTGGGCTCATGCTTGGCCCCAGGAAATTATTTGACTGTTGGACTTATTGAGAGATACCTTATTATTTTCTGCTGTTTCATTCCAGAGGTGTCTCATTTTCCCCTCATGTGTCTTCCAATGTGTTTGGATAAATATTTACTCTTTTGAGCAGAACCAGCTAATGTGCTGCAGTAATCCTCTAGGTGATGCTGAGGGCACCATGTGTGCCCTGCTACCCAGAGGGAAGGTGCAGCCACCCATGTATCCCCTAGGGATGACTTTACTCCCTAAGCAGTGAGTGTTGTCAGTGAGGGTGTCAGTAGGTACCTGGCTGTTGTCACAGCTTTGGAAGCTCCTGGACCACTCTTTAATCTGCCTAGTGTGAGTGTGTTCCTTTGGTTACTCCAGCCACCCTTGTGCCTGGAAGGGACAGACTTCCCTGTGCCCTTGGTTCCAAGTCATGCTGATCTGCTACTTGCAGTGGTGCTCCTTTCCCACAAGACTCTTGCAGCACTCAGCAGCTGTTTTGTGGCTCACTTCTGCAAACCAAAGCTGATGGAGTCTGTCCCATCCAGCACAGATGAGGAAACAAGTGCCCCTCTTATTCTGCATCCTCTTCTTTTCGGCCTGTCCCACAGGGGGCCCATCAGGGAGCTGGCTGTGCTGAGCATCAGCACACATCTGCTTGTACCCCGATGTTTGTTAGGGGGGTGTTGTGAAAGGCTGAGAGATGGAGTTTCCTCATGGGGAAACTGAGTGATGTTATGAAGGCAGAGGAGTGCATCCCCAGCGAATATTCGATGTTTCAGCAGAGCCACAGGGATTGTGTGTGTGGACACAAGAAATGTTGTTTTTCTTACTGCGAATGGCAGTGATGAGGAGCTGCAAGGCACCACATGAGTGCTGAGAGAAGAGACTGTCCCTGCTCTAGGGGTGTTGTAAAGTGCAGAGCAGACTCTGTTGCAGCTTTGCAGGAATCTGCTTTGGCTGTCTGGGTGAGTCATTCTTTGGCCAAGGCCACAAGTATCATTAGTTTTTCATTATTTTCGATCCATAACAGTTAACGGATAGACGAATAGATTTTGTTCCTTGGGCTGGTAAATTTTCTTGACAGTGTTGCAAGGCTGCTCTGTGTCTAGAAGTGAAGTGGGTGTTTGTTCCAGTTACTAATGAGGGAGAGAAGCCAAGGGGGTTTATTGTCTGGGAAAAGAGTCTGCTAAATGGTTAGCAATGAGCTGCCCCGAGTGTGTACACATTGAGTTGACCCAGAGTTCACTCCTCGCCTCAGGAACATTGCCAGTATGGAATAAAAGGAGGGAAAGAAAACTGTGAACAAACAAAACTGATTTCCCCCCACCCCCTTTTTTCCTTTCTCTGCCCAAAAACTTGAACAGTGGAAACGAGAGATCCTTTTGTTCTTTGCTCCTTTCTGGTGTGGTGGGCTATATTTTTTTTAATGACAAGAGGCACTTGGTTTTTTCAAATGCCGGGCATGGTGAGGCAGCATCTGGCAGACCAGCCAGTGGACAGATCTGAGAGCCTTTTCCAAGTATTGCCTATAAGATGGTGAGCCTGGTGTCATTGCAATGCTTTAGAGCAGGCAGACCACCCTTTTAAGTGAGCAGAGATGGTGCTGCAGAGTAACAGAATAGCTCTATTTTGTTTAACAAAAAAGAGCATTGCAGTGCAATAAAATGGAGATGGAGTCTGTTGCACTGACCAGATAACAGTGGCACTCAAAGAGAGGGACAGTCATTCCATGAGTGCTAGAAATCATGAGGCAAACAGAATGACTCATTTTTGTGAATGATTTATCTTATCCCCACGAGGGAGTTGTCCTCTGAAATGAGATCAGTAGCAGGCTAACATGGCCCACCAGAGAGAAGGCCAGTGGCTGCAGTGCAGTGTCTCTTCAGGCTAAAATGTTTTCTGTCCCAAGCTGCAAATGTTGTGACAGTGTTATATGCCCAGCAACCACTTCAGACATGTGGCCTTAACACAGGTTGTTTTAAAATGGTTTTTGTTTTAGTCTTCTGCAAGGGGGAAAAAAACCCCTAAATCTGCTGAGATTTTGACAACAATAAAAGCCTTCTTGAAATGTGCTCCATATTTAAGTCAAGGTGCAGCAATTGATGCTGAATTAAAGACAATTTTTGCCCTCAAAACCTGTCAAGTCCTCACTGGGCTTCTGAGGGGTAATGCTATCACCCTTCTTCCCATTTTGCAGGGGAGGTAGCCTGGACTGTCGTCAGAAAGCTGTCATGTCTTGCTTCAGCTCCTCTCCTGGATTTCAAGGAGAAACGTGTGTGTGTGTAGAAGGAAAAAAGAAGGATGCTGAGCAGAGAGCAATGCTTCTTCCTTGTGTCTGTCCACAGGTGACCTGCTGCCCTGCTGTGTGCTGACATGATGACAGCAAGCAAGGCGGCCGATGTGAGCAGCAAGTCTGGGGGTGCTGTCTGCAAGTCTGTTGAGAGGTGAGAGCTTTCCATGTTCCAGTGCCAGTGTTTATTATCCCCAACACAAAGAAAACCAGAGGAATGAAACCTTCCCTCTGCTGGGCACTGTCCCTCTCTCCTCCCACATTAAAACTCACTCCATAGGTCCCATCTTGTGATTCTGTGTATTACATCATTCAGTCAGACTTCCAGTATTCCAGACTCACAGTGCTGGAAAAGGTCTGCCCCAACACAAGACCATTTGTGCTGATGATATCTCTGTTAGTGTTTGCCCCGCCTGCACTTGAAATCTTCATCCCTGGGGACTCCTCAGACAAGCCCCACTGTCCCCACCCATTGCAGGGTGGCTTCTAATCTGAGGTCCAACCACCACTGGCACTGTTAAGCCCATTTTGGGAAAGACCTTGGTGTTCACAGTGCTAGCTCTTAACCAAAGCACAATGTCACTGCCACAGCCAGGGTTTAAATATCTGTGAGTCTAAGGAAGAACAGGTCTGGCTCAGGTCCTGTTTCCACTCAGAAACCTGTCCCAGACTCAATTTGCACCACAACCAAGTCTGAAATGGCTGCCAGCATTGCTTAGCTTCAGGACAAAATTCCAAGCCTGCCAGCACACAGGGTATCCCCGTGGATGCTCTTAAAAGACTGCTAAGTTCTGGAAGAGGCACAATTGACACATTTTAGTTAATGGGACAATTTCCCAAGTTGAATCTTAGTGTTGGAATTGTGGTTAAATGGGACTAATGATATGGGTTTGCATCCCAGTAATTACCTTTTGTTGTCCTGGTGCTCTTTCCCAGGCAAACCTCAAAGACATGGCCAAGTGCTTCAGGTCAGAAACATTTTGTGTTGTAGTAATTGCCTGTTCAGCTGGATATTGATAAAATACCACAGTACTGATACTGTGATATCACACACTTGGAAATCCCTAGACTAAATATATTTGGGGTTTTTGTTGCACTTTGGACCCAAACAGTGAAGGTGTTTAATCTGAGAATGTTGAATCTCTCTGCTATGGGAGTGTGCCTGGGTGCATGGGAGCCTAAGCCCACATGTGGACTGCGATGGTAGAGCCCATAGAAATGGAATAATAAAAGTGCAGTCTTTGGGCATCAATATGCACTTGGGGAGCATTAGGATGGACTGAGAGAGATCCTCTGAGCAGGCACTGGAGGAATGCCAGCTGTACCATATGCTTTCTCCTCTGTGTAACAGCAGTAATTTTGCTGCTGTTTGCAAGTGGTCCACTTCATGTTTGCTTAATGCCTCATGATGTCCAAAAACTCTGCTGCACTTCTACACACACACATTGGTGAACCTCTCATTGGGATCAGCATATCTGATGTACAAAAAATACCTCTCTCCCCTGCAACCTACTTCTGCCACAGAGAAAGGCTCCATTTCAAACCTCGTCTTAGTTTTAGTGAGAGAAGGGCAGTATGTTCTCGCTAGAAGGAGCTTTACCTGAGCATCCTCCCCTCTAAGCCCATGTCAAGTGCTTGATTTGAGCATCCTCTGCCATCAGCTTTATGAGTAAAACTTGAGGAGCTGATGAATTAAACTGAGGATGAGCAATGGCTGTGAATGTTTCTTCCCTTTTTGTCTTTGATATGCAGGATCAAGCTTGCAGATAAAAACAGTACAGCAGCTGTGAAGGAATTAGAAAGACCTTTGTGTGGATTTTTGGGTGAGAAATGTTCTGAAGATTCCTCTGTTGCCCTGGGTTTAACACCCGAAGCGGAACCAGTTTCGCCTGTGGTGAAGAACCCACTGGGAGCCTTGGAGAACTTGATGCTGGATCCAAGGCTCGACTGCTTTCAGCAGAACATGCTTAGTCCTAAAATGATCATCAGTGACCCATCTGTGGATCTGAATGTCAAAGAAAACAATAAAATCATCAAGAGACAGATAGGAGGCACTCAGAATATACGGTCACCTGGAAAAATTGGCTTGAGGAATAAGTCCTTCAGCATCAAGGACAAAATTTCAGAATGGGAAGGGAAAAAGGAAACGCAGTCTTCTCCTCGCAGAGAGGAGGAGCCGGGAGTTAAAGAGGAGCACAAGATGCCTTGTGTAACTGAGAAGATGAGTGGGGAAGCACTGGTGACTCGGAAAGTGGAGACCAAGAGACTTACGAGCTGGGAGCTGGAGTGCAAAGGGGCAGGCAAAGAGAATGAGCGGAAAGCAGGAACTCAGAAAGGCACAGGGCAAGCAGCAGAGCGAAAGGGGGAAGCGCCGAAGGATGAGGAAGTGGAGTTCAGCCCTGGAAAATGCAAGGAGGTGAAAGGTGGGAAGTGGGAGGTCCAGAAGGAGAATCTTTCAGTGCTTAGTCAGGTCAAGAAGCTAGAGCAGGCTTTGAAAGATGGCTCAGCAGAGCTGCAGCCGCAGTTGCCTGGTACTTACTATTCCCCACAGTGCTTGCAGGAGAAGGCAGCACAAGGGCACACCACTCCCGAGGGCCATGAGGGCACATGTGGGGCTGAGCTCAACAAAAGGCTTCTTGGCGTGGACTCTGAAATCAGTGAGCCAATTTTTGGGACTCTAGAAGAGATAAGATCTTCTCATGTGAAATCCAAGCACTGCACGGTGGAGAATGTGTACACAGAGCCAGGGGTGCCAGAGAAGAAGCCCTTCATCAACCCACTGCCCAAGCCTCGGCGGACTTTCAAACATGAGGGGGAAGAGGACTGGGTGCCAGCAGTTAGGAATAAAAGAAACTTACCCCCTCTGCCATCCATTCCTCCCCCTCCTCTGCCCTCGTCTCCTCCCCCATCAGCTGTCAGCAGAAGGCTCTGGAGCGGGAAGCACAAGAACAACGCTGACCACAGGTACTTGGGCTGTGTTTCGTGAAGCTGTTGGTCTTCATGGTGGAGTCCACCTTCCCATGTTTCTCTGAGAGAGACAAATCTTCCCTTTTTGCTCAGAATCTCCAGCATAACCAGCACTCAGTCATCTCTCCGAGAATGTATGAGTGGCCAGCACAACTCCGCAGGGTAACTGTGGAGGAATAAGTCATGGCAGATTTAAGGTCACTGTATTTACATGGCTTAACCTTCAAGCCTAAAATTGAAGGGTTTGGGGTTTTGTTTTGGTTTTCTCAGCAGAAACTATTTAATTACAAAATGACCACAGCTGGTCTGGAACAGGGTTTGCGATGAGAATCTCTAATCTCTGCTGCAGCATTTTCACTGTCCATAGTAAACCTCAGTGAATCTGATGCATATATATTCTTCCGGAGTGCTTGCTTGCCTTTTATCCCCTCCCACATGATTGTCACACATTTTTGGGGTGGGGAACATAAAATATACGGCTTTTCTAATGCCCTCTGGATAAATTGTCACTTAAAAATTCCTGGCTCAGTTGCAGAAAGGAAATCAACTTGCTAGGTTTGCTCATGAAAGGCACGGTTTTACTTTCTACTGTTCTGCAAGCAAGTTTTGTTTTCCTGTGCTGCTCAGAGAGCTGATTTTGGGGCCCTCTTATGCCTTTTGAGGGCGGTATCTGTGCTGTAAATGGGACCTCTCATGTCCTAAGGTTCTGTGCAGTGTTCCAGGATGTGCCTTTTAACACTTGCATCTTCACAGTGTGCTATTGCCATGACAACCCAGATTATCTATGGCACCCCCAAATGCCTTTATTTGCGTGGCTGATAAAACCAGCCAATCTCTGTGTTGCTTTTTCATGCTTTATATGAGATGAGGCTGTGAAATGTTCTCAGTAATTTACTTTGCCAGCTGTGTGGCACTTTGGAGAAGTGAATTAGCTGTAATTTGGTTATAAATGCTGGTTAACTGCATCAGTCTCCTCTCTGCTCCTCCTCCCCTCTCTGTTGTGCAGGAAATCGTATGAGTTTGAAGACCTGCTGCAGTCATCATCCGAGAATGGCCGGGTGGATTGGTACGCGCAGACCAAGCTGGCCCTCACACGCACTTTATCTGAGGAGAACGTCTATGAAGACATCCTGGGTAGGAACTGTGGCCAAGGAAGGGAGCTGACTGCTAGTCCTGAGTAACAGGGACTCGTGGTCAACAGGCATTCAGCAGAGGTGCTGAATAAAGTATGTTTATTATCCAAATGTAAACCAGGACACATTTTGCACATATTATTTGCAAGTAATAAGAAAAATGGATGGGGTACTTCAAAGCTCATCAGCTTCAAAGACAAACCTGAGGCATATGGGAAGCAGCTTTTATTTTCTGCTGGCGTCTCTCCTTTGCCTTCCTTTCGTCCTGTGGATTAATTCTCACAGCTCTGATCTGTCCATCGTGGTGATTTTGTCAGTCTGAGCAGTCTGAAAACATAGCCTTGAAGTCAGTTCCACAGCTCAGGAATAGGACTGTGTATGGCTTCAGGTACCATTGCAATTAAGAATCTAAGTCCCACAGTCTTTGAAATTGAGTTTCATTTAGTTCTCTAACTTCAGTGTCATATCAATGCCATTTTGAAGATTATTTCCTGTAACTCTCTCCATTTCCTGTAACTCTCTCTTCACTATATTCTCTCCATGAATATAGTGTTTTTTAATATTGTGAGTTAGGTGGCCTTTGATGGAACGTAGAATAGAAGTGTCCCTCTTGAAAAAGCCTTAATGAGTTTTAGTAGCTGTAGGCTGGTGCTGCATGAATCTCTTGGCTGAGTTCAGCAGATTAGGAAGGGAATAGCTGCATCAGCTCTTGCCATGCAGCTGTAATCCTACAAAGGTGCTCTGTGTTGTTCAGTGTGGGAGGAGCTGCACTTTCCCAGGAGGAGGCCAGGCATTATTATTTTGATATGAATAAAATCTGATCATAGTTGATGAGAAAGGACTCTTAGAGGAATTGTGTTCCTTTGGGACTGATGGCAGACAAGGCAAGTCCAATCCATTCTTTTTGACATTTTTGAAGCTGTTGGCCTCATTTGTGGAGCTAAGGGCCTTGTGTTTGCTTTTTTTTCTTCTCTTCACTTGGGGGCCCAAAGGAACAAGGAGTGTCTAAGCAGCTGCTGTGGGTTTTTTGTATTGGGGCATGATGGGAGGTCTCAGAAACTACTGAGTAAGGGTCACCTTGTCAGCTGGAATAACATGGATAGCATTACAGAGTGGCTGTGAAGGCAAATCCATCTATTCAAACACAAGCACACCCCTGTGTCCCAAGTGTGCAGGGAACTCAAATATCAGCCTGAAATTCCTCTCCCCTCTGTCTTTTAATTGCAAAGATTTGAAGAAAACAAGGTTATGGGTAATTGTCAGCTAACAGAGCAGGTTTGGGTTTTTGTTTTCTTGCTGCATGTTAAGGCTTTGCCTGGAGTCAGTGATCTTTAATTGGTTCCTGCAATCCTGATGGTGTTACCATGGAAGCTTGGGAAAAGGGGTGGACAGGGATAACTCAAAATCAAAAGCTGCAGTTTTGTTTTTCACAAGACTACAGACAAGTTTAATCCACAAAACAAACAACCTGTGCAAACCTCACCAGTGGAGGGGGAACCAAGACTTCAGCCACAGGACACCGCTGCTGGCCCACAGACAGTCACATGTGTCCATCAGGAGGTGCAAGCACACACATGCACACACTTGTGTGACTTAGGGGGGTTTGGCTGCTGGTGGGATAATGGTTCCACTTCCCAGCAAGTCACACAGATTTCCTTCATGCACCCTTTTTTCCCCTGTTCACCATTGCTTACCTGGAATATTGGAAGCTGGCAGCTGGATGACTAGGTTTATTTGTAAAAAGGAGGGACATGGTGTCCTTTCTTCTAGACTGAAGCTAATTGGACTTATTTAGCAGTTTGAGGGTGGGACAGGCAACAGAACCCAAGCTTGTTCTTTTTTCTCCAGTCTTCCCAGTTGCATGACAGCTGAAGTATGTTTTCAGTACTGAAGAGGCCATTGAAATTAGGAAGTGGAGCCAGTTTCAGGGACAGGAGAATGTTTGCTGACCAAGTGTTAGTGCAGCCTTGCTTTGCTGGTGTCACACCCGCCTGCCTTCTCCTCCGTGGTGAATTTGGATCCCCCTCTTGAGCACTGGGTGTCACCAGCCAGTGCAGAGAACAGTGCTGGGAAAGACTTGGGTTTGTGTCCTTGTCTCAAGAGTTCAGCTGCGCTGCTACCCCAGCTGGGCAGGCAGGTGGGAGTGCACTGGTTAGACAGATCCCACAGCCATTGCTGCTCCTGCTGCAGTGTCTTGGAGCACCACTGACTCCCAGACTTTACTCTCAGCCAAGCATTATGTGACAGCAAGAGAAAGGCAGGTGCTTCGAGTCCCAGCTGTCCGCTGGGATGTGGCATGAAATGAGGGCAGTGAAGAGACAAGGCTCATAACACATCATTTGCCTGTGCAGATGCTTGGGCTAAGCCTTTGTCAGTGGTTTCTTAGATGCTCAGGTGGAGATGTCTCAACCTGCTTTGTCAGAGTTGTGTTCTTTTTGAACACGCTTAGGCTTACAGTCCCCAGCACTGCTGAAGAGTGGGATATGAGAAGTTCATTATATATGATTTTGGGTGTTTAAAACTCAAATTAGTTGTGTGCCTCATCTCCAGAATTACTGGGAAGGAAGGAACCTACATCTACTTCAGAGGTGTGTGTTGTGTCCCACATCCCCTCCCCCCAATCCTCTTCCAGGGCAAGAGCATCCTGACTTCGGGTGGCTTCATCCTTCCCTCTTTCTAAAGTAAAGTGTGTGAAATTGAAGTTTCCATGATCGATAGATTTGTTTGAAATCCTGGATTGTGTGATAGATACCCATGTTCAGAGAGTGGATTAAATCCTTTGCAGTCAGCCCAAGAGCAGGGCACCACTTAAGCCCCAATTAAGTGTTGAGCAGGGGTCCCCCTAAATGTGGTGCTTAAACAGAGAGAGGACCTTTATGCTAGGCTTCAGCTCACAGTTTCATTTGAGCAGCTCTAAGCAGAGGACTGGAAAGAAGGAAATACAGTTATGAACTAATGTGCATGAGAACATCACAGCTCTTCTGGAGACAGGAGAATGAACTTGAGGGCTCACAGAGTCTTTTCCATTAGTAGTATCTATAATACGTTTCTATGGCTACATTTGTCTGTGTCAGGGTTTGGACACTGCCCAGCAAGCAGCTGGACTTCTAGGGCTATGGAGAGAATGAAGCAATTGCAGGAATGCTTGAGAACAGGTCTTTATGTCTGATGTGGGAAGTGGGAGAAGACCAGCAGATCCCCAAACAGATTTTTATGGCAAACCTCAGAGATTTTCTGCACTTACAATCTCTTGCCTTTGGCTCTTTGCTGCAGATCCACCATCAAAGGAAAACCCTTATGAAGATATCGAGACCAACAGCCGCTGTTTGGGGAAGAAATGTGTCCTGACCTTCCCAGCATCCCCCACCTCTTCTGTACCTGGGACTCCCACAAAGGTACTTTGATTCAAGTGGCCACCTCTTCTGCTCCAGAAAGTTTTTGGGTAAAATCCAGGTCCTGTGTGGAAAAAGTGAACATCTTCATCATGTTAGGGATTTTTCCTTTATGTCTTTTGCCACAGAACACAGTGTGATAAGAGGTTTACTGCCCTTCAGTGAGGTAAACAAACAAACCAGCATTCCCATATATAAATGGTTTGTTTGCTTTCACTTGTTTTTTCACTCCAGGATTGCCTTCCCTGGCGGTGTGGGAAGACCTTCCTCCCCTCAAAGAGGGCATGGAAGTATTTGGGTAATCAAGGCCTGCAGCAGCCTCCTCTCAGTGTCTGTGGGCAGTGCAGTCTGCCCATGCTGGTGCCCGGGTACCTCTGCAAGCCCCCCTGCCTCAGGAGGCATTTTTTGCTCTCTCCATGCTGAGACAGGTTGCTGGTAAGTAATGCAGTGCAGTGGAGGGCCAGTCTAGAAGGGTGTCCCCACCACAGCCCAGCTCACAGCTTGGTGCCTTTTTCCTCCTTGTCCATGGAACCAAAAGAAGAGGTAAAACTTTGGCTGGCACCGCTTGCTCAGAGCTCAGGGTTTTCCAAGGCCAGCCCTGCTCTCTCAGCCTCCCAGGCTGCTGTGGTTGATTCATGTTGTCTGTTTAGATAGTCCAAGCCTGGGACAGCATGACAGCCAAAATCATCTTGGCAGCAGCTGGGTTCGGAGTGGATAGCAGGGATCTAAACACAGCTTTCCTGACCAAGGGGTTTTCTCATGCTTTCCTAGTAACAACTATTATTAGAGCTGTTATCCAACATTTCCAGAAGTTTTATGTGCAGTGTTTCTTGACATGCTGCTCTTTTCCAGCCACCTTAATCAGCAACTAAGGTGTCTTTGGATAATTCAGCTCTTTAATGTGAAAATTGTTCTGTGGTTCTCAATCCATGCTCCTTGTTGCTAGTTAGGCCTAGAGCAGCAAGGGGCTATGTGAATGAGTGTTGGGATGAGCTTGATTTCCCTCAGAGAGCTTTGCAGTCACCTGTGCACCCAGATTTCCCACATGTGCTATCGAGAGGGGGCTGCAGCATTGCCCAGGAATGCCTTCCACCAGAGCTACTGTTCCCAGCAGGAGAGCTGAACAGGAGTAATTATGTTACAGCACAGTGCTTTGGGGTCTAAAAGCCACCGTCTGCATCAGTCAGAAAAATGCTGCAGCTCTCTTGGCAGCTAATGGGTTTGCAAATGCAGCATGCATCCTGCTGGAGAACCTGGCCAGGCTGCAGTGACAGGGAATGGGTCTGGACAGACTTGCAGTAGCAGCTCATATCCCTGGTGCAGAATGAGATTCTTCAGTGCAAAGACTCCTTACAGCCTCATTTTAACATGACTTCTCTGTGGGTGGCAAACATTTTTGTGAGCTGAGCATCTTCTGCTGAATCCAGAGACACCTGAGCTAAGCTGAATGAATTAATTGGTCTGACTAATAACTGCTGAGTATGTCTGCTGGTGGAGTCAGATGGTGATGCTGCCTCAGCTACCGTCGCAGTGCTGCTGTGAATTGTTCAGAACCAGGTTGGATAACTCTCCCCCACACTTCTTAGTGCCATGTAGGTATGTCCTCTGGCATTGCAGATACAGTTCCCACAAAAGGTGCAATTTACCTTGTCATAACTACTGGGAAATTCTGTAGGAGAAGATAAGAAGTGTTCTTACTGAGCATCTTTCTGGTGAGAAGTGGTTTGCCCTTCTTTATCTGGAGCTGAGTTTTCTACTTCTCTGATGCTATTTTTGGTCAGAGACTTTAGGAACTTTACTCTGCTACTTAAACATCTTCTGTTGTGCTCCCACTGAACCTGCTAATGAGTTTAGGAGGAAAGCAGTCTCCATAATTGTCTAACAGCATTTCTTGTACACTCTGAAATATCTGATTCTGGCTCCTGTCAGAGGCAGCCATACTGACAGTGCTTTTTGCCGGCTCTCACTGCTCTCAGTTCCTCCTGGCTAGCTGCTCCTTACCCCAAATGCTTGTGGTTGGTTGGTTAGTCTTGCCCTGTTTACAATCCCAGCCTCTGGATTACCCAAATCCTGAGAGATTTTTTTTCACACTGGAGCAAGGCCTTCTTGGCCAACCCCTGAGCTTGTGTTCTGTTCTGGAATGAAAATGGGATGGTTCAATTGCTGGTCAAGCTGGTGCTGGTGTAGCCCAGTGACTGCATGGGTTTCTTGCGTGTGCAGAAATCTGTGGGCACTCTCAGGCTGTTTTGACAACTGAGTGCTGTGGCTGCCCCGCTGGACTTACTGCTGTGACAGTGTTAGCAACCTTAGAGTAAAGATACACGACGTACTGTGCTCATTCATTCCTTCTCCTTCATTTCCAGTTGCTTTCCAAACCCATGTTTTTCCGGCAAAACTCAGAGCGGCGGAGTTTCAAACTGCCAGACATATGGAAACTGAGCCGTGATGGGACTGGGTCACCATCCAAAATCAGCCCTCCCTCAACCCCCAGCAGTCCAGATGACACCTTCTTCTCCTTGGGAGACTCCCAGAATGGCAAGAGGAGAAGGAAGATTCCCAAGGTAAATCCAGGGCTTTGTCTTTTTTGTTTGGCTTCTTCCAGGCAGGAATGTGAGCATGAGACCATGTTTTCTTTAGTTTTCAGTGTGGCAGCCCTGCAGTATAGCTGATGTCCTGGCTGTTGATTTGACTTGTGTTTAACCCCCTTTCTGCCTGAAGGAGAAGGCACACAAACATGTCTGCACCTTTTAAAGAAGTTATTTTTCCATCTGAGATTTCATGATTTTCTGGATAGATAAATAATAAGGAAAAAAAAAAAAAAGCATTGTAATTTATTGTAATTTTGGGATAGAAGTTGAAGTATGTCCGAGGGGAAAAAAAAGGCAGAAAAGTAGTTCATATTTTGCAAAAGATAAACCCCATCATACTTCCTTCTGTGCTTCCTGGGTGGGACAGTCAGAAATTGTCTGTGTGTTGTGTGTTTGTTTCCTTCTGGAAATGTGTTGTTCTTTGCTTGGTTTGATTCATGCACTGTTTCAATTCCAGGTAAGGTGTGATTGTAGGTGAGCAATGAACATAACGACAATTGAGTGACAAAAGGACTTTTCTCCAGTTCTGAGCATTTTTTGCAGCAACATTTCCTATTTCTTACTTGGATGCAGCATTACTCTGTTTAAATTTTATTTTCTTTCAGATCTGGCAGGATGTGTATTCAGCCCAAATGAGGTTTGGCAGGAGTCTATCTATTGAGTGTTTCAAAAACACATTATAAAAACACAGTTGCTTATCCTGGTCTTTGCAGGACAAGCAGAGGCTACTGGGGACAGTCTGTGGTGATTTTTTTCCAAACCCACAGTTTTAATTTGGGGAAAATGGGATGTGTTTGTGTATCTTCTTTGTTTCCTGGTTGCCAGATCTGTGTTCATGTTTGCATATCTGATTTTTGAATGCCCTCTCTGTGTGCCTTTCAGGAGTGAGCCAAAGACTGCAAATGTCTGGGGTTTCTTTCCCAGTATGTCTATACATCTGTGCAAGGGCTTGAGCTCTGTCAGTGTGTTCACACATACTTTTATGTCAACTGAAAAGAGGTTTCCAAGTATTTATTTACCCCGCAGTGCCACCGAGCAGTCTTGCTTGAGGGCCAGCTCAGAACTGAGGTTTACTGTGTCAAGGGCAGCATCACCTGGGGCTTGAGCTGGGCTTCTGTGTGAAGGCTGCACTGCCACATCAGAGCATCCTGCCTCCCACTTAAATATTTGCATTCAGAGATGCCTGACCAAGTAGGTGGTGGGTTTGTCTCACCTTGAGCTCTCAGGACATGTGTGGAAGGATCACAAGCTTTATGGAATAAATCTGAATGCTGTGGCCATGTCCTGCTGCTCCTGCCTGGGACCTTGAGAAGGAGGCAGGTCTGCTCAAGCAGGAAGCCTGGCATGGTTCTGCTGCAATTCCCCTCCCCTTCAGGAATGGACAGGGACACCAGAGGCACTGAATGAGCCACTAGGCCCAGCTATGCCCAACACTGAAATGTCCTCTCTCTTGGTCAGCTGGGAGGACAGGGATGACAGGATTTGCAAAGGAAACCAGTAGTGTAAAATACTTCAGTATCACTGGCTTCCACCCTTCTCAATTTCTTAGTCATCCTCCGGACAGTTTTCTGCTTCCAAACCTGCAGGACCAGGGCAGTGTGCCAAGGGACCCTCTGGTGCTCCCTGGAGCATGGATCATGGTATGGAGAGATGGACACTGTCAAGCTTATACAGTTGCACAGTGTGGAAGTGCATTAAGGTGTGGCCTTTCATCAGGCCTTGTTTTCCTGGGCTCCTGCTGTACCAGAGGGAGCGTGGCCACTGGCAGTACAGCATAAATCCTGGGAATTGTGCGTCCTGGAGCATGAAATGAAGAGTTTCAATATGGCCAAGGTTGGGAAAAAGAACACTTTGCATGAAATCCTAACTGGGGAGGAAATTAACCTTGTTTGTTTGTGTGTTTGCTGAGCAGCTTGTGTTGAAAATCAATGCCATTTACGAGGCCCGGAGGGGAAAGAAACGTGTCAAGAGACTGTCACAATCCACAGAGAGCAATTCAGGGAAAGGTAAAGGAGCTCCAAACCATCCTACAGCTAAGACTTCCTGAGGACTTGCCTTGGACTTTAGACTGGCTTAGTGGTTTATGTGACACTTTCTAGCACTTCTTCCAGTCCAGACTAAGGTTGAGTTGGGGTTTCCACTCTTCTTTTTTGGTAAGATAAGGGCTGTTCCTCTGCCCAAAGGACTTTGATTCAAATTGAAGTTTTCTGTTTTTCTTGCTTCATTTTCATTCCATGGCTTTGCATGATAACCTTATAGGTCACACCAAACATGTCCCCTCTTTTTGATGTTTATTTCTGGAACATGCTGGAAGCTATGGAGAGGAATGTTCTGTCCAAAAAGTCTGATTTGTTGAGATCAAAATATTTTGTGGGAATGTGTCACTTCAGTGAACTGTCCAATGGAAGAGAGTAGATTTTGGAACAGCCCTGGTTCTTTCACCATCCCAGTAAACAAATAGCCTCAGTTGGGAATCAGGGTTTCTACAACTGACTGTAGGACCATCTCCATCATAGCAGGATTGAGACTTTCAGGCTTCCTCTGTCAATTAACAACTTGCCCAAAGCATTCAGACACTTCAGAGCAATTACTTTTAAGCATCTCTTTAAAAATTAAGATTGTCTTTCCAATGCAGTGTTTTTTTCCAAAACACTTTAATTTCCAACAAAAGGTGACCACCTCTATTTGTTTCCCACAATTATTTGTTACTGTTTATCCTATTTCATAAAGCATAGACAGCCACAGGGTGGATGAGTGTGTTTATATGAACTTTCAGAGGAGGCATCCCAGACTTTTTATACCCCTCCCTGAAGCATCAAAAGCATCATTCAGAGAAATAGATCACTGGACCATATAGACCTTCAGTTTGATTCAGTCTGATAATTTTTTTGTTTCTTTCTTTCTTTTCTTGGTTTTATCTCACGTCCCACAAACTAGTGCATATTAACAAGTATTTTGCCTTGGTGTTGTGCTTATACAGACTTGGATAAAATACTGTCCTGGCATTTTATTCTTATGCAACTCTTCTGGCTGTGAAAAATTGATTTTGTTGTTGTTGTTGTTTATTTGGGTGTTTTTTTCCCTAAATGAATGGGAGGATACCAGGGTTGGAAAGCTAAATGTCTGTGGGCATGTGGACTCTTGAAAAGAACAAGGCCCTTGGGACCTAAACTGCTTCCCCCTGAAGTTTCCAGGCCTGGCTTTCTCATGCCAGTGATAAGAAATTTACAGTTATAAATATTTTCCTTAATTCATCTTACCCTTTCTTTTTTTCCTAGTTACAGATGAAAACAGTGAATCAGACAGTGACACTGAAGAGAAGCTGAAAGGTAAGGCAAAAGTGTGAAGAGAGCAAATGGCTCCTGATAAACTCTGCTCTGAGGTCCTGGGACAAGATCTCTCCTCTGTGTTCTGCCTTTGGAGAAGGACCTTGTTTCTGCATAGAACACAGTGAGAAGACAAAGATCTCAATGCTGCAGAAGAAAATCCGTGGGCTATAGGAGCCCAAAACAAACATCTCTTCCAACTCCCATCAAAGCTCCTTGTTGACTGACTTTCCCAGGAGGAGTATTGGACACTGATGAGATACAGTGAGATTTCTTTAAGTGTAGAGTCAGAAATGTGTGACCAGACTGGCAGAAGCAGTGTTGCATGGGACTGGATGTCCAGACACCTCACCACATGCTTACTAAGGGAGAAAAGCCACCAGCCAGACTGGCTAGCTAGGAAAACAGAGTTGCACTATGTGATTTATTGCTGGTTAAACTCTCCCGCACTGGCTGGGTTGGGATAAAGCACTGCATTGCTTTCTTCACTCTTGTAGGATTATTTGGTGTAGTGGTCTCCATAATACTCTCCTGAAACCTTCTTGTACTGGTAATTAGCCCATGGACATGATGAGGACATTGGTATCTTTTGGGAATTTGTGTGGCAAATTCAAAGTCCTGGCAGAGTTAGAATGCAAGATGGAAACTCCCTTACATTCCAAAGTTCCCTGACTCACAGGCACATCTGATCTGGATAGCAGGTCAGTTCCAAGCCGAAAAGACAGGCATGAGCAGCACTTGGGCCATGTGTGAGCCACAGTGCATTGTGTGTGGGAGTGCTCATTCTCACCCTCTTTCAGGTTTTCAGAAGTGAAAGCTCAGACTGAGTTCCCTCTTGTGAGCACAGCTTCCCACTCAAGAGCTACAGTATCCTCTTGCTTTCCTCTGCATTGAAATCTTTCATCTGTGTTGCTATGTTAGCAAGATCAAGCTGAAAATTGCTGCCACTGTCTACCTTTTGACAAGTCCTGAGGCTGGCCTGGAGACAGGAGAGAGGGTTTGCACCACGATGGTGCAGAAATTACATTCACAACTGTCCTGAAATGTGATGTTGTGAGATACAGACCATGTTCAGATTTAGTTGAGATGTGGCCAGAAAGACTTGAACTCTTGTCTGTTGCTGGTTGCTATAGTGAATCATGTGCATCATCCTGTGTTTCTCTGTAACTGCAGCTCAGAACTCCCCAGAGAGAGGATGATGGAGATCATATGAAGTCACCTCAAATCCAGCAGCACTGGGCTCTGAACGATACCCAGATCCAGACCTGGGTCTGAGTGACTATGCAAGTCTACATAAGTTTGAACAGGAGCTCTGGCACTTGCTGTTTGCTCTAACTACACCTGTATTTTTCTTTATGCCTTGTTGAACTGTCGACTTCCCTATTTTTGAATAGGAAAGTGAGATGATTTAGCAAGTCTCTTGTATCTGGGACTTTGTTTTAAGTACCAGACCAATCGCACCAGCCAGTTACTGCTGCTCGGCAGGTCACTGTACATCATCTGAGACACAGTAAATCATGAGGCTGTATGTCAGAACTGGAAGTGCTGACCCTCAGGAAGGAAAAATGTTGGAAGACAAACTCTGCCATGATGACAGCAGTAAAATTCTGGTATCTTTATAACATAAACAGTGCAGATCTCGAGCAAGCTTTTCAGAAGCACTCAGCATTGCTGTGACACTGCTCCTTTTGAAGTCCGTGGTGAAACAGAGACCACTTCTGAAAACTTTTGAAGCTTTACAGCCCTAGAGCAAGTAACATAATAGGTGACAAGAGAAAGGAGTCTAAGCCATCTTTCCAGGGCTTTAACTGTCCAAGATTTTTTACACTTTCTGATTTAAGAGGCACCTCAAGATTGCTTTAAATTACATTGTCTGGAAGAGCCCATGAGTGGCACAACTTTACCAGACAAAAGATCAACAAGTATATACTATCTCTCAGGGAGTCCTGTCTCCCAAGCAGATATCTTGTGTATTGGAGTTCCTGTAGTGTCTCTGTGGTTGTTGTTTCCATCAAAAAGTTGCATTACCACCCACCTTCCCAAAAAGCAAAGCTGTGAGAATGTGCTGTAGTCTCTGCTTGTAGTTAATTCTTTCTTTCTTTTGTAGCAGGGATAAGGGAGACGTCATGGAGATTTAATTTGGGATGCAACTGTAAAACGAAGCAGGGGGGTGATCTCAGGGAATCTCATCTGGTCTCTTCTCAGCAGGCAACTTTTCATTACTTTCCATGCTGGAATGTTTATTGTCCCATGGCTCATGTGTGTGTTGCAGTTACAGCTTGCTTGGCATTTTTTCTTGTTTTCCCATTGTTTTGGGTGAACTTGTAGAAGCATGGCACTGAGAGATTAGTTTTAGGCACAGGAAGAACTGGCATGAGCTACCATTTTTCATTTGCACCTCTTTTCACATGTTTTTTGTTGTTGGCCTACAGCCCAGCCTGTGTGCTGAAGCTGGGAGTCCCCAGCATTACTCAGACAGCAGAGCCCTGGCCTGACCCAAGTGCTGGCCTTGTAAAACCATGGGGATTGCTGCCCACAGCCTCCTCTGAGCAAAGGTGGTCAATCACCTCACTGTGCTGGCTTTGAAAAATGCATAAATGTGTGCTAGGATGAACACCTGGACATTATCTGTTACATCATGTCCCCTATGGGTCTCAGCTTGGGCTGTTTCAGCTGTAAAAGCTATCCATGAAATCCTTCTGCTGCCAGAGTTCTTCAGGATGATGGCACAAGGTTATGGCCCGTCTCTGTCAGTATTTATGGTGCAGCGTCCAAATGGTTCCCACCTCTTACTCAGCCACTGACAAAGCCACTGCAGTGAGGTGTTTTGGAGTTTATCCCTCAGTCTCTGCAAAGCACTGTGCAAAGACGCTCTGTGCATAGGGCCAGACAAAGTCAGAATCTCTCCCCCTTGTTTCTGTAGCTCACAGCCAGCGCCTGGTGCACGTGAAATCCCGGCTGAAGCAAACCCCGCGCTACCAGACCTTGGAGCGGGACCTGATCGAGTATCAGGAGAGGCAGCTCTTCGAGTACTTCGTCGTGGTGTCGCTGCACAAGAAGCAGGCTGGGGCTGCCTACATCCCTGAGGTCACCCAGCAGTTCCCACTGAAGGTCTGCCTGACCTGTCTCGGGTTGTGTGGTGCACTTGGGGAGCTGGAAGAGCTGCAGCTTCTCTGTTGACCACACGTTGTATCTGCTGTGACAGTATTAAGGGACACTGAAGGGGGGGGGTCTCCCTACCTGAGAGCTGGCACGGTACTGCTCACTGCTGAAAGAGGAGCTGACTTCGATCTTTTGCTGCCCTTGGCTATGGCTTTTACATAGCTATTCCCTTTCTCCCCCTTTCCTCTTTAAAGAAAACTGATGGTTGGGAGAAGATACATGTTCTGAAAGGGAAGGAGCAGCTTTCACTGATAACCTAGCTCAAAATGGGGAAGGAGGAGTGGGAGAAACAGAGCCAGTGTGACAGAGTGTTTGTAAGTGGGATGTGACCAGAGCTGCCCTCAGACTTCAGTTCTTTTGCCACTTGCTAGAAGTTGTGTCCCCGATTAGAGGCACAGTATAGCAGGGGCAGGTGCTGCAGAGACAGGGCTTGGTGGAACTGGGGGCACAGAGTTACCTTGAGATATCTAAAGATTAGATATTGATTGGATTGGATTCTGAGCCAGAATCACAGAAATTTTAATATCTTCCAGGCAGAAGCTTAGCCTCTGTCATCACCTCTTCATTTGTCACAGGAAAAATATTTGAAGTCATTCCATCCCCACATGACTAATTGGAAACATTCCTTCTCTCTGTTCTGCTAGCTTGAGCGCTCATTCAAATTCATGCGTGAGGCAGAAGATCAGTTGAAAGCTATTCCTCAGTTTTGCTTCCCTGATGCAAAGGACTGGGCCCCCATCCATCAGTTTGCCAGGTAAGTACAGTACTTTATATCCTGATCCATGAGAAACAGATTTCTATATCAAGCTAATTAAGTACAAGAGCTGTTGCAGTAGAAGACTGGGCAGAGCTCTGAGAGGGGTGTTTGGGAAATGCAGAAATGCTGTGGGTATATTGGATTTGTATGGCAGAAACTGGTAACGTGGCTGATGGTATCTTGTCTTTCTGGTTTCTCTTTCTGCAGTGAGACATTCTCATTTGTCCTGACCGGGGAAGATGGAAGCAGGCGATTTGGGTATTGTAGGAGGCTGCTGGTAATTATCCCTGGGTTTTTTTCTTTTCCTAGAGGTGCAGCCTTCTGTGGGGTTGGTGTTGCTGGCACCCATTCTGGAAAGTGGAAAGCTGCTACTCTTCATTCCAGTGTGGAATGAAAAGAGCAGCAGCAGAGCAGCTTTGCTCTCTTCTGTTCAGTGCCAAAGTCCCTGTCTGCGTCCCATCCTCCACTCCAGGCATAACTCTCCTGCATTTTCCTTGCACCAGCACCCGACCATGACCACGGACTGTTGTTTCACCCCTAAGCTGAAGACAGGGTTCATCCCCTTTAGGTTTGGGTAGCTGTTAAACAGTTGTCTAAACCTGTGCTGGTCCTGTAGGTTCAGAGTTGTCTCTGTAGAGCAGTCTGCCCTGCCTTTGTCATTTGGTTTAGGTAAGCTGGGACCATACTGTGGATGTACCCATTTCTCCCCACTGTTTCTGGTGTACCAGGGTTTGAGCCAGGTTGTCATCATCACCGTACTGTCAAATGTCTGCCAGTTTCCGAGCCTGCCAGTGAGATGCACAACTAAGAGACCAGTCACTCTATCTTTGCAGTAGTTATAACTCTGACATTTCCTTGGTGTTTTTTGTGTGTGTATTTGCGTTTGTCTTGAAAGCCCAGTGGGAAAGGGAAGCGTCTCCCAGAAGTTTACTGCATTGTGAGTCGCCTTGGATGCTTCAATCTCTTCTCTAAGGTGAGGGGGGAGAAAGAGAGGGAATTTGTGCTGTAGGTCAAGAGGGACCTGAAAGTGAAGCCAGCACCTGAAGAATGGGGATCAGGGAAGCCAATATCTGAAGAAAGGGTCTGAAATCGTGTGGGTGAGGCAACCACATGCTAATTCCAGAACCTAGCAAAGCACAGTTAATAGGAAAACTAGATTGTCAGCTCTTGCCTTCTTCCTTCAGCAGAACTACCAGAACACAAAAGAGTTTAAAAGGTGGAGTCCTGACTCTGAGTGTAGCAGAGAGTTTGCAAATTTTCAGCTCTACAGTGACCTCACTGGAGCCGTGTTTCTCATGATAAAGGAAATGAAGGGTCTTCAGTTGCACCTTGTGCCTTCTTTCTTTTGATACAAAGCTCCATGTCGATACTGGGTTGAGGAGAGGACATAGATGCTGGTGCACTTCATTCCTGGTGTTATCTTCTTCCTCCTGATTTGCATGTTTTTGTGTCTTCATGCCTTTATTTCAGATCTTGGATGAGGTTGAGAAGAGACGGGGCATTTCCCCAGCCCTGGTGCAGCCTCTCATGAGGAGTGTCATGGAGGCACCCTTCCCAGCTCTGGGCCGGACAATTACAGTCAAGAACTTCTTGCCAGGCTCAGGAACAGAGGTAAGGACACTTCCTAGAGAGGGGGAAACAGGCCAGCAAATGGTGCAGGACTAGCGACTGGAAGTTGGGACCATGGCATAGCACTGGGGATCTTCAAGGACAGATGATCTGACAGCTGTGGGGGGAAAGTGGGGAGTAAAATAGGGGACCAGAGGGGATGGTATGGAGACTTCAGTGACCTCGGAATCAAAATGGAAATCCTATGGTAAAAATAAATGTAAGGACACAGCCTAATATAGCAAAAGGAAACAGGACATTGGCCTTGAGGCCAAGAGGCACAGACAGCACTGTGCTGCCCAGCATATGACCTTGGATCTGCTCAAGGACACCACACTTAACTTCCTAAAGACAGCTTCATACAATGTGCTCCAGCACCCTTAATACAGAACCTCTGTTTGTGTGGATCAGGTCAAAAAATAATTGAAACCACACCAGGCTAATGTTGCAGCCTTTGAGAATGGCATTTTCACAGTGAGGAGGTGAGGATCTGTGTTGCATCTCATACAATGCAGTGTGAGGACAGCAGGAGGTTTTAAGAGTGCAGAGCTTTAGGGTGTAGCATTGAAGGACTGTGGGAAGATGGAGACAAACGAATGTAGTTTTGGCCATACTTGCTGCAAGGCATTCATGCCTTGAATGTGAGAGGGAGGAAAGTGAGCGAGTTGATAAAGTTGTGTCTGAAGGCTTTCAGCATAGCGCTACCTGAGGACATCCTCTTCAACCCTACTGAAAACAGTCCCAACTAAATGAAATTACTGCAGAGAACATGCAAAGCTGGTTAAAAATATGTGCTGGAGGAGCAGAGTCTCAGTGGTGTGCCACGAGAACGTTGTGGCTGGTTTGTGTCTAGGATCCTGTTCATCAATTATGTGATTGATGGCATAAACTCCATGTTTACAGAGTACAGCACTGGGATTGGTTGCAGGCATTTTGGAGAGTAAGGGATTAAAAGTCAAAGTACCCCACTCCCCTAAATTCAAGAAGCACATTCAAGTTTTCAAGAAATGCCAGGATGTGGCACTGTGGTCTAGTTGTCATGGTGCTGATCAGTCAAAGGTTGGACTCAATGATCTTAGAGGTCTTTTCCAATCTAAACAATTCTGTGATTCTGTAGATGGAAGGTTTGGTGTGAAAATCAATACAGACAAGAGCAAAATGCTGGGAGGAAAAAAGGAGTAGTCTAATACAACATGAAAGTAACTGAGTGAGCAGCAGTACCTCAGAGAAGGATCTGGTGGTATAGTGGGCCGTAAAGTGAGCAAAAGTAACAGTGTGGTATTATTTAGACAAAATCCTTCGTTGTGAAAGTAAGTGAAGGGACTGCTTTCCAGTACTGATGGAATTTTATTTAGAATATCATTTTCCAAAACATGCAACCACTAAGAGAAAGCCCCAGATGGGTAGTTCTGCTTACTAAGTGGTCTAGAAAATACAGGCAAAGCTTGAGAAAATTGTTTACTTAATATAGAAAACAAAGGACAAAGGAAGACACGTGATAACCTTTCACTACACAAGCAGTTTCCTATGGAGAGGAATGTGACCAGTTGCTCTGAGTGTATACTGAGAGTAAGACAACAAGTAATTGAAGTAATTTGCCACTGACATGTTTCAGCTGCAGGGTTGGTCTTGGTGAGGGTAGTTCAGAACTAGAGTAATTTTCTTGTGGGATTTATGAAATGTCTGGTGTTGGAGGCTTTCAAAAACAATTTAGATAAGCATCTGTCTAAGATAAGGAGTATGAAGTGCTAAGGTGCTATGACAGGCATTATTTAAGTAGATATGAGCAAAGAAAAATACCCACAGGCTGCTCTTGTCTGTAACTGATATAAAAAATTTATGGTCAGGAGGTTAGACATCCAGATTCTTGCAGTAAAAAAATAAATAAATCGCAACTGTAAAAGTCAGAGTGTGGATTTGAAAGGCTCCGTGACATTCTGCTGCCTGAATACCAGAAAGCCTGAAAACCACTCCTAGCTGGACACAAACTAGTTTTCCTCCTTATGAAGAGCTCCCTGTCCTCAGTTCAGTGGGAAGAACTTGTGGTTGATCTCATGCTGTGCCTATTGGAGTGGACTCTGGATCGTCTTCATCTGGAAGAAGGATTTATGGGAGGCCTTTGGAAAGACTGTCTTTAGGACTTACTGCTGCATGGTGCTCACCAGGAGTCAGTGAGGGCTGCTAGCTGTGAAAATACCTGCTGGGTCCTTGCTTGGCACACTCTGGGTGGGCAGCAAGAGCTCACCTGTGCTCTTTTTGTCCCCAACAGGTCATCGAACTGCGGCGGCCCCTTGACTCCCGGCTGGAGCACGTTGATTTCGAGTCCTTGTTCACCTCCCTCAGCGTGCGGCACCTGAGCAGAGTCTTTGCCTCCTTGCTGCTGGAAAGGAGGGTGATCTTTATCGCAGACAAGCTCAGGTACCCTCTTGCATTTCCTTAAAGAAAGCACTGGCGAGGGAGGGAGGCTGGGAAGGCCTCTGCTTTGTTCTTTTCCTTCTCTGCCCTTTTCCAGCCTTGTAACGACGTGAATAGGGCTGTTCTTCCCAGGAATGGGGAACTTAGGCCATGAACCATAATTTTGTTTTGCAGCTTGCAAAAAGTGCTGCTTCTCATCCCCAAGGAGAACCAAGTTCCACTTCCTCCAGACAATTTCAGAGCAGATCCCTGGTGCTAAGGAAGCAAACCCCCTCCTTTTGCTCCATGATGTTGCAGTGTTCCCTGCTGAGCTGTGCTTGGGATTCCAGGCTCAAGCCTTGTGCAGAGATCACTGTCCCTTCTGAGTTTTTCCCTGATGTCACAAAATCTTCTTAAATTTTCAGCTTGCATTTTCATATTGGTTTCTGAAGACTTCTTTTTTTCTTATGGGGATGAAAGTAAAGGATGCGGCAAGGGGAAATGAGACAGAGGACTTCCCCCTTCTATTCTGAATCTGCTCAACTCGCTCTTTTAAAAATGCATTTGTTTGCTCCCCTAAATTATGAAAAATGGGTCCAGGTTTCTTTAAGATCTTGTGCAGCTGGGGCTGGCAGCTCTCCAGCCCTTGAAGCACTTGAGGATTCAGGGAGGAAAGTTCGCCAAGGCTGGGGAAAGAAAAGCTGCCTGGATGAGTAATGACACTTAGGAGCACGCTCAGGTTTCAGGAGTGTACAATGCCCCTAAGCTGTCTGTTTTCACAACTTCCAGGCAGCAGCCTGCAGCTCTGGGACTGAGCACAGGGGCAAAGAATGGAGAGGCCCCTTCCAGAGGAAAATGAAGGGGAAAAATTCATTCTGCATGGATCCGGGGCTCTCTGTGGGCAGAGCTCAGGCAGTCTCATCACAGCAATAGGAAGGCTGGGGAGAGAGAAGCTTGTAGCACTGTCTGCTTGCAGATTTTGGCAGCTGTCTTGGTTCAGAAAGGGGAAAATTTGCCTCTTTATAATCACTGATATATTATGTGTGTAGAGACTTAGTATTCTGGATACTTAAACCACACATTTCATGCAGAGCATTTAGACTTGTATCAAAAGTGAGAGAATTCATCCAAACACTAGGTCTCTATGTAACATATGTGATTTATGACATAATCTATGATCACAGGCTCTCAAATATTTTTCTCTTCCTCCGTAGGATAGATTTTACATTCTGAGAAAATTTGTTAAGGACACAGATTGACATTGTAATCTCTACATGAGAGCTGGCTGGTATCAGGAAATGGCAGGGAACTTTTGGGGGGTGTTTGAAGCATCACTTTAGAATGAACATTTATTTACCAAATCTTTTCTTATCACGCCTTTATATGACAGCACAACACTGTGTATTCTGAGCATGGGGTGTGATAGCTCTGATTCAAAGCACCTCGATGGGTTTTGCTGTTCTTTTCCCAGCCCTGTATCTTTTGTCAGGTTATCTGGGGTCCTTAGGAATGAATCCACCTGCACAGGCATGTAAAGAGAGTGGGAGAGAGGTATAGAATCATAGTTTCTAGACTCTCTAAATATATCATAAACAGCTTTTTTTTCCTGTGAAAAAGGAATTGTTGTGTTTAAAAGACCCAGGGTCTGTTAGACCACAGGGCTCAGATTCAAATATTTACCGTAGATTTGCCAGCTCTCTATGAGACTTTGAATATTTGATGTTTCTGAGAAGACCTTGCTCTGAGCAATTTCAGGAGAGTCTTTTCCTCTTACAAAATATGAAGTTTCTCTGGCTCATTTTTGTGGAGCAAAAGCTTGGAAATGATCCCAAAGGACTGTAAAGGCGTGAAAATCAGAAAACAAAGTAAACCGCCTTCAAAATTAAGTAACTACTGTATTTTAATCCAGTTCAGTGACTTGAATGGACTGGCTTGGTGAGCCTTTCCTAAGGTGAACAGTGTCTTCTTCTCATTGGTGGACATTCCATGTTTTGAAAGCTGATACTATTGTAGATACAGGATCTTCTGTCCAAATTATACTTTTCCTGGGACAGGAACACCTAGAACTCAATGAGTATTAAGTAGTATTCACTCTAGGAGGGAAAATGCCAATTTCAGAGGACAGAAAATAAACACTTTTTGGAAATAGCTAAGAGAAGGAAAAAACCTATAAAAGCAGCTGTTGGAAACTGCTCAGAGGTTAGGAATGCTAGAAATAATCCAGCTGAGATGGATTAACAGGAAGAGTACAGGTGACATGGTGAAAGATGCACAATAACTTATGTTTATCATTCATCTTTGTGGTTGTTCATGTGGGCACTATCAAAAACTATCTGTCCATACCTTGTAAAGGTGTGTCTGGGTGTGAGTGACAGAGAAATTATGTGTGCAATTTATTTACATCTTTTAATTGCTATAAAATCACTCTGTGGGAAAAGAAAGCTGAAAGGTCTCTTGCCAAATACTGCATGAACTGCAGTTCAACTGTTTTCAAGCTGAGCCAAAAAAGGCATCTAACAAGTGTACAGCAAGTGAAATACTTTGTCTTTTCCATCTTTAGAATGAGCATTGAGTGTTTAAATACCTGTCAATCCACAGCTTGGCAGCGGAAAAGGAAAGAATTTGGTTTATTAGGTTTTGGGTGGGTTTTCTTCTCTGTCACTATGGATACTGGGGTATACATTGCCTCACAACCCAGGAAAATGACTTTGTTGAAACTGTGTTGGTCTGTGTAGTCTCCCCCAGCTTTTATTCATTCCTGCACTGTTAACTTTAGTCCTGGGGCAGTGGAAACCGTGGCACAGGTTAGACACTGCAGTATGAGAGCTGCTTTTGTTTCCAAGGGATGTTGCCTGGGATGCAGCTCCAGGCACTGCTGACCAGCCTTTTAGAAGGCGTCTTTCAGCTAAAATCACCTGATGTCACAAGGTACCTAGAGCTGGGCAGTTTTTACTGGCCTGAGCAGGAGATCTGTGAGATTCAGAAGGCTTTTTAAAAAGAAAAACTTGCACAGGCTTAAAATCAAGGCTTCCTTTTTCCAGATCTCAAAAGCTTGTTGTGGATCTGACCAACTCAGGCAATTGCCTCTGTCCCTGCCAGAAACCACAGCTGTATCAACAACACAAAGTGGTCATTGTTATCAAAGGCAGATCTGAAAGAATTAGAGTAGACACTTTAAATGTGGTCATCCCCAGCAAAAGGTAATTAATCATCACGAAGAACCTTTTACCATGTGCTACAAAAACAAATCTGGGACTGCAAATCTCAGCCTCGCAGGTTTCTCCCTTTTTGCCTGCTGATTAAGGAGAAGAAGAAACCCAAGGATGAAGTTTGGATGTCAGATAATAGTGTTGTTTCTTCAGATCATCTTAAAGCTCACTTCTTCACCTACATGAACCTGCCACGTTGGTGAGAGTCAGTGAGGGTCCCCACAGAGCTGGTGGAACTTGGCATCCTCCTGGTGGGATTTGCAGCAGTGCTGTGTGAAGTCATTGGACAGTGCTTGGAAGCTCCTGTGCCTGCTAAATGTTGTAAACCAGATCTGTAATCCATCATAAGTAAATCCAGATGTGACACAGTCTCAGAAATCTGAAGGTGTTTGTAAAAATGAATCCTACTGTAGCAGAGCTTTAAAAAAAAAAAAATTAAAAGATACATATTCAAACAGTCTTAAGTTGCCAAATGCCAGCATATTTTGAGCAGTTTGGTTAGTGCAGGGACCACAGGACTTCCTGGCATTAAACTACAGCAGGATGTTTGACTCGATGGTGTTTTTCAGGAATCATCCAGTATCCTAAACCCAAAAAGGGATTCAGCTTTGGGGGCTTTTTATCACACATGCTTGTCTTTGGAGTGGAAAGCAACCAGGCTGAACAGCAGGTGTCCCTCCGCAGAAGCTGTTGCAACTTGTCAAGGTGCCTTTTAGAGCAAGTCAAGCTAGTCTTGGAGCAAGTTTTCCCAGGAGAGGAAGGTTTCTATGTAGTTGCAGCTGTGGTGTTCAGTTTCTGTATTGGCCACCTGTGTCCCACCTGTGGCTACCAAGAAGCAGCAGCTTCCTAGGGTGCTGTATGGTAGGTTTGTGCACAGGGTGCTGTGTGGTGGGAAGGCCTGTTGTTTAAGCAAACAAATGTCAGAGGTGACTGCAGTATCATTGTTCTGACCAAGGGGTGCTTAGCCAGAGAGATCTCAAGTCTCAATCCAAATCAGCCCGTTAGGGAGGGATCTGAGGGTTCTTTGTGTACCTCAGTACTTTTCAGCCTCTGTACTATTGACATCTCAGTCTCAGCTGTGAGCAACATGCAGCTCAACCATGTTCCCTGCAGAAGGCCGAATGAACCTGTGAAAATGCATTCAGCATCTTGAAAGTGTTCTTCAAAGACCTGCAGTACTTTAAAGATTACTGATGAAACCAAAAGCCTTAAAATGTGGTGTCCGTGTCCCCTTTGAACAGCTGGACTGAACTTGTGTGGCCTGAGGGTAGTGCATGACACTTCCAGAGCACACTGCAGTCATGTGGCTGCTGGCTGAAGAGCGCCATAGTCACACAGGTGGCATAAATGGGATTTAGCATGCTGGATTCTTATGCAAGGCTCAGCAGCCTGGTGTGAATCAGCAGTCCCTTAGTGCTTGTTGCAGTGCCAATTGCAAGAGAAAGAGAGAGCTTAAGGCTTGAGTCACTCCAGAAGGCCACGGTTCTCCTGGGCTCCTGGCAACCTGCAGCTCCCTGAGACTACCTGCAGAGCAAGTCTGACATGTGAAAAAGTTACCTCAGTGATACCTCCTCTGTGTCCATCCCTGAACTGCTCTGCCTAGAAAGGAGGCTCAAAGACCCCAACCCTACCAGTATTGTTCCCTGCAAAGGTCTTCCACAGTGAGAAATGTTGGGGAGCAGAGATCACTGGGTTTCACCCTGGAGGCGATGAGTCATCCACAGATGGAGGGGTGGAAGGGGAAGTTATCTTTACTTCCCACTGCCTGGTGTGTACAATTTCAGACTTAACACAGCTCTGTCTTTGACTTCCACTCACTGGAGCTCAGCCATCTTTCCTCCCACTCAATCTCTCACGTACCATGTGTACTCGCTGGGACTCGAGAGCTGGGCTGAGGGAAGAACAAGCCACCATAAATATAGTAGGAAACAGCTTGCCATAATATCTCACCATGCCATAAATAACCACGTACTTCAGCTGCTCACTGTTCCTCTGTGGAGCTACCTGGACTCAGATGTTTTCCACTGGTTTTCACATGCTGTCTGTAAATTCAGGTCCCACGTTGAGGCAGAAAATTTGGATACACCTTCAAAATAGAGGATTTGTGACAACTGTAAAACTTCTAACACTTCCACATTCACCCTCTCCTCACAGAAGAGGACCAGTGGGTGGTGGTAATGCCCCACTGCTGTGCACAAGTGATGAAAGGTGCAGTTCTTTCAGCTTTCGCTATGCTGCTGCTGCTATTACCAGGGCTATTATCAGTCAGAAATCGAGGAGTGGAAAGTACGCTCTGCAGTAATGGAGAGGAAGAGAAGCTCCTGCTTTTCTATCTGCTAACATGACCTGAAATGTATGAGTAGCACAGCTTTGAAGGAGATGGTTTTAAAGGATCTCATTAGCTTGGAGTGCACTTCTAAGATGACACATTCGCTTTTGTTGCAGTTCCTTTCAAGATTAGCTTGTATGAAAGGTACAACAACAATCATCTACTTTGATATTATTCCCACTTTTTTTCTGGGGTTGTTTTTTTTCTCAGTGTTTCTGTTTCTTGCTAGGTCTGTGTTTTCTCATTATTTTAATTTTGCTTCTCTCAGATTCATTATCTACCTTGCATTTGTGATAGACACAGCAAGGTGTGGGCTTGCTGATGGTGGCAGGCACAGCTGGAGAGCAGCAACAGAGAGGCAGCCTGGAGGAATGAATGCAGACAAGGGAGGGGGGTATACTCAAACCTTCCCAAACAAGGATGTGGAACTGAAAGTTTTTTCCCATTTAAAGGCTTAAAGCTACCAGTCTGTTACACAGCCTTTGAAGGCTCTTCCTCTGTTTTTACAGAGTATCCCCTTAACAAAAGACAACCCTCTGGGAGCGAAGGGAGAGAGAACTGTCCCCATTTTGTGAAGAGACTTTCTCAGACACCTCCCAGGCATCTTTCCCAAGTGCCAGTTCCCCACCTGTTGCAGTCCCAGATAAAATTTTCAGGTTAAGCAGATTCCAGCCTCTCCCCTGGGATCTCCTTATCTCCAAAAAGTGTCATGTGTTTACCAATGTTTGCTGCCTGATTACTTTGTACTGTCACACTGGTGTCCCAGCAACTACGGTTTTGTTCTGCTAAACTGAGTTTACGTGATGGAAGCCAGCCAGTTGTCCCCCAGCCCTGCCACTCTGCTCAGCGTGCCCTAGTGATTCAGCACAAGGATGCACTTCCACCAAACTTAACTGGAGTGGGGAGGGGAGGGAAAGCAGGCTTCACTTTCAGAGCAAGCTCAAGTCCACACCCATCAAACCCCTTCCCTCTCAAATCAGCAATAAATCTACATGACTCCTCCATGCTGCACCAGATGCCCTCCTCTAGCTCCCCTCCTTTAGTGGATACTGGTAAAACAAAATGATGTTATACACACAGGGTTTATAGCAGCAAGCCTTCCCCCTCCCTTGACACATAAAAATGCTTCCAGACCCAGAATAGATGAATAACTGATGCCCTGTGGCAAGCTCTGCCATGGCTAACTGGATATCCTGCCTGACTCCTACCAGAGAGCTGTGGGAGAATAAACTCATTTCTCCAAGGAAAGGCAGTGGCATAGAAGATGCCGTGTTTGTATGATATTTTCCATGAGAACACTGGAGCAGCAGATCTCTGATTCTGTGGGACCCATCTCTTGTCATATGGGTGTGGACTGGGGTCATCTTTCAGAAGTCATTGCTTCTGAAGCTGAAAAATGTGGTGAGAAATGTGGGGAAGCCCCTAGTAATTAGGGAGATCAATCGGGGAACAGTTGATTTCTAGGAAGCACCCCTCATTCCCTGACTGACCAGCCGTTGTCCTTGGTTGTGTTTTGTCTTCCAGCACTCTCTCCAAGTGTTGCCACGCCACGGTGGCCCTCCTGTACCCCTTCACCTGGCAGCACACCTACATCCCTGTGCTGCCGCCTTCCATGATTGACATCGTGTGCTCGCCCACCCCCTTCCTCATCGGCCTGCTCTCCAGCTCCCTGCCCCGCCTGAAGGAGCTGCCAGTGGAGGAGGTGAGCTCTGCATCCACACCATGGCCTTACTTGAGGGTGCTTCCCATGGGCTGAGCTGTCTTCTGTTCCAGAAAGGCTGCTCTCAGAGCCTGCCCTGGCAGCTGGCAGTGCCAGGGAGCAGAGCTCTCGTCCTCTGGCTGCCGTGAGCGTGGGGTAAGGGCAGAGGCAGACATTCCCCCGGGGAGACAAAGGTCTGTGTTCTGCCATGGCCACAGCTTGGGAAGGCAGGGGGCTGAAATCCCCCACTGTGGGGCTGCTGCCCATAGGAGATGGTTTTATTAAAGTTTGTGCTGGTTTCTGCATAGTGCTGTCTAGGGGCCATGTGCAAAGCCTGTCAGTCTTAAAGCGTGATTGCTACAGCCTGGCCAGGATAGCTGCCCCTCGGGTTAACACAGGTGCCTCGTGATAGCAATAAATAACTAAGAATTGGATTCCTGGTGCACAAGGGTGAGCACAGCAAGGCTGAACGTGGTGAGGGAGGGATTTCCCTCCCTGCCACCCAGGAGAAAGTGGTGCTGCACACAGGGAGAAAGGCTGAAGCTCTGACCCCGCTGTGCGGTGAGGAGCGGTGGGCTGGGCCTGGAGCACAGCCTCCTGTTGTCCAAGCTGTGCTGTGGTGATATCCCAGAAAGCCACAACAAGGACTCTGCTCCTGGGTCATGTTGGGTTCCTCCTCCAGCAGCAGTGGTGGGTAGGAGGAGCAGGGACAAGGCTGAAGTGTTTCCTCCAGAGCAGTTACAGATTAAGATAAACTCTGATGATGGAAATAATTACTTCCCGTTTTATTTCTTGCTCTTTCATTCTTAGGTCCTCGTTGTTGACCTTGTAAATAACCGGTTTCTGAGACAGGTGAGCAGAGCTATTTCATACCCTTTTCTCCCCTTTTTCCTACATAACTTACCTCCACCTGTGTTTGCTGACCTGCCTGGCTGGATGGATCACTTTCTCCCCACTCAAAAACCGAGGCAGGACTTGTGGTTGGCAGTGTTATAGGGGTTGCTGTGTATATATGTAACATCAGCGTCCCAAACCACAGCTCTTGAGGAATAAATCATTGGGAATTACCTCTTTCTTGTTTAATTATTGTAAGAGAAGAAATGGTGGCACTTGAGCCCTGTGGATCCTTGTGTTATCCTGTAAGGCAGAGGACAGAGCTGGAAGGCCTTGGCTCAGCACTGTCTGCTGGGAAGCAGTGGGAGCTCTTCCAGCCTGCATCCGTCAGTCCATCTCCCATCACATCCTCTGCCCTGAGTGGGAAGGGAGCCTTAATGATTTTTTTAAATCCTTACTGCCTCAGGAGCTTGTGGTTCCTCACTCCGGTCCTTGCACTGGATGGATGGGTCAGAAACAGGAAGGTGGTACATGGGAACTGTCTGTTGCTCTGTAGGCAGCATTGTCTGCTGATTTTCCCTTCCCTTTGTTGTGGAGAGGATGAGTGAGAAGGGGAGGAGGAGGGGAAGAGGATAAATGAGCAAACATACTCCTGGCCCAGGAAGCTCATTTTCCCAGAGCTCTTTGGCAGATCACTGAGCAGTGCTGGCAGCATCGCTCTCTGCCGTGCCTCAGCCCCATGACTAAGATGGGATGAGTGCTCCTCCTGCTGCAGGGAGCAGCGTGTGGGTGAAGGCCAAGCCCTCCCCCAGTCCTCGCCTGCCAGCTGCCTTAGCTCTGGGGTAATGCTTTACCTTGCACCTCTCCTCTGGAGGTTTAAGCTAAATCAGCCGACTCAGCCAGGGCTGGTAGGAGCTCTGCACAGTCACTGGCAGTTCCTTGGCTCCGTTGCTGCCTGGGAACTCCTTATGCCTGCATAAGAGGATCGGTGCCTGAGCAGGGGCTCTGTTCACCTGGCCATGTGCCAGCATTGTTCAGACACCTCCTCTTTGTGGCGCGGCCAGTGCTCGTGGGCGGATGGTGGGGCCATGGGTGAGCCCTGCCCAGTAGCCTCTCGGGTGAGGCATCTAAAATTCCTCCAGAACAGGGGAATATTTAGAAAAAGATACCCCCTTTCTCCTTCCTCTTGTGCTTCTTGATAGTACTGCTCTGGGTGGTGCTGGGAATGTGCCAAGCATATTATGCCTTCTCCCTCTCCTCACGGTTCATTTCTAGTACTCCCCCTGCTGTGCTGGGGACAGGGTAGGAGAAGGTTTTGTCCCAGCCCCAGTTCCTGAGGAGTCGGCTCTGTCTTACAGATGGAAGATGAGGACTCCATCCTGCCCCGCAAGCTGCAGGCCGCCCTAGAACACATTTTGGAGCAGAGGAATGAGCTGGCGAGCGACAAGGAGGAGGGCCCTGTCAATGGCAAGCAGGGTAAAGCACAGTGCCTTTCAGCTTAAAACCATGTCTTTTCCTGCCCATTTTTTGTCTGTCACTTCTTAGAGGAGAACTAGACTTGTATTGAATTTAACACCACAGGTGTTGGAGGCAGATCAGGATTTTGGTTAAGTTATATGAAATATTCCATCACACAGGGGGCAGTTCTCTGTGTGAAGAGCAACAGTACTTATCCCTTCCCAGCTCTGTCCTTCCCTTACAATTCCAGGGAACACCTGTACTCCTTTTCAGAGGGGTTTCTTAGGCTTCTCTCTGCCATGAGTGATGCAGGCCCCTCCAGGGGACAATCACCTGCAGAGCTGCAGACTCGGCGATGGCCATGTGGCTCATGGGCTGAGACAGCCCTCTTAGGGGGACAGTATGGGCATCTCCTTGGTGCAGAGGAGCCCGGAGAGTGTGCTGGTTTTGGCTTGGACAGAGTTCATTTTCTCCATAGCAGCTGGTTTGGGGCTGTGTTTTGGATTTGTGCTGGAAATGGTGTTGATAATACAGGGATGTTTTAGCTGTTGCTGAGCAGAGCTTGCGCTGAGCCAACACCTTTCTGCCTCTTATCCCACCCCACCAGTTAGTGGGCTGAGGGTGCACAAGGAGTGGGGAGGAGACAGCCAGGACAGCTGACCCCAGATGACCAAAGGGATGTTCCACATGGAGTCATGCTCAGCATAGAAAGCTGCAGGAAGGAGGAGGAAGTAGGGGGAACATTTGGAAATAGGGCATTTTGTCTTCCCAAGGCACGTGTACTGGAGCCCTGCTTTCCTGGGGAGGGCTGAACACCTGCCTGCCCATGGGAACTGCTGAATAAATCAATTATTTTGCTTTGCTTGCATGCACAGTTTTAGATTCATCCATTAAACTCTCTTTATCTTAGCCCATAAGTTTTCTCACTTTTGCTCTTCTGATTCTCTCCCCCATCCCACTAGAGAGAAGTGAGCACCAAAACAAAGCTTGATATCTTTCAAAGTAGTAGCAATTTGGTCTACTCCCATGGCAAGCACTTCCTAGGAGGCTGTCTCTCTTGAGCAGCTTTTTCTGCTCGGGCTGGATCTGAAAAAAGCCAGGGAATTTTTACCCAGGGATTTTCCTAGCACATCCTTACAGCACTGTCCTCACCACTGCTTCTTTATTTTTTCCTTAGAAACCAGCCCTTTGAACGAGGTGGTGTCCGAGGCCTTTGTCCGTTTCTTTGTGGAGATTGTGGGCCACTATTCCCTCTTCCTGACCCCCACGGAGCGAGAGGAGCGGACCCTGCAGCGTGAGGCTTTCCGCAAATCTGTCTCTTCCAAGAGCCTCCGACGCTTCCTGGAGGTCTTCATGGAGACACAGATGTTTGGGGGCTTCATTCAGGAGCGGGAGCTGCGGAAGCAGGGGGTCAGAGGTGAGGGGCTCCAACTGGGCTCTGCTGTGGTGGAAACTGCTGCTGCTCCTACGAGAGCACGGAGATGCTCCCCAGCCGCCACCTCCATCCCCAGTTCCACGGCTGCAGGCTGCAGTGTCTGTACAGGAACACTGGAGGGAATCTGGTGGTTTCTTGTTGGGATTGGGATTTCAGCGCCTTTCACCCCTGCAGTATCCTCCACGTGTGTACCTCTTCCATTTTACACTGAATTCCAGTGTGGAATGACATTTGTTCTTGCAGTCCCTCATGTCCTCTTCTTGTGTCTAGAGGAAGAATGGGCTGGATTGGTCATGGTTCTTTTGTCAAGTAGAAAGCTTGGATGCTCATCTCCTTCCCAGAGCTGCTCCTGTGGTTTTAGTCCTGTTACTCCACAGTCCCAAGGGCTCTACTGGCAGCTGAAATTTCTTATCCCTGCTGCTGCTCAGTGCTGGCTTAGCAGCTTCCTCCCAAGCATTAATAAGCAGGGGATGCTTGAATAGGCGGCTGAGTAAAAGAGGTAAATTCTGCATGATGATTCCTCAGATGATGTCACTCCGTGGACTTAGCTGTGTTCATAGCAGAATGAAGGGAGGTACATTCTGTACCCTGAGCAAGGTACAGCAGCTCAGGGAGGGGGCAGACCAAAGCTTCTGTGCCAGATCTGGGCTCAGCTGATGGAGGAGGTGGGGTGAGTTGTTCCCTCTCCTGTGCAATAATGTGTGGGTAAGCTGGGACAGTACACTTTCAGGTGGGCATTCTTACTTGGATTTATAGAGACACAAAATAGAAGCTGTTGACTTCTTTCTTTCTGCAGGTCTGTTCGAGGTACGGGCTCAGGAATACCTGGAAACACTTCCCAGTGGGGAGCAGAGTGGAGTCAATAGGTTCCTGAAAGGCCTAGGTAAAGAACCAGCAAAACCCTTGGCTTCTCAGGAGGGCTGGGCTTCTTGTTGCCTTCAGGCTGGGCAGCACAGAAGCTGCCCAAGGGTGACAGGGCTAGTGACGATGTGTGGCATCCAGTGCCATGTATCCCTGTGCTGGCACGTTGTTGGCTCTGGCCCTGGTCAGTCACTGTCTGGAGGCTGGTGGAGAACCAAAGATTGGGCCATGAACTGTATCCATGTCTTCTAAAGCAGACAGGTGGATCTGAGGAGGCAATGGAGCAACCAGTGACTTGGGGATGGTGGTTGCAGGTCCTGATGGGGGGCTTGACACAGTTTTCATTGCCTTCACATTTGCCCCTAGGGATCAGCAGTGGGAATTGCCCAGGAGTATTCTAAGATTGAATCTATTTTCCACTGTAAGGGGAACTAGACAAGAGCTCCAGACTGGGGTTAGAAGTCCTTGGATAAGTTATTGGACACTGTGGCTGAGTTTGCTCAGGTGTTTAGATCACATCCCTGGCTCTCTTTTCTGTTCTTGGCCATTTAAGAGCAGCAGTGCCTGAGGGGCTGGTGTGCCCTGCCCACACATGCTCTGGCCAGGTGAGCTTAGTGCACCTTCCAGCACTGCTGGGCAAATGGGCTCTGGAGGGTGTGCCTGGGGGCTCACAAGGTCCCAGCTTGCAGCGCTGCTCCCAGGGAATGGGCAGAGCTCTGCAGGCCCCTGCTTCCACCTTTGCAGAGCAGTTGCCTGTGGACAAGGAGCCAGGGATGGCAGCAGGGCCAGTTCACTGCCTAGGCCAGAGGTGGTGGGAAATGACACTTGTTTTGCCTATCGCTGTGGGGAGTCCATTTGCTTTTCTCTGTCTGTACAGGCAGCAAAATGAAATTCCTCCACAAAAAGTAAGAGCGAAGCACATCCTCGTTCCACAGAAGAGAATGGCTTTACCATTTAGCAGCAATAGATTGGACTTACCAACCATTCCCACTCAGCCTGCTCCCAGGAGCCAGCAGCCTTGGGCACGCTGGCCACGGCTGGGACGCGCTGCACAGACCTGTGGTGCTGCAGGAAGATGGGATGGCTGCGGGGCTGCCGGGACACGTTTCTGGATGTCTACAGTAGCAAGCACTGGACCAAGCACTCTCTCTGAACTCTGCACTAGCACGTTGCAGGCATCCCGGCGGATTGGATCTCTTAGCTAGTCAATTCTTTATTTGGTTGTATTTTTCTATTTATATTGGGGTTAGAACAATTATTAACCAATGAGTCTTGGCCTGCCTCCCCTCTGCCTGGTGCTGCAGGAGGCCGAAGCGGGACTCTCATGGGACTGAGCAAAGGCAGAGCTCAGGCGTGGAGGGGAACAACAGAGATGTATGAAAGTAGGTCTCTGCAAAGCAAGGACACTGAGGGCTTCAGGGATGATGTGAACTGACCAGGAGGGCATCCAAGCAAGAGAAAAGGGTGAGGGGGAACCACTAAACCTACTGAGGACTTGATGGGCCAGCCAGCTCCTGGGTGGCTGTACCAGGGAGTCTTGGCACGAGGAGAGGCCTTTCCTCATGCAGCGTAATTAAAAGCGAGTTGTGTAAAAGACACGTGGATCCATGTTGTTTTTGTGGAAAGGGATGAGCTGTGTCTTCCCACCATCCCACCTAGCACCAAGCATGAGCCAGAGAGGACATCAAGCAGCTGGACCCATGACTTGGCCAGGCCCTCAGCTTCCCTGTGAGTCACAGAGGCTGGGTGGCCTTGTTCCCTCACCTGGCTGCTTGCTGGGGGAGCCCAAGCTGGAGCTCACCTGCAGGATCTTGTCTGGGAGACCTGCTTTCCGAAGGTCAGATGGCCTCTCTCTCTCCTCTCATGGGTGTTGCTGCTGGGCAACAGAGCAGGAAACAGGCAAGGCCAGAGTGTCTGCTGCTGCCTTCTGTGCTCCTGGCTGGGGAGGAGGTAGGGCCTCCTGCTCGCCTCTCCTCTGTCTGTGGTGACCTCCTTCGGTGAGGAGGTGTCAGGGAAGTCGAGTGGAGGTTGAGGCAGGGTGAGGGCTTTTTTGCAGCTGTCATAAAAGCTGTTACACTTGCACTGCTTGTGAGGGCAGGGTCAAGAGCACCTGGAGCATCCTTGAGTCTGTTCTTTGGAGGACAGTCTCTTTCCCAGCTGCCATGGGGTTGCAGGGTGAAAGCTGCATAGAGGTACCTTTGCTGCAGCTGTGCTACACTGAGTTGCACAGGACTCAGGTTTTGAAAATGATCCCCATGCTCCTGTGGTCTGTGGGCTTTGCCAGGTGAGAGGACCTTTCTGACTAGCAGTGGGGTTCAGAGGACCTAACCTCCATTCCACACTGGAGCAGAGGAAGTGGGTCCAGTGCTGCTCTGTGACTCTCTTGAAAACTGCATTTCCAGAGTTTCCTACAGCAGCCCCCTCTTCCTGTGTGGTGTTTGAGGACAGAGGAAGTGAGCTGTGATGGGTGGTGGCAGGAGCACGTATCTGCGTGGGTGGAGGGGTGAGCACTGGGGCAGATGGTGACATGTGCTACTCTCTGGGGACCAGGTAGGTTGGGCAAATGGCTCTGGGTAGCCCTGCTTGAGCAGGTGCATGGCTCAGGTGACCTCCATGCGTCCCTTGCCTCCTCAGCCTCTCTGAGGTTCTGTGGTGAGCACAGTAAATGCTGGAGAGCCATGGTGCCACACCAGGCAGGAGGCAGGCAAGCAGCACCTGCAGCTCTGTGCCCCCCAACTTCTGTGCAGGGACAGAGGAAGCAGCAACAGAGGGGCTCAGAGAAGCCAGCAGCATTTACTCCCTGCCCCCACCCAGGTCAGGCTCCCGCAGGGGTGACCAGGTGGAGGGTGTGGGGGCTGTCCCTCGGGTGTGCTGAACAAAATTGGTACCATTCACAGTCACAGGAGCTGGTGGTGGCTCACTGAAGGGAACCGCAGTGGGGTTTGAGGTGAATCAAATGCTGTCCTTTGGTTCTCTTTTTAGAAGGAGTTTTTAATGAAAGCATTATGAGGCTTTGCAAAGCTGAGGTGCACCCCCACACGTGTAAAGGTGGCCAGGATGCCTGCAAAGCTCTGTGGGGTGCTAAATAAAGCTGATCTGTGGCTCAGCTCCAGCCTTCAGAAGCAGGTCTCCTACATGGTCCCACAGTGCCAAGCCTGTTCCTGGGGACTCCACATTCCTCTCCTTAAGTGATGTTTTCAACAGCATGGGACTTGGCCTTCCTTGGCAGGAGCAGTGGTAAGGAGCAGGGAGGGATCCCAGGCTGCCCAATGCTCAGCTCAGCTTGAGTTTGTGTGTGAGCATGCTGAGATACTGGCAGCTTTTACTACAATATCCTAATGGCTCAAATTATTGTGAAACAGCCCTGTTTGTCTCACTGGGGAGCTCCAAGGGGGTTCTGGCAGCACAGGGCTCCATGACCACTCAGTGCTTTTATTGGCCACTCTCAGGAAGGTGGGAATCAAGCCTACACAGTGTACAAAATCCAAAGGGGGTGTTAAAAAGCAGCAGCATGAGAAGTACAATGAAAGAAACATTTACAACTGTGTCATTAAGGATTTAAAATCAAACTTGGACAGGAAGTGTTGATCTCCAGCTGCAGGACAACCTCTTCAGCTTTATTTTGACCTGTGCTGCACCAAAATGAGCTTGACTCCCCATCTAAGGTCTCTGTATGCTTTGGAGGAAGCCACCTGTAAAGAAAAGCCATAAGATCATCTGTGCTGGGTCTGTGTGTCCTCCTACGGAGGCTGCCAGCAGCAGGTGACCGGAGAAGACTGAACAGAGCCATACACTGGGGATGCTCTATATGCTATACACACACACACTATACTGTGCACCCCCAAAGCATTAAACTTGCCTACTGTACATGCCACAACCAGTGGTTTCCTGCACCAGGGCTGGGTCTCTGTGTATAGTAGCCTTGGATGAGGTTTCTATTCCATGACCATGTGCATGTGGGTGTAGGCAAACATGCTGAGGCAGGAGGCCAATGTGGGGACAGTATGGAGTTACCAAAGGCTACTGGAGAACCAGGACACTGGTTAAACATTAAAAGGTGTGATCTCTGCTCCCTGACAGTTCCTGCCTAATTAAGCAGTTCTCACACACCAATGCAAGCAGCTCTGCAGGGCCCATGATGTGCAGGACTGCACTTGCTGACTCCCAAGCTACTGGCAAAATCCCAAGCCCTGTACCCCTCCTTGGTTTTCCAGCACAGGCTGTTGGTGTCCTGCAATAGCTCAGGCCACCTGTCAAATCCCAGCCCTCACAGAAACGTTTTGGAATGTCCCATCCAGCACACAGTTGTTCATTCTGTAGCTACTGCTGGCAGGACAGACAGATAGCCCTGGGCAGTCAAGAGACCAGACCCAGCCCTGCACGGGGCAGTCAGACTTGGGATTGGAGTAGTGCAGCCAAAGGCATGTGCTTGCACTTTGCTGCATGTGGGGATCCCTGGGGCCAGTTGCCAAGGGACTTAGAACTTACCTCTCTGCCTGGAGATGGATTTCAGGCTGCAGGTGCCAGCAGGCAGCTTGCAGGTGTAGAGCCCCAGGCAGCCACCACAGTCAGAGGGCTTCTGGCAGGGCCGGGACTGGATGCTGTGGCAGGAGTGCTGCAGTGAGAGGGAAAGTGGTGGCTGCAATGCCCGTGGCAGCCATGCCCAGCCTGGGAGCAGCCCAGTCACAGCTGCATCATCACTCTGCAGTAGCAGGACAAGCAGCTCACCAGGGTCTAGAGCAGCAGCTTCATGCAAGGAGCTGGAGAAGCTGGGGCCCAAGGAAGCACTTCCAGGGGCAGTTCATTACTGGTTTTGGCTGAAAGCACACTAAGCTGTCCCCCACAGCCACAACACACACCCTTCAAGTGCCTCTGCTCTTTTGCTGAGTGGCACCTGGCGCAGGATCACCCAGCACTTCATGGTTAAGGCAAGGTCTACTTGTGTGCCACCAAAGTGCAGTTTGGGTTTGATAAAGGAGAAGTTGGTTTTCTGTGGGATGCTGTGCTGAGCCCGTGGAGGAGATTTCCCATGGGCAGAGAAAGGCTGTGCCTCCCTCAGGGCAATGCTGAAAGGAGCTGTGCCCATCGGGGCATGAGGGCATGGTGCCCCATTGCAGAGCTCGGAGAGCTTTGTTAGCACTGCAGGGAGTGAACACGAGGCTTTGGAGAACACTGCAGGGGCTGGAGCTCGAGCAGGACTGTCCCTGCAGCTCTGAGGGCAGCACATGGGGACAACTGCAGCCAGACCTGCACCCTCCTCCTGAGCTGCTCACCACCTGCACTCACAGCCATCGGCTCTGCTCTAAGCCTTGCCAGGTACCAGCTGGGGTTCTGGGGGTGCCACTGCCCAACTCCCTTCTCAGCACCCAGAGAAAGCCACGCTGTGTTGTGAGGCCATGTTATGACTGGTACATTTACATGCAGCTTACAAGGAATGGCCTTGAAAACACCTTTTCTACCTGATGTTTGTGGGATCATGGCATGCTCAGCACCTGCTCCTGCTGCCCTCAGTCCTGTCTGATCCTGACTGGTACCTCTGCTCACCCTGCTCACCCTGCAAACACCCACCACAAACCCTCTCCCTCCTGACCAAGGACAGGCTGTGCTTACCGTGTCACTGTTGAACTTCCCGTAGTCCTTCAGGTGGTGGCTCAGCCTCGAGATCCTGCTGCGGGAGGGCTGCAGTGGGAGCCCCCAGGGCTTGCCGGGGAGAACCTGCTCCCCACTGCCCAGGAGGGCTTTGGCCGTGGCCTTGCTGGGGGACCTGGAGCTGGGGTGTGCCTCTCTCATCACTTTCCATGCACTGGCCAGAGGATGGCTCCTCTCTGAGCCCTGCCCAGGCACCTTGTTCCCTCCATCTCCAGGTGGCCAAGGGACTTCTCCAGGGCCCCCAGCCCCTGCCTGCCTCTCCAGGTTGCTGGCCTGGCTCCCCAGCACCCCAGATGGTGCTGGGGCTGAGCACAGCAGCACCAGGAGGAGCATGGTGACTGTCAGTGCCTGGACCTTCATTCTCAGGTTCTGCCTTTGCTCAGGGTCCTCCTGCCTGGACAAGGCTGTCAGAGTCAGTAGCAGAGGTGGAAGCTGCTTTTTTCCCTTGACTCTGGATCCAGCTGAAGTAATTTTTATAGTGCAGGGACATACCTTGGGGGCACAGCTCTTTTCCCCCGCCCCTGCTGTGTCCCACCTCCCAGCTCGCGAGCAAACCCAAGTGCTTATGTGGGCCCCATTCCCCCTCCCTTGTGTTCCCAAACATCCCAGCACATTTGTGCCACAGCCACCCTGTCCCTGCTCAGTGCCAGGTACACACATGGGTGAGTGGCATCTGAGCACAGAATCTTTCAGCTAAACCACAGTTGCAAGCAAGGTCTTGGTAAAGGGAGAGCTGATGGTAAATGTTTGTGTGTCTGATGGAAGGGTGGCAGGCTCGGAGGGAAGGAGTTGCTATGAACCTGGTGGAAGTGGTCTTGGGTAGAGGAAAGGCACCCAGGTAATGCCTGCATCCATTGCAGTGGGAGCTCACTTGTTAAACAGCAGAACCCCCCAAGGACAGTGGTGAGAGCTGCCCTGTTCAAGGTTTGGTTGACTTCAGTGCCATGTCAGAGACCAGGGATCTGCTCCTCAGCCAAGGGGCCTCAGTGATGGGTGGTCTCTGGATGAAACAGAGGGAGACTCTGTACTTCAGGTTTGCTATCAGTCAGGTTCAAGAACCAGCTGGCACCAAGACCCAACTCTACTAGAAATCAGTTTTAATGAGTTTCAGTGTTCACTGATCTGTTGGCACCTGCAGCTGCATCCTGTGCACATTACATGCCTAGAGAGAGAAGGTGACTTTTCCTCACTGCTTCCATAGGAGGTGTCCTTGTTCCTTCTGCTCTCTTTCACTTCAAGAAGGAAGGAAGCCCCAAGCTCAGAGGAAGGTGTGTGGAACAAGGGGCTGTCATCTTTTAAAGGCCACCAGCTGGTCCCTGGTCACTCTTCTTTACTTCGTCTTGCCTACTTTCTCCAGGGGCATTGGACTTGAGAGCAAGAAGGTGTGGTGTTTGCTGGCTGGCTTGGGAAGACCAATGAGGTTATCCTACAGTGTCCTGTTCCTGCCAGCTGCACCCTGCCACAGGTTGTGGTCCATGGGACCTCTTGGATATGAAAGGGTAAAACAGCAAGAGCAGATGTTGCTGCCGGGCCCAGCTAAAGAGACATGGTCCTGAAGATCCCGGAGTTGATGACAGAGGAGCTACTGTGATAATGGACAACAGTGATACAAGGTGGAGGAAGAGAAAATTCCCTCAATAGAAAATCTAGAAGGCCTGGAGGTCTGAAGGACCAGAAATCAGATTTTCATTCCACAGAAGTTCCCTGGGTTGGGGCCTCCTTCCCTGAGGGTTTACTCAGGACCAAAACAGGTGAGTGTTCTGTTAGAGTGGGTGAGATAGACTGTCAATAGACAGTGCACAGAAGAACCAAGCTGTGGTTGGTTGTAACTCGCCAAATAAAAATAAAAAAGAAAATAAAGTTTTAAAAAGGAGAGGACACAACAGAAGACAAAATATAAATGTGAGCAGTGCAATATCAGTTATCACCAAATGCACTCCACAAAAACTTCACCTTCCAAAAAGTACTGACACAGAAAGTCCTGTGATCAGAGCCCAGCTTTTGAGCTCAAAGCTCAAAACACAGTCCTGTTCCTGGAAATAGGAATGCTGGGAGTGCAATGAGGTGATAGATGAGAAAGCCACAGTGTTCTAGTCCATCTTCCACACCTTCACCTCTGGCCAGCTCCTGCTCTTGACCTGCTCCTGGTTGACACTGGAAGTGCTGATTTCTGGGGAAATGGGCTCATAGGAACGGAGAGACAAGCTGGCAGCCAGCAGACCCATCCGGACACACGTGCCTGTGTCGTGTTTAGCAAGCATCCCTGCAAGGATTCCTGCCATTAAGCTGTGGAGAGAAAGAAAGGTGGTTTTGAACATGGCAGGAACAGCTTTGAACCCAGGAATGTGGCTGATCATCTGTAAGAGCTTTCATTTGGACTCCAACTAGCACTTACAGCAGCAGAATATGTCACATAGGAGGGCTGAGGTTATAATGAATGGGGTTTGCTTTTTCTACATCTATTTTTGCATTTTTTGTGCTTCTCATCTGAGATGTTGAGGTACTTCCTCTTGCACTATATTTTCTACTCTCCTCAGTTTTCCAGGTGACGTAGGAGAAAAGAAAGGAGCCTAAGAAGGGAAGAATCCGATTTTCCCTTGCTCTCTAGTTATTTTGTCACTTCTCTGCTCCTTCTCGGTGTCTTGTTATATCCTCCTTATGTTGGTGCCTCCTCTTCCCAAAGGATTGAATGGGGTGAGAGATGAAGTTTCCATATCTATGTGAGAGGGACAACATGCACAGCTGGAAAAAGAAATCCAAAGCTGAAATTACATTGGAAAGCCATATTTTTGGGAAATATTTGCTATGTTTTTTCATTTGAGATTTCCCAGTAAAAATGATGTGAGTGCAGTGTTTGGGATAGATTGGGAGCAACTACTCTGTTCACAGCAACTACTGTAACAATGTTCAGAAGCTAAGAGAGGACAAAGGAGAAGGGAAAGAGAATGGAGAAGACAAGCACATTTTAGAGGAAGAAGCAAGGACAGGAAAATGTGATGGCAGGGAGGATTAATAAGCACATCTATGGGGAAGGTAAAAGGAGCCCTTACTTTGTACTCCACCTGATTACCTCAACATCTTTTTATCCATAACAAAGGCACAGAAGATTATGACTTTCACAAAGTGTTCAATCTCTCAACAGCTCCAGGAGTTGAGAGTAAATATTTGGGGGAGCATCCCCTAGCAATGCCATGTGTGGGCATGTGGTGTTAGGTTGTCACGGCAGCCGGGGGCAAGGAGCAAACAGACACTGCGCACATGCTCAGCTCATGGGCAGATCTCTGGAGCTGTGGAAGAGCCACAGGCTGGAAGGGAGGCATGAAGTGCCCTGGGTCACTGTTTCTGGATTGCATTGTCCCCTGACCAGTGCTTCTAAAGTATGAAGGTTCACGGGGACTAAGCTGGGGAAGTGTTACATTTTAGGTATTAGGAGGAAATTCTTTACTATGAGAACGGCGAAACATGAACAGGTTGCCCAGAGAGGTGGTGGATGTCCCATCCCTGGTTGGAAGGGGCTCTGAGCAACCTGATCTAGTTGAAGGTGTCCCTGCTCATTGCAGAAGGGTTCAAATGAGATGACCACTAAAGGTCCCTTCCAACCCAAACCATCCTGTGTTTCTAAAATAGTCCTTTGGAAGTGCCACCAGGCTGGGCTTGGGACACGTTACCAGTTTATGTGTTGCGAAGATGGCTTGTATGGCAATGCAGTGTCCTGGCATTTCCAGCCTGTTTTGGCACTCTTACGCTGTAGAACAGGGATTTGTGGAGTTCAGGGGAGCAGTTGGGTTTATTAGTAAGAAAAACCCTGGATGAACAAGGGGACTATGAAAATTCCCCCACATGGCCTTGGGGACTCTGGGGAGAGGAATTTTCAGGCCAATGTTACTTCAGGAATGGCAGCAGCAATGGGCCCCTGGCTTTCATACAGGTTTGGAAGGAAAAACAAGCTTCCAAGTTCTCCAGTATAACTCAGTGGAGGTGGTTGGCAGTGGCACATTTTCTCTCACCTATGGTCTTCCCTTGAACTTTATAAAGGGAAAGGAACCCCTAAGAAAGACATTTAGTTTACATTAGCCTCTAGAAAAAACTTGTCCTGCAGTAAGGAGTACTTGTGTTCTGAGCAGATGGTGCAGAGGGGAGGCTGTGTCCCTGAACGGGCTGGCTGGGGACACCTGCCAGAGGTAGTGAGCAAAGCTGAGCTTTCCTTAGGACAGGCTGACCCCACGAGGCTCCTCCAGCCCAGTTCCTCTGCTGTTATTACACCTATTGCTCCAAACAACCCTTTGATCTTCTTTGGAGAAGACCAGCTTGCAGCTGGAGTCAGCTCATCTCAGAGGTGATCTGGGACACAAGCAGCATGTCCCGGTGTTAAGCAGGCTAATCATCTTGGCAAGAAGTTATTGATTGATTTTAAGTAAAATATTGAGGATTCTCTATGTTAAGAAAAAAAACCCAAACACAAAAACCTTTTCATTCTGCCCACTGATAAGAGAAAAAAGAAGAGTTGCTATGTTGAGTTATTGGTAGGTAAGAGTAGAAAGGAAAAAGGAAATATCTGTCCCATACAGACTATTGGTCTAGCCCAAGGCAATGAAAGGACAGAATCAATTACTGCACCTATGAAGAAAGAAGAAAAAAAACAACCTGACTGCTACATACAGTTTGTCAAGTTAACAAGGAGCATAATAAAATATTACTCTGACAGACTGAGAATTGATCACTGGGGGTAGGAATAATAGCTGTCATTTCCCACTTCTGTGTATGGCATTGTGTGAACTGCCAGGCGAATTATACAGCAGACTCTTTTGAAGCAAGAGCTTCAAAATTGCCAGAGGCAAATGCAGAACCTGATGAAATGCTTTTACAGGGCCGTTTTAGCTCTTGAGTGGCAGTTCCACTTCCATTGGAGAAGTGTGGAAGTAAGGCAGTTAGTTAGTAAGACAGCTTTGATGTAAGGTGGTTTACTTTGCTTTTAGCAGCTCAGCCCGGAGTAATTCAGAATTCTTAGATTGCCAGGAAAGGCTTGGATCTTGAAGAAAAGCAAAACTAATAATGGCAAGCCTGGCTTCCAAGATGCTTCGGGGGACGTTTTTAGCAAGCTTTGCAAGGAATCACTGTAACCAGCCCTGTTCTCACATCCTTAGCGTCTCTTCCTCAAGCAGCAGGGTGTCGTTACTTTTACAAGGGAATTTCAAAGGAATCCGATCATGGCCCTTTCACATGCAGCTGGAGAGGACAAAGCGGTGAGCGATACCTGTCACCAGCTCCTGAGACGTTGACTATCTCCTCCCTGCTGATGGGGATGGCGGGGTAGTGGGCAGCACAGAGCCTGGCAGCAGCAGTCTGTGGGGGGAGGGAAGGGAAGTTAGTGGGAATTGCCCAAGCTGATAAGGCCTGATGCGCCTGGTGCCAGATCTGCATGGATGACAAAAAAAAAAAAAAAAAAAAAGAAAAGGCTGAAAAAAAGGCAATAATCTTTTTTCACACTTCGGTCATTTAAATGAAGCTTCCTGCAAATGAAGCTCGAACTCATGAATATTCACATAAGCACATTTAATTCTAGCTGACTCTAAACACTGCTGCTAGGAGCCAGCAGTATATGGACAGACAACTTGATTTTCTTTCAGAGCTGTGTATTCCACCCCCCCCAAACACATACATTTTCCAGCAGTGATGCTATGTTTCCCAGGATTGCTGCCATGCCACCAGAAATAGTAACAGTGCCATATGGTCCAAGAAAGAAGCAATTGAGAGCTCAGAGTTACTTTTCCATGCCCTTACCTGTTCTTGAGCTCCTGGATAAAGCGAGATGCTCCCTCCCAGGCTCTTGCCACACAGGAGGACACCGTGAGCACCGAGGGTCACCACCACACAGTGCAGGTGGGCCAGCAAAGGGCAGGCCAGGGCCACTGCAGTCTGGACAACATCCTCCAACCTGGATGGCAGCTCTTGAGAGAGAGGGGAAGGGAAAATGTGCTATAATGGTAAAGGTCCACAACCAGCCTTTCTGTGGGCTGACAGCCTATTTATGAGCACTTCTACTACTATTTATAGGCACTTCTGAAATGTGGTTGGTAAAATTTTTTTTCTTTATATTATTGGAAACATGGAATTCTCCAGAGTTAGACTTCCACACTGTACTTCTATGCTGAGGAACCCAGCTCTCAAGGGACTAAGCGTATGTCTGTAGAGATCAAAATTCTGTCTTGAAGAATGGCTTCCTTGTCTTAATGCTGTTGGATTTCCACCTGCATTTGGTGGGGTGTTTCATTTCTGCACAGGGTGGTACTGCTGGGACAGGTGCCCTCCAAACATCATGTTTCAGGGACACTTTGACAAACCAGATACTGCTCCTGTTTAGGTGATGAAGTGAGGCAAATGGGATCTCTGGTTTTGGGCAAGGAGCTCTCCCAGGCCTGTTGTGGTCTCTGATAGGTCATCAGTCCATACAGCCCACGCAGAGATGGCTGTAAGGGGCAAGACACCATGAGCACTTATGAATCCCCACTGTGTTATAAACCAATTTGCTTGTATTGTGGACTGAAGCAGAAAGTGCTCTTCTCCAGGATCTAGGTTATCTAAAAGTCTGACTGACCCTTCTGAGTATTCAATACCTGCTGGCAGAGGGTTCCCAAGGGTCTGATTTATTGCTCTCAGCTCTTGCAGGTTGGGGGAAATGTATGTGAGTGCTTTCCAGCTGTCCGAGAGGAAGGGCTTGGAGGCCTTGTTCTCATCTGTTGGCTCATAGCACACTTCAAAAGAACAATGCAATTGGTTAGTTAATTAATTAATTAATTAGTGGCTCATCTCTTCGTCAGAGCAGGATGCAGCGTAGAACACTTAGAATAATTGGCACAACTGGAGTTACACATTTAAACTATTAGAAACTTAAATATTATTTCCCCCAAACTTGGGACAAGGTCTCCCAAGGTTTCCTTCTCAGTGCTCAGCAATGAGACAGCTGCTTCTGGCCCTGGATGATATAATCAGACTCCACTTTTATTACTCCAATTAGCTGGTGTTGGAGCCTCTGCCAGGTTTTTAGATCACTGTGTCCTTCTTTGGGACTTGATTTTAAAAAGGAAAATGTAACTCCAAAGGTTTAGGAAAGGTCCACAGCATACCAGTGGAGGGAGGCATTTATTTTATGGGAATGGAAGAGAATTCTTCTCAAAAGATGCTTTAGCACTTTTTCTGAGAAGCAAACTATATTGCTTCTATCAAACTGGCAGAAGTGCTCAAATTGCCACTTGCCTTGAGATTAAAAGGCTCAGAGAGCAGCATTCCCTGGCCTTATGGCAGTGCTCAAGAGCTTTACCAACTATGCTTCAGGAAATGTGGTTCAGCTGCAGAAGCAGGAAAACTCAAGGGAAATCAGAAGTGTTTTATCCATTTGAAGCAGAGTAGCAGAGTACAGAAAGAGGTGCTGAATAACCCGGCATGTCAGACAGTAATGGATGTCTCCAGCAAGCAGCAGGGGTGTGCCTGGGCTGTCTTGGCACACGTGCTGTGGGGGCAAGTTCTCCTTACCTGCTAGCTGGTGCTCTCTAGCTAGCTGGCAGACGTACTGAATAGTGGAAAGAGGCACATTTCCATCAATGCAAATGAGCGGGGCCTGACACAGGTTCTCCTTGAACTGGGACACCTAGTTAAAATCCAGGACACAGAGGAGAGACAGCTTGAGTCATTGCAGAGGGACAAAATCATTGCTAGTCAGACTCGATGTAGGATTTTGATTTGTATTCCAGCCTTTAGGTGCAGGCATGAACCTAAAAGAGTGATTCCCTAAGGAAAAAGGATTTTTCCATTTTCCCCATCTCCTCCCCTTCTCCTTCCCCTGCTCCTGGCCATTAAGAGCTGGACTCAGTTGGCAGGGCCGCTCCAGCAGAGAAAGATAATTAATTGCTGGTCCTCACTAGACCACTACAGGGAAATGGAATGCTGCTGTTTAATGCCACTGTAGGATTCCCTGGGCCATGCCTGGCTTGACTACACCTTTGCTCACTGTGCATGTGGTCTGGATGTCCTCTCTGCACAGTGCCTCCTAAGAGAGGTTGTTCAGCAGAGTGTTTTATACCTGGGCCCCACTGAATCCCATAGGGATGGGGTACAGTGGAGCAGTGGAGTAGGGAGCTGCTGTCCTCTCCTTTGGCTCTCTGAGGCTGCACAGCCATTTGCTGGGATGCCAAGCCAGTGCTATGGGCATTCCAGCAGCATCCCCCCATGTCTCTGCCAGCCCTGGTGGAAAGAGGGGCTGCCAAAATGCACTTTGCAGCACAAGACTGGTTCGGAATTTCCACTAGTCACAGCTGCTTTGTAGAGCTCAGGAGAATTAATCCCTCATGTAATGGTTATCTGTGCCAAGGCTTGGGGGAGGCAGGGTGGGGATGGAAGTGGGAGCAATGACCATATTTTTCTCTAGGAAGGCTCCACCTCACGGAGATGCCACTGGTAAGTAAATTGCACTTAACTTCCATGTTGCTGTCAGTCATGAAGCGCAGGCTTTTGTTCTGTCGATAAAAGGTTGAGTAGGAAAGGAGGGTGCAGTGATGGGGCTTTCACTGAATCACTCCTTAATCACTGCTGCCATTATGCTTCCCTGATGTTTTTGAATGTTTGGATGTGCTGAGCAACAGTTTCTGTTGATACAGCTCAGCATGTAGAAACAACAGGGATGGTGGGGAGGGGATGGAACAGGAAGACTTGCTTTAACCAGTGTTCTGTCCACCTTTTTTTCTACTTTTCCTGAAGGGGTGAAATATAATTCCTGTACATGGACCGGATTTATTGCTGGCTTTAAGGTGCAAAATTATAAGTTAGCTTGGACAAGTTAATGAAGAGGATTCTGGCCTACATATCATGGATGATGGTAATGGAGATATTTATAAACCAGAAACAGATAGAAACTCCATCTGGGTCAGCAGCAACAGAGGGCTCTGGTAGCTTTTTACGCTGCTATGGCAGTGGCCAGTGTCTGGGGTTAATGTCAGCCCATCCCATGTCCCTCTGCACAGCCACTCCCTCCTGGTACAAACTTCACCCGTGGCCCTTTGTCACAGGCCCACACTCTCTCTTGTAAGAAAAGCTCACAAATCCAAGGAAGTGCATACATATTGCTCCGTTATCTGGTGGTGGATGTCCATGTCTCCCAAGCCGACGCTGAGCTCCCCAGCACTGGTGATCACAGCACAGTAAGAGGCTGTGCTCTTCCCCTCCAGCTGAAGGACGCCTCTCATGTCCTGGAACACGGAGGACAGTTACACACCGAGCATGTTGCTCTTCCCTGCCACACCCGGTTCACTCTTCCTGTGCCCACCTGGTCTCCAGCCCAGCTCACTGCTCTCCCTTGGGACAAGCAGCATGTCAGAGGTATCTCAGTCTAGACAATGCTGGCACATGGCTATTTGTTAATGTTTGCAATGCAACAAATGCTGCAGGTTAAAGCAATCCTTTAGTAAATGAGTGGCAGGTCTCTGCTGTGCAGTTTCACAGGTTGTGTCTCCTGTAGCAGAAGAGTGGTCTGTCATGTGGATGGAGAAATGTATCTAGCTCAGGAGCTGACAGAGAAGCTGGAGGTTTTAAGGAAATGGTGGGAATGTGTTTTGTTACAGGCAAGGATTGCTTGGTGGCTGGCCAGCAAGTCCACCTTCCCTTGGGGTATTGCTCACTTGGATGGCACAAACTGTGCTGTGCAGAGAAGAGATTGTAGACCAGCCATGGTGAAGCCTTTATAACCCAAAATGGGGTCCATGTTCTCATTGCTTCATTTGCCAAGTCACTCAGGCAGCCAGAACTAAGGCCCCATGGGCTCTGTTTGGATCTCAGGGTCACGAGGGCACTGGTAAGAGTCAATGACCTTGACCAGCCTCACCTGGGGGCTGCACTCACACCCTGCCTTGCCTTCAGTCCTGCCTTTTCTCCATGGAGCTGCCTTCCTGGCTGTTTTTGCTCCCTGCTGGGGTGGTGATATTCTGCATTGCTGTCCTGGGGAGCTCCTGCTGCTCTCAGCTCCCTGACCTGTGGACAAGCTGCTGCTGAAGCCAAGTATTCCCCTGGGGCACAGGTAAGAGGTGGATGCAGCTCTGCAGAGGATCCTGTTCCTCTGAGCTGGGGAGGTGTCCAACGTGCAATTCCAGTCTCACATTTTCTCTCTCGGGCTTTTACCAAACCAGGTTAATTTTGGCAATGCTTAGCATGTCCTCAGGTTCAAGGTTTACACATTTCTCGCTATGTTTAGCATTCACTAGAACTGCTCATGGTTGCTCCTGATTTACCTCTATCTCCTCCAAGCACCACTTCCTGGAGCTGAATTCAGACTGCAACATAAATCTAGCCTGTGCTTTGGAGGTGGTTCCTTGCCTTCTAATTGTCTGTAGCTAAAGAAGCATGGAATCATTCCTACTCTTAGCCTGATGGAAGGTGGCTCTGACATCTGCCAGGGTTGGGAAGAATTTGCCCTCTGTGTAATGTCATCTCTCCCATGTTTCTGAGGTGTCACCTCTGTGCAACGTACCATGTGGTGGCAGTAGTGCAGGACAGACTCTAAATGCTCATCCTTCCCCACAGCTGATAAAAGGAGAGGAGCTTGTCCAAGACGGCTTAAACAGTCTAAAAAGCAAATGGAAACAAAAGCTATTAAATCCACCAGAGTACTGTGAACACAGTGAGAGCCTGTGCAGCATGGGTGTCTCTAGGAAAGCCCTCTCCTGAAAAACTTAATTCTCATCAGTCCTTGCCTAGAAGGATGTTCAAGATGAAATTGAGCTGTAGCTGCTGCAAATGACTGTTTGGGGCTGAGTGAGGTATCCTACAGAGAGTTGAACCAGCACCCTGAAATTTAGGATTATTTGGAACATCTGGGAGGGGAGGAAAAGAGGGGGAAGACAATTCTGCTCTTTTCTGGCATCATCTCCTTTACCATTACAGGCATGTGGGTTTTCCCACACTGCTACTGAGCACAGCACTTTCTGGTGCTGGCCCTCCACACTGCTATTCCCACCATGGTATCTTACCAGAACCACTGAATCTGAATGCATTAATGGGAAACCCTTCCTCCTCTCCTCTTAAGTTGCCACAGATTGTACCTCTGTAGGTGGCATGGGTATTTTGATTTTTTTTTTTCCCCACTCAAGCTTCTTCATTAGTGATCTGAAGTGACAGTAGATTTGTGTTAGGAGATTGGGAAAGGTCTAAAAGATGGAATAATCCTAAAATCTTTCTGTAATCTGTCCCTGTTAACTTCAGTACAAGAATATTGGTCTGCTGCTGCTCGTGGTGGAGCCCCAGGTATTGTGTGATCCTCTCCCATTGCCAAGGAATGTACCCTTTTCTCTTCTACAGTAATGCCCGTACCCCACTTCCTTTTGCCCATGGTATGTGGTTTATCATTTTGGAACTGTGATTATTCCTTTCAACTTCTGGCTCTAAGCATGCTTCTATAGTGACTATATCCTGGCATTAATTAGTCTGAGGCTGCTCAGTAGTCATTGGAGACGCTGATGCTTATTTCCCTTTGATTCGGGGTTACCGCACTATGCGCTAGTTAACTTCAGATTTGTGGACCCTCCTTTTCCCAATCTTCACTCCCTCCCCTCTTATTTCTTGGAATGGGCCCTGCCTTTTTCAGGCAGTCTGCCCACTGGTATATTGCCTAATGTGTCCCAAATCTTGTCAACATTCACCATCTCCTGCTGTTGAAGGAATACCAAAGGACAAATCACAGCTGGCATGCACCCGCAGGCAAACCCAAGCACCAGGCACCTGCCAAGTTCCTTCCAACACCGCCAAAGGTTCGTCTCACTCTTCCAGCATTTGTTTGCCCACCACCCTGGAAGAAAAAACTGTTAATTGGCAAAACTGGGAGGGCTGCTTGGCATAGTTGCTATGTTTCCATTATCATGTGAAGTTGATATTGCTGAAATATAGAGCAGCAATAAGAGGGAGCAGAGGGCATCCAGCTCACAGATTGAGGGCAATACAAACTTCTAGAGCCATCTACTGACTTAAATCTCCATGACAAAGGCCTGCTTTCAAGGAGGGGAGACCCACTTGACCACCCCATGAATTGCTAGTTTGGTCTCATTTGCTAAGACCTCCTAGAATGGCTACTGAATGTTTCAGTCAATGCGAGCAGCCCTCTGAATTTACCTGCTCACAGCAACCTGGGACTCCAAAGTTGCTGGGGGTCTGCCTTCCAGGCCACTCAGCTCCCACCTTAAGCAGTTTGTGGGAGTTATTTATTTATTTATTTCCCTCTTTGAATGTAAAATGAGATTTGTTATCTTTGCTGCACTGCCTCTGTACTTTATTCATGGAAGGATCTGTTTCAGAGACTGAAGGCTTTTTCACTCACCCATTGCTTCCCAAACATCTCTCTCATTAAAAATACCCTTCTTTTCCACATGTGTGGCTATCAAATTCTTTTCTCTTGCCTCTGCCTTCCACTCCTCTGTCCATCTGCCTCTTTGTCACAGATAAATTGTCAGAACGCAGGCAATCATTCACCCATCTCATTCTAATTCTTCTGCCGGAACAATTACATCAGTAAGTGCTCAGATCAATTTGGGCTTCATCTGACTATCAAATGGTTTTAGAGCTCTTGTTTCATAAAATCCTGAAGAACGTTTTCCATGTCTTAAGACAGCTTGCCACTGGCAGTCCTAATGCCTGTATGCAGAAGCTCCTGGCCCAGTCCCTCTGCCCTACACCAGCCCAGGTGCACAAGAACACCCCTGCATATACACATTTTTCTTGCTTGTTAACACCACTATCTGTTCTAACCAAGAAAATGTATTGCCATCTCACTGTAAGACATGTCCTGCCCCCAACCCATCACTGTGCTTGGGCATTCTCAAAATTCATACTGAAGCTCCCCTAGGATTCTTCTTCCCCTGTGTGAAGCTGCACATCTGTCCTTTGCACAGATGCCTTTTCCTGCATCCAGCCCTGTGAGAGGCTGCTCTCCCATCTAAATATGATCTTTTATTTCTCTCCTCTGACTTCCAGGCTCTTTTTATTAGCTCTGACTATCCCCAGTTCTGTAGTTTGTAAGACTTGGTGCTAATTTTTGATACCTTTGCTTTTCTGTCTGGCAGTTCTCCAACCTGTTTGGGCCACCTGAGCAGAACTGCCTGTATATAAGCAACCTATGGCCTTTATCCATCCTGGCACTGCTTGTCACTCCTCATTAACACAAATGCCCCTCCCTTACATTTGCTTGCGCTCCCTGGGAATTGCCACTGGTACTGTTGGGAATGAGGATGTTTCCATCTGCATCTGTAGCCTGTTGAGAGTTGCAGATTTCAAAAGCAAAGTGAGCTTGGCTATTTTAATTCTGAAGCTCACTCTGTAATACAGGCAGCCGAGGAAAAAAAACCCCAAACCCCAGCACCCCAAAATACAAAGCAAGGTGCTTTTTTAGGCAAGTCAAACAACACGGCTTTGAACACTGGCCACTATTTCAGTCTTAAAAGAGGGTGCTAGCTGCCATCAGCAATAAGCACAAGCTGCAGTTTATGTAATTCCATTATCTGTGTTTTAAAACCGATGCCTGCAGGAATGGTGAAAATACTCATCAGCTCCTTTTGCTGCCTGGCATGGTGATCCTCTCTTTTAGTTCCCCCTACACCCCAGAGGCAGAGTTTCTGGGGGGGGTTTATGCCAAGCCTTGCCCTAAGAACAGATGTAGCAGCCTCCTGCTCAGGGATCCTGCTGTGGGTGACCTCTGCCGTTGTACAACCCCAAAGGGCCTAAAAGAAATGAAGATGCTAAATCTCTCTTTAAAGTAGCAAGTGGGTACAGTGAGAGAGAAACCAGCAGCTGGCTTTTAAAGAAAAAGAAATGAGCAGCTCTCATCACACCTTACCAACTCAGCTGTAACTCCGAGTGGTATTCAAATACCTCTTCTTGGGTTTGGGTGGGGCTGGCTCAGATTAAAGAATTTAGGTGAAAATGGTCTTGGTAAAAGTGATCTGAAGTGAGGCTGGGCTGATGCTTTCTGGCAAAGTTTCAGAGAATTGAGAAAGTCTCTGGAACTTTCTTCCATGTCCTAAGAGATTTGAATTCTTAATGTTAAAAGGAGACTCTGCTCAGTTTCTGGGTATCTTGAGAAAATTATAACCATAATGCTTTTTCCAGCAACTTTCTCTCAGCAAAATTGTTCATCCTTCTCAGCAGGTCAGATAGTTACATATTAAGCATTTAGCTTCTGGGTAGCCTTGAAAGCCATGTGGGAATTACAACCAGGTCAGAATACTGCTGCTTTCCTGCTGAGACAGCATGAGATGTGAGTGGTACCCAGTGCTCTGCAACAAATCCAGCAGGCATAAAGGTGGGATCTGCTGGGTGCCGAGCTCTTTGAAAAAAAAAATCTGTCTTTAAAAAGCTAAAACAATGATGTTGAGAGGGGCTTTTTCCCTGTGCAACATTAAAAGCCTCCTTTTTCTCTTGTCAGCTGTTCCCAGCAGGATCTACACTGATCCTTGGCCCCCTCACCATGCTGTCAGTGGTCCAGGGATCTGCACTCTTGTCTGACGTGCCAAGGAGTGCCTATCCTTCCTTGGACACAGCTCAGCTCCTTGTCCTGATGGCTGAGTGTGGGCTGTGTATGGTATTGGTTACATCACAGCTGAAGCAGTTGAACCTTTGCTTTTCCAAGCCTTTATAACCAGTGCCACAGCATGTTTTACCCTTGACCATTATAACATTGTTTGGCCCCTGTATCATTAAATAGCCAAATTCCTTACAGACAGCTTCCCCTGCACATTTTCCCTCTCTGAGTGAGAGGACTTCACAGGCTGCCCTATCTGATGGCAGAAGCTTCCTGCCTTGGCTTTCATCACAGACTGATTTGAGACACCAAATAGTTTTTGAGTAAGCTTCACCACCTCAGTCTGCAGTACTTCATACAGCTTGACAAAAATCGTACAGGCCATGCAAATAGCTCTCATTTGCATGGGGGAGTCGCAGGTTTGGTCCACTTTAGCTTCTTGTTTGCTTCTTGTTCAATCCAAACCGAGAGGAAGGGGGTTCTGGTAACATTCAAAATGTTCTATTTTTTTAAAGCTTTTTTTTTTTCTTTTTTAATGGGGGAGGCAATGTCTGTGCATGTATGAGACTCAAATCCTTCATGCGTACTCTGCACAGAGTCTTGCTCCTATTCATCCTGCTTTCCATAGCTAAGACAGCCTCAGACAGCCAGAGCTGGCTTTTACCTGAGGGTTTCCTCCCTATGGGGAGATGGTATGGATGACACATTGTTTTGTCCCTCTCTTGAGTGTCAGGGATGGTGATTTTCACCATGGGGACAGAGTAGGTCAGGATATATCGCTCCACTATCCACCTAACCAACCCCAAACATGCAGCATTACACCTCCCAAATGTGTGCATACACACATGTGGATATCATACATGGATAACACCTTCCCCCCAACCCCTTTGGCTTGGCAATCCCGTAAAAGTAGCTGGAAATACATTGGTGCTAACAAAACTACTGCAGATACAGTACCAGGATGTCAGGGTTCTGTGCCTTGGCTATAAAATCAACGTTGATACCTCCAATCACCACCTTTAAGAGGGAAGAAAAAGGTAAAAAGTGGTTGGAAGGACTTCAGGAAAAAGTTTCCAAGTCTTCTTTGCTTTGCCTAGACACTTTTCCCACCCTCTTGAAAGCTCTCTCACTTACAGTGTAAGGGCCAGTGCTTATTTTGAATAGCTAGACACAGGTTTGTGCAATCCCAACCAGAAAGAATCAAAATCTCTTGTATTTGTTGCTTTCTGAACTATGCCTGCTGACAGCCAGCCCCAGCGTGGCAGGTGGGATGTTACAGAGGACACACAGGGATGCTGATGGTTTCTCTGTGTGATATACCAGGCCTCAGAAACATTCAAGCACTGGTGTGTAAAAGAAAAGAAAATGGGAAAAAGTGGGCAGAAAAATGCAGCCCTTTCTTGCAAGCTCCCAGGAGAAACTGCCATACCCAGTGACACTTTACAGATCACTTCTTTTATTGTCCTTCAAAGCCAGAATAAGCAGTTCAGCTCCACAAACAGGAAGTTTCCAGATTCTTTGGGGACATACAGCTGGTTTTTTTCTCATCAAATCCTGGGTTATTGCCTCTGGAGTCACTGCCCTCTTTTATGTTGACAAATCCTATTGCAAACGGGTTTCAGAAAATCTTTCATGTCTCTAAAGACCACCAGAATAGATTTCCTGTAAATTACATGGCATGCAAAAAATCCAAGAGAGTGAACAGAGTATTAGGGTTACAGTAGATCTTGTTCAGGATGTGCTGTAACTCTTGTGATTTTGTCAATCATGAGCAGGAGGCCAACAAAAAGAGGTATTTATAAACATTTATGGCTCAGCAGCTCAAAATATCTCTCCCCACCTTCTTCCAGGTCTACTCCTGTAGTCACAAATTCCCTGGCACTAAGAGCAAAAGAGCTGAAGCTGTACATAAGGGCACAGTAAAAGGTGAAAAGGTGATTAAAGTTTTAACGGCCTTGATGGCCTAAGACTTAATGAGATTAGGCCATTGTCAGTGTTTACTCCTTGTAAATGTGGATAGGCAGAGGGAGAGAAGACACTTATTTTTGAAGAATAAAAAGGGAAACTAAAGGGAGAATGTCTGAGAGTGTGAAGGAGAATGATTAGTCCCTGGCTGAGTCACCTTTTACTTTTGGGAACAGATATAAATTTATCTTGTGCTGTCAGCAGAGGCCTCATTTGGAGACCAGCAGAGGACTCACTGGTTGGGGTGGGGTCATGTTCTCTCCTCGTCGAGGCAGGTTTCCCTTCCTTCTGGCTTTCTGTAGTTTGCTCAGGGCCACTGCAATGCAGCTGCCCACTCTGGCATTGTTCTGGATCAGTGCAAGGTCTGTTTGGCATTTCTTTGAGGAAAATTAAAAATACCAGCGAGTCTGACCTGTTAGAAGCTTATGTAGGAACTGTTTAGAGGGAGAAAGCAGGAAATACATGCTGAGACTTGATAGGTTTGATTCCCCCATACCATAACCCTTTGGGGACAAGTATAGTGGGTTACAGTGCTGCATGAAAACTCTGATTTTTCTGTTGTTGTTGTTCACCTTCTTCCCCCAGTGTCCACAGAGAGGAAACCTGTCTTTGACAGGTGGGGAATAGAAGCAAAGGCTTCACGGAGAAAAGAGAAGTGTGTAAATTACAGCAGAGAGCCTAAAAACCTTAGAGGATCTTGGTCAGCTTTTCCAGAAAGAGATACCTACTGAGATTTTGCCAACTCACTATAAGCAATTCTTTTCTAGCAATTGCACTGGGAGCAGAGTATCAGAGGCTTTGGAAGCCCTACTTTGCAGCTGCATATAGCTCTTATATCCAAAAATGCCTTTACCATTCTGCCCTGATCGGTCAGGTCTCTTAGAGGGCTGGCAGCAGAACCTGGATGTGAATCTGGCTCTCCCAGATTCCCAGCCAGTACATCTGCTTTCTCTTGGCTGTGCAATAGCATTCCTCCTCACCCAGGGGTGTTTTCCCTCCAAGCTTCTCTTTCTCTGTACCCACACGGAATGTTGGATAAGGCAGTGTGATGTGCAGCACAGCGCTCTGGGAAGCCCAGGGACCTCCCAGTGTGCAACCCCAGCACAGACAACAGTATCCAGAGATTCCATCACAGAGCAGGGAAGCTCTGGGTCAGATGTGAGGGATTTCTTTGGGCTCTGGAACACCTGCCATCTGTGCTGCCCTCCAATTTTTAATGGAAAAGGGGATGAAGACAGTAAGGATGTTCCTGAAAAATCCGGATGCAGGTCTCATCTATTTGCAGACCTGAAGTGTTTGCTCCTTGCTAGATTGTCAATAAAGTGACAGTGTTTCCTACCAGGCATTATCAGAAGAGATAGGAAATACACTGGAGTACTTTCTTTTCCCCCCCATTTAGTAAAAGGATACTGGAGTCCAGTGATTTCCCATCAGTTAATTGTGTGAGCTTCTGTAACAAAAAGGGGGTCACTTCTTTGCCTGTGATTCCTTTGGACCTTCAAATATAAAAAAAATGCCCACAGATGAGCTGAAATGGCATCAGAGGAGAAGCACCGTTGCCAGCAGATACTTTATCTCCATAACCACCTACCATAACAAGTCCTGTAAACAAGCTTTGGGTTAGATAAAGCTACAGTCATGGGCTCACCCATGGCCAAGGTTAGGCTGTGCTACGGCTGCTGCAGCAGCGTCCCTGAATTTGTTTACTTCCCCAAGACCATGGGCTGAGCAAAGGAAAGGCTTAGGTTGCTTCTCACCTGGCTTGGCTGAGAGCTTGCTGGATGGCCTCCTCGATGGCCTGGCCCTCGGCAGCTCGCTCCTGGGGACAGGGCACTGCTATCAACACCCCGCTGCTCAGGCCCAGCCCCAGAGCACTGTCTGGGAGAGGATGGGAATACTGTTAGTGACACTCCTTGGAGAAGTCAGGTGCTGAAGGACAAGGACAGAGGAGAATGGGCACAGAGTGTAGGAGGCCTCAGAGGTCAAGCTCCAGTTCTTAGCTGACCAAGATTAGGATATTCTCCAGCTACCAACCAATTCTCATCTGCCTATTTTGAGTATGGCTGTACAGTAGATGGAGCAAAGGGTTTGTTTTTTTTTTTAAACTGATCCCCCTTCTAAAGGCCCAGAAGCTGTTTTTGTCAACATATTATTATGTGTTGCTTCCACTTCACTAGGGTGAATAAAACATGAATGAACATGCCAAGCTGGCTGCAGCTGGCTTGCAGTTTTATTTGCTGTAAAGGCTGGACCTCTCTGCTACTGTATTTTCAAAGCACTTTTGATGCAGGAATGGGGGAGGTGGGATGGAATATTTTTCAGGGCAAATTTTTCTGCAGACTTAAAGAAAGTGCCTCATCCAGGGTGATTCTTGTGTCCTTCTTTTCCAAGACCTTACATGGGCCTTTGCCACGTGAAACACACCAATGAGTTTAGCTGCCTCCTCTTCATCCCGGACCTGATATGGTGCTTGGAAGCCACTCCGGCGTGAGAAGAAGGCTGGGAACTCTCTTGATTCTCCAAAGGCAGCCACGCAAACACCCTGAGTCTCCTGCAGCAGTGGAGGTGAGACAAGCAGGTGATCAGTGGAGGGAAAGGGGAGCCAGTTAAAGAATGGGACTTTTTACTTCTACCCAGAAAGAAACTGCCTTTCTTTGGAACAGGTCTTGGTTATTTTTATACATCCTATTCTATTCTATTCTATTCTCTCACCAAGAGCCAGACATGGTAAGTGGCTAGATCAGATCTGGCTCACTGAGGCAGGGGAGGCATGCACATCCTTTGTGTGTGCTTGGAGCTGATCCAAAGCCATGCAGCTGTCATTGGCACCATCCTGAGTCCAAGATAACACCCTGGGATCTGAAGATATGTCATGAACTGACAGGAATATAAAAGAGTTCTGCTTGAGATTGAGAAATATCAATGTTGGCTGTCACACGAATTGCTGGCTGTGCTGGTTTCCAACATGCCAAACCTTAAAAGGTGACTACTGAAAATCATTCCCTTTTTAATTCTGATTTTATTTTAGTGTTTGATGGATCTAGCTTCCCTGATCCATCAGTTTCTGGGAGCATCATCCCAGAAAAGCAAATCTCATGCCAAAGTAAAAGGACATGGCTAGCACTACCTTTGACCTCAGCTGGAGCAGCTGCTGTAACAGCCCCTTGGGCATGGTTAGATTCATGCTAGGGAGCAGCCAAGGACTACAGAACTGTAAATATGGCTTCCCATCCTCTCAATAGCAATTTCTGAAAATCTTTGGCTTAGGACCCATCCCAATGCCACTGGCCACTCCGTGCACAAAGAACAACATTATCTGCTTTCGGACACCACAGCCCATGCTACCTACCAGATATTCCAGTGTCCTGCCAATATCAAGGATAGACTTGGCTCCTGCAGATATAACAGCAACTGGAGTTCGTCCTAGCTCTGTCAAGTCAGCACTCACATCCAGAGCTGTCAAGGGACAAGCAGCATTGTGTTGGTGATTGTGGTGTGCTCCAAGCTGAAGAGATCTGACCTCCCAAAAAGCCATATATGCCTGGGATGTCACAGCCTGACTTTATAACTGCTTAGATCCACAAGCAAATATTAAAGGTTTAGATTGTGCCTTTAGGTGTTGAGATTGAAAGAGGTATTGACAAAAAGAAGTCACATGGCTAAGGGCAGAGGTGCAGCCTTGTACTCCATCTCTTGGCTCTTTGATCACATTGATAAAGAGCATGTAAAAATTTGGTAGAAAAGAAAGAAAAAGGTGTTGTATGGCAAGGATGAAGTTCAAGGAGATGGAATATCATTGAAGTAGATTTTGAGTTTGGAACTGACAATGCTTGCAAAAAAAGAAAGTACCACAGGAGTTGACCTCAGGAAAGTTCCTGTTCTGGAATTTACATCACAGCTGAAAGGGATGGCATATGACAGGGCACTGCACTTGTGCTGTGCTGGAAACATATATGGCTGAGAAGAGAGAAAGCACTTAAAAGCCACAAATACACAGCCAAGACCGGGCCATTTTCCAGAGAGGAGCACACACCTCTAACACAGAGCACACTCTTTTGTGGCAAGGCTCTTCTCCTCAGCTGAGAGAGCTGATAACAACACTGTGCTTGGCAGCCAGTATCAGGTTATCCAGCCATTACAAAGAGGGAGAGGCGCAGTCAGCTCCTGTTGCACCAGAAAACAGTATCAATATAACCCCGTGTAAGCAAAGGATAAAGAGAAACTTCCACCCCCTTAACTGCAGGAGCCAAGTCCAGGGCTCAAGAGGAATATTTTGAAGCTTCTGGAAAGGTGACATAAGGGAGAAAACAACCACAGTTGTCATAGATCAAGAAGAATTTTAACTTTAGTCTTCTGAACAGACAGTTACTGTACGACCAACTGGGAAAAAGAAGGAATTAAAGGAAACTGTAGCAACAGAGAGAAAAGTAGAAGGTATTGATGTTCTTACTGTTCTCCCCATCCCGATGGACACCTCCTATGCCACCTGTCACAAACACGGGAATTCCTGCTTTGTGTGCCGCAATCATTGTTCCAGACACGGTAGTGCCACCAGACAAACCCTGTCAGGGAATAACCAGTCACAGTCAGCACGCAGGGTGACATGGAGAGGCAGCTATGGCTGTGGTCTGCCACACAGCAGTGTGAGCAGCTGACCAGTGAAATTCTAACATAAATATTCTTTTAGGCAAAAAGGCAGAGGAATTCACTTAGGAGTTGGACTCTGTAATCCTTGTGGCTCCCTTCCAACTCAGAATATCCTGTGATTCTGTGAATCATCTGTTGTCCCTGCTATATAAGCCATTCTTGCCCTGACAGCAAAGGCCTTTGCTCTCCAGGGTGTTCCACGGGCAGCTAGTTGCACCTTTAGCTGTCCCTTTAAGCTTGGGATGGCCTATGTGTCACATAGTTTACATGCAATGTGAAAATGTCTTATCATGCCAGTAAGAATATTCTTAGCCAAGTGCCCATGGCTTGCCAGCACATCCAGAACGACTTTTCAGGAGCCCTATTTCAGGTATGTTATTCCCTCATTCTTCTGTATTTTGACTCTAGTTAGGAGCACTTTTGCGCTTACCAATAAGATACCACTTTCCATGATGTTTCTGAGAAGTTTAAAAGCCAGCTGGCTTGAAGCTGCAGAGCCCTATACTGTCACTAGAAAAGCAATAGACCACTACACTTCACTAGGAAAGACCACCCTAGAAAGTCTGCACACCATACCTGGCTGAGGACAAAAGGAAAATCTCTGCGAGACACTTTAACTGCGTTTTTACTGCTTGCCAAGAACTCGAGTTCCTCGTCTGTGAGTCCCACGTGGATTTGGCCCCTTAAAATACCTACAGTGGCTGGCACTGCTCCATTTGTTCTTACAATTTCTTCCACCTCTCTGGCCATGCTAAAATAAGATAAACAAGACAACAATCACAAAATTAGGGGTGCAAACAACCGGGTGAGAAAACTGTCATGTTTGATGGCCATCATTCACAGTTCTTGTGATTTCAGCTACGTCCTATTCCTCTTGTGTCTGCCTCATGGCAGAAGTCTTTGCACTTGAACTTGCAGAAGTGAAGAGCTCCCATTTTCAAGGATGGCGATGTCTGAGCTCTGCGCTTCATTTTTGAGAAAAATCATTTGGTTTACTAGCAAATCTGGTTGTACAATAGACTACTGAAAAGAGAACTTCTCAAAATAGAACTTTTCTGTATCTTTTACCTGTTAGTTCTCTGACATCATAGACCTTCACAGAAATGCCAGGTAGTTCAAGTCCTGCTCAAATGACCAGGATATATTTTTCATAATACAGTCAGATATAGAGTAATAACGGTGCCAAAAAGCTGCTGCCTTAGGGTACTCCAAGGCTGCAGGCCAAGTCTTTCTAAGTTTAACAGATTTTGTACTTGATCATTCATACACTATCTTTTTTAAGAGGAGCTTCTTCTCCCCTTCTGAGCTATCTGGACATATGCTAGGCAATCTTTAACTACTGAAACTACCTCTCCCCCAAAACCGAGTTTTTAGAGCTTCATTTTAAGACCGAATGTCAGGCAGAATAATGGCCAGGTAAAAAGCAAGATGGAAAATCAATATCAAAACCTTTCTGTGCTTTCTGGAAGCAAGGATGGAGGCGAGAGTGCAACGATTTCTGGAACTGTAACACAATGAAACATGAGTCTACTGAAAATTGATAAATAAAGAGAAGAGGTGTGGGGGGTCCATTCAGGGTACAGAAGACAGTGAGAAGGGACCAGGAGCTCTCACAGTAGCTGCTCTGAGTGGGTTAAGGAACAGATTTCACTTTTGTGTTTCAATCCTCTTTGCATTACAAAAGAGACAGGAAAGGAAACTGCAGAGTGTTTTCAGCGTCTGTACAAACCATGCAGCTGAAAAGGCTGATAGCTCTCTTTTAGAGCAAGTGGTGACATTATCTGCTGCTCCATTTTAAAGGAAGAAGGAAATTCAAGGCGTTGGATAAGGAGATAACTAGGCTCGGCCATATTCCTCCTTAAAAGTCCAAATACAATTGTTTTACACTTGAGCTCATCATCTGCTTGCCTAACGACCTGATATTTCCATTTGTTCTTGCAACAGCTTTGGCTTGACCAAGAATAGTGATATCAATCCAGTAAGTTATGTGCTTCATTCTTACAACTTCACTGAATGAAGAACATCAAAATCCACCACCTCAGATTGAGAGGATAGGCCATGCCATGTGTAATGATGGTGCTTTCCAAGGCTACAACCGGTCTCCCCTCCACCAGAGCTTCCTGTACAGAGGGATGAATCCTGACATAAGCACCTGGGGATAAACACAGAAGAGTGAGTTATTTGTGTGGGTATTTGCAGTAACTACGGAGCTGTTTTATAAAAAGCAAACTGTCGTCATCACAACAAATTTATCCCTCTCTTCAGCGGTCCTTTGGGGTGAATTTACAAATAACTTTAGGAAGACTAAAGCTGTGTTTTATCTAAGTGAAATGTGTGCAAAATATGTCTACTGTTAACATGAATTACAATCCTCACCACCATCACTGAAGGATCCTCTGCCACCATCTTTGCAGTTGTATTGTTACTGGCTCCAGTAACATTACTTGAACATTACTGTGAACAAATGAGTCCTGCAATCATGCCTAAAGATGGGAACATGTTTTAAAAGAGTGGAAGCACCAAGGATACCATAGTAACTCAATATATTTTAAGACTGTCGTACACCAAGGCTCTTGTGGCTCTTTGCTGTGCTCCGAGAACACTGCCAGCAAGGTCTCTGCTGAATTCAGATGAGGAAAATGCTTTCCACCCAGGAACTGTTTCAGAATGCACTACTCACCATGCAGAAGTCTTCTCACCTGGGTGGTCCCACGTGCCATGGAGGACACGTGTCTTCCCAAGCTGTAGGTTGTCTTCCTAATCATCTTGTGCATACGGTCCTGAGATAACAGATGCCAGGTGAAAAGGAAAGATGCAATTTACCAATGATGTGACCCTGAGAAGCTAAACATATCAGCTCTTGCCTTGACCTTGGAAGGTAGATAGCCCTTGCCCAGGAGATTGCCTGGAATCTCCTGGTGTTTCCAGTATGAACCAGGGTGTCAAAACAAAATGTTAAGCTACAGAAATGGAGTTGGAACGGGTCAACCGGCCCATTGTCAATGCTGGGCTGAAATAATGGAGCAGAGAAAAGGATGAGGAGTAACAAACTAGGGAGAATTCTGAAGTAGAAAACCTTTTAAATTCCAAAGTGACCTGCTCATGATAGATTTCAGGCCCAGCCACTGCCACCTCCAATGTGAAAGGTCACAAGGAGGAATCTACAAGGCAGAATAGTGCTATAGGGATATGAACCTGTTTTTTGCCGGTGTCTAGGAGAAAATAAGCAGCTCAAAAAGGAGCTGAGAACTGACAAACCAGACTGGAACTGCAAGGAGGAGAGAGAGCAGCTTTCCCTAGACCGGGAGTGCTTTATGCAGGCTCAGGTTACATCATCCTTCTTAGCGCAGTGCCTTGGAAGCAGAGCGGCAATTCAGCCCCAGCAACAAACTCCAGAACTCCTCTGGTCTCTTAGCAACTCCTTTTCACTCTAATTAAATTCATTCCCAAACAGAGAAAGAGGGGGAGAGAGCTGTAAATGTTAAGAGAGTGGTCTGGTCTGAGCCTCGGGGCAGTTTCACTCAATGCCTGGCTGCTTCACATACTTTCCCTGGGCTTTTGGCCATATCCTTCCAGTCTCCCTGTTCCTCACCCCTTCATTAGGAGGAACGGATTGCCTTCCTCAGTCCTCTGTACCTATTGATAATTCAGATAGCAAATTAATTAAAATACAGTACTGGGTCATGTTACAGTTAGCAGAATATAGCTCTGCTCTCAGTACAGTGTGTGGCACTACAGCTATACAGAAAATTCTCATACCCGGGGAGAGTGTATTTGCCCAAATCTAAAGACTTCAACTACACAGGACAGCTTGGGCTGTGTTATTTAAGAAATGTGGGACTGGATCAACTAGACACGACACACACCTGACTGAAACACTAAGATTTTCCACTTTCCAAATCCTTTTTGTGCTAAGCTCAGCAGCTTGAGCTGTTCATGGGTTCATGAAAATGTTCTGGTATTGCTCTGTGTGTGCCTACACACCCCTTGCTCTCTGGGTCAAAGTCAGCTTTGGAATAAATTCATTAAGCCAGCCAGGGATCTGCTGAACTGCTCGAGTTGTGCTCTGAATTTTAACAACCCCTCAAACTCTGAAGCACAACAGCCAGGAGTGCCCAAGCTGTGCTGGCCAGTGGATAAAAACCAGCTGCTCACCACCTGAAACCCAACAGGGCTGAGCTGATATTCACGGGAAGCTCGGCCAACATTCAGCCTGAGCTGGCTCAAAGATTTTTGAATCTTGGCAAGTTTCGCAGCAAGACCCATACAACTTTTTGCTTTGTAACCAAATTTTGCAGATTCATAGTGCAAGTTTTAGGCAGCTCAAGCACAGAGCTGCTCTCCTCCCACCTCCCCTGTGACCCCTCCGGCATATCCAACCTCATGGAGCAATGGCCTGGTGTCCCTTACCTCTGGGTGTCCGTCTCATGGAGGGAGGCTGGGTGGGTACTGGAGCGGTGCCTGGGCAGCCCTGGGAGGAGGTGGAGGAGGGGGTGCGCTGGCCAGAACTCCTGGCCAAGAGAGTCTATTTATTATTAACCACAGGCACAGCTGAGCTCCACAACTGCTCCCTGCCCAGGGTGCAGGGGGCCATTTCACAGCAGGGCCACGAAAGCTTCTGTGATTATTTTTGTTCACGCAGAGCCAGATTTCCCCCTTGCTCTTTAAAAGACTTTTCTCATTTTTCAGATTCCTTTCCTATTAGATTTTTTTTAAATCAGTGAATTCCTTGCTCTCTAAAACAATGCCTTTGCAGACTGAGCCCCTTTGTGCTTATTCCTAAAAAGCAGAGGAATCACATTCATGCCTCCCCCGCAACTCTGCCAAATGCAGCTGTTAAAGCTCTTTCTTCTCAGGGTGAGCGCTCTACCCAGCTCTTGGCCTCTCCAGCGAGGAAAGCTGTAGGTCTAAAGACAGTTGTGGCCACAATTTTCTCCCATGCAGTCACCTGGCTACATCAAGAACACAAGCGGTGTTCACAGCAAAAAACTGTTTTAGTCTTCTCCTATAAAGACAGCCCATTCTAGCAGTTCAAGAGCAGCTTTGAACAAGGACTGTGAAATTAATAAATATTTGTCCCCTCCTAAAAAAACCATGATACTTTGATATCTAATGCACTGGTATTGTACATGTTTCAGTTTTATATTCTGGAGGAAATATCAGAGGTGAGAGATGTCCATGAAGGAATTGATTTACAGGTTAAAAGACAGACATGATTCTGTGCAGCTTCCATGCACAACATAAAACTAGCTGAAGTAATTACTAATGTATTGCTGAAGTAATCAGTGTCAGGGAACTGATTTTACTGCAATCCATTCATCAGGAAATTGTAAAACATAGGTTGCTAAAGCAGTATTGGAACTCTACACTCGTCCCTTTCAAAAGAAATTTCTCACAACTTTTGTTTAACCCAGCAGTAACAAATTGTGTCTTATTTTCTACATCCTTCCAATCTCTTCAACTAAACACATCCAAGGAAACTTCAAACAAAGCTTGCTGAGTTACAAAGACAATCTGCTTCTGACTTCTGCTACTCAGTCTGGAGGGAATTTAATTGCAGGAATGATAGATTGCATCCTGAGATACCATAAATGGAAGCTGAAGATTTTGTGAATATTAGCTTTTTCCTGGGAGGATGGGTAGCCAGATGTATTGGAAAGAAAATGTGTAGGTAAACTAACATTTGTTAAAAATACACACACATTGTAATGACGTAATTTTGTTTTCCATTAAATCTATTTGGAAAGACTTCAGTATTGTAGGAATCTATCTGGACCATCATATTTTTGACATACTCTCAGACAAGACAGTTTAGTGACCAAGCTGGTCACTCAGTTTCCAATTCTCAACATCATCTCAAGGCGATCTTATGCAGTGGGCACCCAAGTTCAGCCTGTCATATTAGGTAAGTCAGGTAAGGATGTTTTGCTTGATGTGCCTTTTTTTTCCCCTTAAACCCAGTGGAAAATCAGCCTGTTGGATTTTCACCTCAGCTTTCCAACATGAACCTGTAGGTCTCTGAGGACATTACTGCAGTCTTGTGCAGCTTCCCAGCTCTGGAATTGTTCCCAGCAGGCTTCTGCAGTGTGATATATGGCTGATGATAGTGATGATGGGGTTTGGAAGCAGCCAGTGGCAGGAGAGAACCCCCTGGAGAGGAACTGGAGACAGGTTTGTATGAAAGTCTGGGGCACTGCACAACTAGCTCCAGCATTAGCTGCCTTTCCAGTCCTGTCTGCCTGCTGTGACCCGGAGCTTGCTGTCCCTACTTCCCCCTCCAGGCCTCAGAAGTAAAAGTTAATATTAAACAGGTTCCTGAGTAAAATGGGAGAGGCTGGGAACAAAGAAATTGCCATGGCAAATTCCTACTGCCTGCTGGGAGCTGGGCCCTCGGGCCACCCTGGCATTTTTCTTTCTGAGTGATTCCTAGAGTTAACATCTCCCCTGAGACCCTTCTTCTCTCAGGGGCGTCACTGCAGAAGGCATTATGGAAATGGGAAACTCCACATTACTTATTAGGTGTCACTCTGTCACACCTATGATGGGACAGTATTTTCCTTTCCCTGTGTGCCTGATTTCTAAGAGTCTGTTTACAGTGGTTAGGCTGGGATTTGCTCACTGGTGTTCCTCTGTTTTTGAAGCTTGCTTCTAGGTTGCCAATATCCAGGAGACCTCCTAGAGACATGCAGAATCATACAGAACACATTTAACCACTCATTTATTTTACCCTAGTGAGAACTATGGTGCCTGGAACTCTCTGTCTTGTCAGGACAACAATCTAACCAATATGAAGGTCTGACAAAGTTGGTCTTTAGTGATTTAACTGTCTGACATCCTTCCACTTTCATCAACAAATTTTCATGATCATTCTAATGGATCCAAAATAACTTCCCAGATTACCGTAATGGCTTAAAAGTATTTGTTGTTTTTTTTCCTAATGTGCAGTATTTTTTCCTCCAGCTGTTTCTAACAGAATTAAAGACTGAACATACACACCTGCTGCAGTCTTTGAACTTTTATTTCAATGCTGAACATTGCATGAAAAATGCTCTGTGATGGAATCAGGTGCAGAAAATAAGTTTCTTCTTTCATATTTATATTGAAAAGGTCTTCCCAATTCTCCTGGGACAGTTTTCCATTGAACGTCCAGGCTTTCTCATAACAGGGATTTGTGGAACTGAATTTATAAACTATTTGGCATTGATCACTGTGCTGATAATATCAGGAGGGAGTCTGCTGCATAGAGAGCCTGGATGAAGGTCTTTATTTGGATGCTCTGTGTCCTGGATGAAGGTTGGTCTTATACAATCATTCATAGAAGTTGGTCATTCCAAACCTGTTGGAGTTCAAAGTTCATTCCAAGAACTAGCCTTCTTCTTCTTTTTTTTTTTTTTAATGCATACCTGTACCTTGGTTTGAAGTCTGTTAAAATTGGTACGTATATTTCACCTCCTCTTAATTCAGAGCTGTGTTAACCCAGGTCTGGATTCTGCATATTCCAGAAAATGCCAGAAAGTATTCCCATTGCCTCATTCCTTAGGTAGTTTGAGGGCACCCAAGTCATGGTTTCAAGGCAACCTGAAAACAGATTTACCTCTTCCCTCCTGTCTACTGCTCTTCCTAAAGTCCAGCCATCCTAGGGTGTTGCCTATGTTTAGAACAAAGGCTTCATCTTAGTATTTTCTGGAGTGACTGATGGCTTGGATACGTTTAATTTTTTAATATATTTCCAGGGAGAGAGGCAAAGTATCAGTAACACTGCACTGACAGGCTTCTCCATTCACCTTGCCCCTGCGCCCCTGCTTGTCGCTGTCTTTTTGGAATGTGTGAAGCTCAAGCAGGGTCGTCTGGGGCACATGACACAGGATCGCGTCCAGAAGGTTCTAGAATATCCGCAGTGAGGGAGATACTAGGGCAGAAGGACGCGATGTGTCGCAGCCAGTTAGTGCAGCACTGGGCGGCTCGGTGCCAGCTTCGGGCTGGGCCTTTGCGGCGCCACTGTCCCCTTTTGCTCCCCACCCCACGCCGGCGCCACATCGCCGTTCCGAGTTGTTCCCTCCTGGAAAAGGCCCTTTCCCGCCGCCGGCTGATCCCGCTGGGGCGAGGCGGGCCCCGTGCCCGGGCGAGGGCCTGCGCCGG
>NW_024582061.1:7685883-7716052 GCF_017639235.1 Corvus kubaryi | reverse complement strand
CCGGGCCCGCCGGTGGGGGCGGTGCGGCCCGCGGGCTTTCTGCAGCCGAGGCCTCGTGCGAGGGTGTTCTGCGGCCTAGCGCCTGCGGCTGCCGCGCCGGGGCGCCGGGAGCGTTCCCGTCGCCTCGCAGGGAGCCCTGGGCCGCTCTGCATTGTGCGCGAACGGGCCCGGGGTGGTCGGCGCGAAGGACGCCGTGTAAAAGGAAGTCCTGCAGCCGCGTTCCGCAAAGCGCGACAAAGCAGGAAATGCAGCGTAATTTAAATGCTTGTGCGTTTCAATCGAAATTTAAAATTGGGAATTCATTCGTGATTGATATAGGGAAAACCACTCATTAAGCCGGAGAACAGGAATAAGTCAGGACATGTTGCAAAATGTTCGAAGTGGCTCTGCCTGTGTCACATCGAGATTCTGTGTGCTGCGTCATTTCCTATCTGTGTTTTGCCTTAAACTATATTTCTGATAAATCTTCTCTCTGGGGTTATGCAAGCCGAACTGCGTGTTTTAAAGCTTGCCAGATGGACTATTTTTAAACCTACACTGCTGGTCGGTTGGCAAGCAGAAAGGAATTTAAAACAGTTTTGTGAACGTAGACATATATTAGTTAATATAAAAGCAAGGGATAATCCAAGATTAACATCGAGGAGCGTCTCCTGATTTTTTAAAATGTACTTATTTAAATAAATTTTTAAAAAATTAAATTACATTTAACATGTTTCTGGGCAAATGAATTCCAAGTCACTTGGAAGCAAAAAGGAGCATCCCTTGATTAGGAAGGAAGAGGCTCCCGATCTTGATGGAGTGTTTTTTATATCTCTTCTGCTTGTTTTTTCCCCCCATTTGTTCCAGTGGCAAATTGCAGCAGCAGCATGAGGAACCGCTGCTCGGCTTTCGCAGGGAGCTCGCTCGCTGTGTCTGTTTCACGTGCCCTGCAGTGTTGAAAGCGTCCCTGTTCGCTGTTGCCCCACATTTATTTTGGCTAATGCCCAGCTAACTGCATCCCTTTGGGAAGCGCCGTTTGGCAGTGCTCTCGGGCTGCTGCTGCAGGCAGAGAGTTTCGCCTGCGAATCCCCGGGTTAATGTTTGATGCCGGTGATGAGGAAATGACCGGGAGCCGTGCTTAGCTCAGCTTTAAGTGAGGCGCAAGGTCAGTGCTCGCTCTATTTAACTTTGCCTCGTAATTTCTAGAGATCGAAAGGCTCAATTAGGCAAATTGGATTCGTGAGACAGAATAGGTATAGATGCAGGATCGATTTACCGAAGACAGTGACTGCCGTAGTACAGATGCAGTCAAGTTCACCAGTGTCCTGCAGTGCAGAGAGTCTAGGGAATAAATTTATTTGCAAACACTCAGGCCGAGTGGGAAGCTAAAGCTACTCTTTTGTAATGGTTAATGTGCTTTAATGTGAGCTTAAACAATGGGATCTTGGCCTTGGATCTAATGAACGTCTCCATTCTTTGTTCTCTTAGGCTAATCTTGCTAGTTATCCCATTGCTTGCTTTATTAATTTTTATGGGAGCATTCAAGTTAGAGGGAGAATAGCTTTACTCAGGCTTTAAAGTGAAATTAGCAATTTTGGCTTGCCCTTCTGGGAACCTGTGATAAAAGTTTTGGATTTCTAGGTTTGGTTTCGATAGGACATGTTCATATTCAAGAAGATAAGTTTTTTGCTATTAAATTTTGTTTTACCTTTATAAATGAGCGGGAGGATTTAACAGTGAGATAAAGGAATTAAATTTCAAAACGAAGGTTTTTAGTGTAGGAGGTAGAGCAGTTTCTCTTTGAGTAATGCTGCACAATTCTTTTTGTTCGCAGGCTTTTTTAGTTGAATCATCATATGGGTGACAGTAAATGCTGCCTCAAAAACTTTTGGGAGATAGTCCCCTCAGTCTAAGGAGCTAGCATGTGATGGCTGGTGCAGAAATAACTGCTGTTTTATCGGAACTGGAAGGTTTAGAATTGGTAGCATAAGTTCTTGCTGCTCCTTTGAATGTCTGATATGATAAATAGGTTGGTTAATGAGTTTTAATACACCAGTGTGGTATCCTTGGGATGGATGATTAACATCTCAGAGTGAGAGACACAGTGACTAAGATGAAGGACTTCGATTTCTCCTACACGTACAGTTTTGCTGCTGTTACCCTTCTCCTTTTCTTGCAACTAAAGTTTAGAAGTCTTAGGGTGAAATATAGGAAATCATGTTCCCTAAGAGATGATGAAAATAAGTTGGGTTTTTTTTTACTTTTGTGGTTTAGCAGTTTCAAGGCTTGCATTTTGTAAAAATTTATACCATTTTCATCTAGAATAAATAGCAGGGGAACAAAGCTAATTCCAAATTAGTTTAATGTTACAATCTTTTTCTTACTGATATATTTGAAATAAGAAAAAGAATGGTGGTCCTTACCAAGTTCCTCAGTCCTTCCAGTTCACATGGCTACATGGTTTTATGGAGCAGTGCTATAGCCAACCTTTTTTTTCCAAAGGCTTGACAATGTTTGTTCTGTGCTTGTGTTTTCCAGATGTCATGCGACATTAAAAGTCATCAAGTTGACGTAAACAAATAACATTTCATTTATTTGTTTGAGAACTGAATGTAAATAAAACCCATAGTGACTAAGTGGTGTATTTTAAGAGCTGTCTATGTGTTTGTACCTTAGCTGTTTTTCCTGAAAACCTGGGTCAGGTATTTTTTTTTCTTTTCATGTGAAGAATGTGCATCAGTAAAGTAATGCCACCTTAATTCAGTGCAGCACCAGGGTGTAGGGCACAAACCTCCTGGTAGCCTGCCTGGATTTCATGGCTGCTCTGGTCTGCATCTCCTGATAACTTCTGAAGGAGGTTATGGAGAAGGAACAAGGAGCTAAATGCTATTAAGATCAACTTTTTTTCCCCCTTTTTTCTTCAGGTTATTGACTCCAGCAGAATTTCATTAGCCAGTAATGTGGCTGAATGCCCACGAGCTGTGCTAGAGCAGTGTGCTTAGCCTCCTCTTTCCTGCTACCGTCTTCCCAGGAATTCTCGGTCTCTGTATGGCACCTGAAGAAGCTAATGAGTGCAGATGGCTGTTATCCTGAGCTTCCCCATCTGCCAGTCATGGCAGTGTCATGGGTTTCGAAGGAGGTTTGCTGTTGGGTTGGGTGTAACATTCCTACTTAGCTGAACCAGTAGTTTGATAAACAAATTAACATTACCTGAAAGCAGAAACCTGAAGTAAAGAAGAGAACCCATCTGAATAAGGAAACCCATTGCAAGCTTCCTAAGCTCTAGAAGGAAGCATTGCCTATTGAGAAATACCCATGAAAATCAGGATATGCTATTTTGATCAAGGCATTCATAACTAGACACGTGTTGAACCTTTTTCAGTGATAAAATGCCAGTGCAGGCAATTATTAATTTTGTCTGGTTGTTCCATGTGTTGGTGTCACTCATGTCTTGTACAATCATGCAGTGAACTGAGCTGGGGAAATGATCTGGACTTAGACCCTGATGAGTTCTCTGGTCTGGTTCCCCAAGCAACTTAACCAAATTACACTCGTATATTTGAATTGGAAGGACAGAGAGCCCTGCCAGAATAAGTGCTTTTTTGGATGACAGCATCACAGAGGCTCAGTGAAAATCCAGTTATATACTTGTCTTGATCTAGTTTTATTTTTTCAGATGAAGTTACATGTGTTCTCTAACTACTTGACCAAATGCAAATTTCAGATGTCCTTCTACATGTTGCTGTAAAAGGCAGATAACTCATATTTCTCAGTTTTAAGGATGCTTTCTTCCTATAACCAGAATGAAGAGGGTGGTATCACTGTTGAGTAGGGTTAAATTGAATACTCTGCGTGTGTAAAGATGCTCTCCAAAATAAATTTCATTATCTTTTCCCAAAAATAATGCACTCTGTTTATTTTTTTACATGGCCAAAGTATGTTTTAGCCTAACACTGCAATTTGACATGTAAAGTGTTAAATTCTTTGTGACCTTAAAGTAAAAATCTTACCTCTCAGTGAGGAGGAGGGTTGTGGAGGAAGTTGGGGTGTAATCCTAAGACAAATACATTTTTTTCCCCTCCCACTCCAGCCTTCTTGTTCAAATAATGTTAAGTTTGCTGTATAGGATCGATGGCCTTTAAAAGTGATGTGTGAATTAGAGCCTGGGAGTGTTTTATGTTTATTTTTTTCCTTTTATAGCCTACTATTTCAATATAATAAATTATGACAACTTTTAGAATTGTGCAGAATCTGTATTTGCAGAGGATTTTTTAACATAAACTGGGAAGGAAGGAAAGGGATTTGGAGCTTCATTTTCCCTATCAAGCAGTGGGAGAATCTCATTTTGGGGCTTAGGTACTTAACGTAAGTCGTGTTGACCAAATAGTTTCTGTCAGATGTCCTCACTTCAGGCAGGTACCTTTCTGTCAGTCACTTACTTCAGCTGTAGTGGTGTCCCAACACTTTGTTGGCTCAAGGAGCAGAGTGGCTGTGCAGGGTGGTTGGGCAGTGATCTGATCCAGATTAAAAATAACCGTGGGGGCAGCAAAAGGAATGTCAGGTTCCATTGCAGCCATTTCCTGGTCTGTGTCAGCGGGTGGCTGCGAAGTTGCTGCCCCAGCACATGGGGAAGTGATGCTGTGTGGAAGTAAGCAAAGGGTGGAGACAGCATTTGTTGAAGAACAAACGTTAAACAAACTGCGTTCTTTTCTTTTACCCTCTTGGTGCAACTCCCACTTCTTGAAAGCAATTGAGCCAGAAATTCCAGTTATATTCTGGTTCCATTACTTCATGGGTGGTTGGGTTTTGTTTTGGGGTTTTTTTTATGTGTGTTTGGGGAGGAGGGGGATTCAGTAGGGGTTTTTTCAGTTGGTTTTGGTTTGGTTTTTTTTCTTGCTTTTGAGGTGGGTCTTTGTAGGTGGGTTAAGCTGTTGGGTGGGTGGGGGGGTTGTGGGTGTGACTTTTGGGGGTTTTTGTGTGGTTTTTGTTCACAGTGGAGAGTGCTGGTTGTATAGCAGGGATGGGTCTTGTTCTGTTTCTGCAACACGCTGCTCCTGGTGTGTGCTGGCATAGCTGTTTGTGCTGCCGCCTGACCCCGCAGAGCCTCATCTGGGTCTTACAGTGCTTATTTTTTATGTAGGATCGCATTTCTTACCTGGTTAATATGTGTCTACAGGGTACAGACAGGGGATTTGGAGAGTGAATTTGAGTGTGAATTGCAGCCTGATGGCAAGTGTCAGCTTGTGGTCTGTAAAGCTAGTTTAGATTTTTTTTTTATTCGTAGTATGTTGAATACACTGTTAGTATTGCACATGGAGGGTTATCAGCTCTTTAAACACTCAGCAGCCTCAGGTTTTAATATTTCCTTAAAACTGGATTGCAGGGGTAGCTCTGCTTATGTCACTTGGTGCGTTGTTCACTGGCTTTATCTGACTTCTTAAAAGTACAGTAGACTAAGTAGCTCTGTAGGAGTGCGTGCAGTTCAACATCTTAGCACCTTTCCTGGCCAGGAATATCAACTTGAATGTACTGCTTTGTGAAGAGTTGTCCTAATCTTAGTTGTGGCTGCTGAAAGATGATCCCTGTGTCTCTTGTGCTGGCTGTGAGGCTGCACTCAGCTGCTTGGAGGGCCCTGGTTCTGCTGACTGCGCAAAGTGCTGGAAGTGTGCAACAGGAGGAGGGCAGGACTGCCCCATTCAGCAGCAGCGTGGGCTTAGATGGGTATAATCTGCTTCTCAGCCTTCCCTCAAGTGGTGTTTTGTATGAGACCTAAATCCTCACAAGTTTTCTTGTTTACTAGGTCTTCATATTTCCAGTGAGTTCAGAGTTTGCAACTTGGTACCTGGGGGCAGTGTGGCTTCTTTCTAAACTGAAGTGTTGGTAAACGTTTATGGATTCAGTTTTTACACAGGATTTTTTTTCCCCTTTTTTCTTGGCTAATACTTTTATGTGGATTGGGAAAGGTGTACCTGAACTTTTACTTTCAGTTGTGGTTTTGATGTGAATGTACTGAATCTGAACAATTATGGTGCATTAAATTCCAAGAAGCTTGTTCTTCTAGGTTAAAAATTTTAAAAAAATTGAAAACTACTCTTCAGTTTTCTTGAATAACTGAATTGAAGATGCTAAATTAAGCATGTGCTATTTGACATACAAAAATTGATCAAACTGTCCTCAAAAGCTTTGAAACTGTCCACGTTTTTCAAGACAAGCAGGACAGTGTTGAAGCAGGGTGCTTTGATTATTGATTTGGCTCCTATTGCAGAACTAATGTGTGTGTTTTGTCAGATGTAATTATCCATCATAAACATGTTTTGCATTCTTGGAGAGGAAATCACATTTGATTGAATTATTTATGAATCCAGAATATATTTAAGGTCTTGGGCGATTTAGGGTGTGTCTGGGTTTGATTCTTGTATTCACTGGAGAGTTTCTGTAAGGTTTTTTCTTGTGTCAGAACTTAGGGCCTACAAGTAAAACTTAGTGCCCATCTACTTGGTCCAAGACTCTTTCCTCTTCGTGTCCTAGCCCAGGAGAACTTTGCTTTACAAGTTTGGTTTTTTTCCGCCAGGCTTTTGTAAGAGCAAGTCCCTAAATGTGCAGCACAGTTCATTGGAGTAGCTGAGTCTTCATCTTTCCTCAGATGTTCTTATTTTTATGGTTATACTGGGGCAGGGTCCCATGAGTCTTTAGTGCTGTTCTTAATGCAGCATACCTTGATTTATAGAATAACAGGATCATCCAAATACTTTGTTTACAATTTCAGTGCTTCTCCTTAAGCCACCATTTTCTTCTCTTACAGGTACTTCATGCATGGAGTCTGCAAGGAAGGAGACAACTGCCGCTACTCCCATGACCTCTCCACCAGTCAGTCTGCCATGGTGTGCAGGTATTACCAGCGAGGATGCTGTGCTTATGGAGATCATTGCAGGTAAAGAAATGCCCCAGGCCATCCTGCAGGAGTCTTTTCACTGTATTTCTGAGTAAAGAGCTCAGGGAAAACCAGTAAATCTTAGTGTTTTCCTCTTTTGTTGACACTTCAAAAATTTATAAGAATAGCTTTTCACAGACTGTCTTCTCTTGGTAAATACCAGTGTTTGCTATGCAAATAAATGGTTAATAAATAAATTGGTTAATAAATAGACTGGTTTTCATAAAAGTGATAGTTGTCAGGGCATGGAGTTTTATTTTTCATTAATAACATGAGTTGATTAACTGAAATCTGAGACTACATTCAGACTAGCTGAATAGATGAAACTGAGTTACACTATTTAAGTGATCATAATAGCCTGAACAGGTAGGAATTTATTTATTTTCCTGGTGTTGTCTCTTGAGGAATTGGTACTCTGACACTGGAACTACCATTTTGGAAAAATAACTGGAATTTGTCATGTAAGTTCTAAAATGTTGCCCATACAAAATAGCTTTACTTTATGAAAACATATTATGAATTAATCTATACCCCTGAAATTATAATTAAAAAATTGTGAGGAAAGAAAACACATACTTTCCTGGTGGAGCAAAGCTTCACAAGGGCTTGGGAATGTTTGTATCATCATACATTCATTTTATTAAAACTTGTCAGAAGTTTTAACATTCTGTCTTACTGCAGGTCTAATTTATGATTAAACATTTGCATCATGATTTTATATGGTAATTCATAGTTGGCTTTGCTTTCATTTTAATGAAGGATTGCTACGTGTAAGAAAGATAACAAAGAAAACCTCTCTGTAGTCTTGTATTTGCTAGTGTTGTTTTTTTGGTCACGTAGTTCAGTGGTCTTCAAACTTCAGATCATGCACCCCATCAGCTCAAGGTTTTTGAGCTCCCACCAACATGCATATTTATTTATAGTTTACATATATATATATACATCTACATCTACTACTGTACTAATGTTATATACATTATAAAACATTATTAAAAATCAGAATTTTAAGAAGGGTGTATTAAAGGTGAAATGAAAAATATTTAATAAGAATTTTATGAATAGTTCAAAACTATCTTTACTGTCACTAAAAGCCTTCTTAATATTTTTTTTACTGACAGTAATGTTGATTCAGTGGCCTTCCTTATTTTTTTTAAAATCTCAGTGTAACATTTTGTTAAACAGTTATTTGAAGGTCTCATTCTAAGTTCAGTTTATTTCAGTCCTTGGTTTTAATGATGGTAGTAGCTGAAAAAGATCTTTCACAAAGCTGTGCAGATCCAAAAGGAAGTGTATTGTTGGCTGCATGAACTAATGTGTGATAAATTTAGCTAGTAAGTTTCCACCTTCCCTGATGTCAATCAGCTGCTAGGGCAGATTAACTGGAAGGTGTTGCATTTTTATATTTTTAGCAAATGGGTTCAAAATACACTGGAATTCTGAATTTGAAATATTTTTAAACATGTTAGAGAAATCACTTTCCAAGTTTTTAAAGTGTACAAGATATGAAAGGTTTTTCGTAGTTGACACATTTGGGTAGTTTTTGGCAATAAAATCATATAATGGTGGAAATACTGAATTTTCAAAATGTTGTCTCCATACCACAAATTTCCTTCAAAAATCAGTTTTCTGTTCATAGAACGACTTTTTCTTGGAGGGACAGTTTGAATGTGGTTGAGTTTGGTTCATTTGGATTTGTTGGGGTTTTTTTTAATATCTGCTTAGCAGCATACTGCTGGCAGTGACTTTTCATCACAGAAAAGGGCAGCACATTTGGACCACTTGGCTTTGTGAAATGAATGTGCATAACTCATTTGTGATGCTTTTTAAGTGCTTTACCATGAGATAATCAGCAAACCTCTGTGTGGTACAGAAGATTTTCCTGGTGGCTCTCCATCTTATAACTGGGGTAAACATTTGACTGATTAAAAGTCTATATTGATGACATTCTCTTGGGTGCTTCTGGATCCATCTTTGCTACAATATCTTGCCTATGAGTGATGCAGTGATGATTTTCTGGTGGTGTGCTATCCTTGTAACCTTACCCTGGAATCTCTTTTTGTGATCAGAGCAGCTGCTCCTTCAGTGATTTTCCTAGCACAGTTTTTCCATAAAGCATTGTTTTTATTCAAGTAGTTGTCTACTGTTGAGAATATATCTCCTCCAGTGAATCTTTTTGTCTTTATTAAAGAAGCAATTTGTTGAGAATGTTTCTCTTCTGGTGCATATTTTCCTTGGTGTCTCATAAAAAGTAGTTCAGCATTGAAACAGAATCTAGCAAGTATCATAAGCTGAGACATGTGAAAAACATCTGTACTTTTCCTTCTGCCATACAGCAAACTTCCCACACTGCAAAATTTGTTCTACTACTTGTTTTTTCAAATCTCTAGCAATGTTTTCTGTGTTTCCCAACAGTATTTGCTGACAAAGGAATGTGTTTTACTTTGTCACCATATTGTTTTCCATGAGTTATTCAGTCATTTTTACCACAGCAGGAAGAAAAAGTTGACCAGTGGCATATGGTTTTTTGTCTTTCATTGTTATGTAACAAGCCTCAAAAGAGGCTTCTAAACTCTTATTATGAAGTTCTGCAAAGTACTGGATTGAGTGTTACATGACTTGAAACATCTTGGAAAAAATTGTGGAGGTTTGTCTTTGTGTTCTGGATGTTTTGATTTTCAATGTCTTGCTACTGGAGATGGCTTCCTACTTTCAGTAGCTAATATCTCAAGGTACAGTATACACTGAGGGCATGGTTCTTCATTAATAGTAGTGGATGTAAATCCATATTTCAGATTGCCTTCTTGGTAATCTTGATTTATTCTGTGGTTCCCCTCCCCCTGAGTTCAAGATCTGATTAGGTTGGCATTGTTTTACTTTGGAGTGTGACTGATGAGGAGCTTGTAGTAGGCGTAGAAATGTTAGCTCTGACATTTTCTTGTTGGCTTTTGCTCACATTATCAGTGTTGTCACCAGCCCACAGTTGCAGGCATCTTTTCAAGCCACTTGTTCACTTTGTCAGGGTTAGTTTAGGTACAACAAGATCAGATAATCTGTTGATTCATTAAGTGGGTACAAGCAAACTGCAATATGTCACAATATGCTGAAAGTGAGCAGACAAGGGGGGTGCCACTGTCGACCCACTGGGTGATGGAACACCTGCTCCTTCAGGGCACCTCACACGTACCACACATGGGCACTCTGGCGTATGGACTGTGAGGACACTGCCATCAACATGGATCATAATAATAATAATAATAATTTATTGTATTTTTTAAGGGGAAGAAACCCACTAAGTTGTATTTTCTTCCTGCACCCCAGTGGGTTGCCTTGGGCACCTCGTATGGTGGACACACATCTGAGGCCACAGATGTACAGATCTGAAGGCTTGAATTTTAAATTTGTGCTTTATAGGATTAGGATTTCCAAGCTGACATTTGGTTGGGAGCACCTCTTTAATATGCAAGAGCTGGGACACTTCATTGTTTCTAATCTGACACAAGCTAAATGAATCACAGTCACATCAAACTTCTGTATGATCTCAAAAAATTACCTCCCGTTGTCCTTGAAATTAGTCAGCAAATATCTAAGTCTACAACAGTATATTTGTAATTTATTTTTCCCATGTAGCCCCCTAGTTGCTGGAAGACAGATTTTTGAGGGAAATGGTGCCTTCCTGCTTACTGTGGGTGGTAGGGCTCAAAGTGTTCTGATTATCATATTCCACAATGAGCTGAAAGAGGCATTAGAAACAAGTGCTCAAATTCAGTGTAAGATCTGCATGAGGCAAGATGCTTAGACACAGGAAGAGAGTCATTTATATTGGTGGGGATCTCTGAATCTGTGCCAGCAGAGGCCAGGTTGCCCAAGGCATTGTCCAGTCAAGTTCTGAATATCTGCAACCACGAAGACTATGCACCCATTCTAGTGTTTAACTACTCTTACAGCAATTTTTTTTCCTGATATCCATACCTGTAACTTCCCATTTTGGACTGATGTCTACTGACTGTCAGCCTATCACTGCCCCTCTTCGAAGACTCTGGCTGATCTTTCCTGTGGCTTCCCATGAGATAGTTGGAGACAGCAGTGTCTGTCCTTAGTCTTCTCTTTATACAGCTGAACAAATTCATTTTTCTCATTCAGTAATACTGTACATGTGCAATAGGTACCTGACCGCTTTGGGACATATTTGAAGCTTGTTCTGTGTAAGTTAAGTAAGAATTGTGTACACTGCTCTTTTTTTCTCCAAAATTTCAGAGTACCTTGTGTTTCTTTGAGCAGTGCTGACATATTGCACAAGTGGAAGCATATCTCTATAAGGGGTCATCAGTGTCTTTCTCTTCCAAGCCATTCTGGATCCTCCTTGCACACAGCATGTTTACATCTTCCTTAGTTTATTTTCAGTACATGGGGCTGCTGTCTGGAGGTATTTTTTTGTGGAAAGTTGACACGATGTGTTTTAACTTTTCAGGTATGAACATACCAAGCCTCTAATACAAGAAGAAGTGGCTGATGTGAATCCAGAGGTGGAAATCTATCCATCAGTGTCCTCAGACTTTGCATCGCTCCCTGAAACAGTTGAAGAATTTATTGCTGAGGTAGAAGATGAAAATACGGATCTGGCAGCAGCAGGAGTAGGGGCTGAAGACTGGGTGAATGCAGTGGAGTTTGTCCCTGGGCAGCCGTACTGTGGACGTGGTAAGCTGATCATGGGAAAACAGTGAATTCCCATCACGGCTCAACAGTTTCTGTGTAGTGCATTTATTTTCAGGCTTTTGAGTACAGCTGTTCATATTTATTGATCAGTTCAAGTGAGCTTAGATTTTCCCACATGAGTAGTCGGACTGACTGTTCCATTCTGAAACCAGATAGATGTATTTCATTACACTCTCTGCATGACTGGCTTTCTCTTGCTATGTTTCAGAGTGACTTGAGAATCTCCTTAGAGGTTTAGTTTGCCTATGGGATGGGAGACGAAGTTACTGGTCATGCAATTAATATTGCTACTCTGGAGAGATAATCTGCTGCCTTTGTGTTTTGGGGTTGGGTGATTTGGTTTGGGGTGGTTTTGCAGTCTTGTAAAGGTTTTTCAGTGGAGATACAGGTTCCTGTAGAAGGAATTGAAGCCTAATGCTTACTTTTATGAATCCTGTGGCCAGAGGCTGAAAATGATTTATTCTAGTTACCTTTCTGGAACTCAGCTTTCTAATACTGTGACATAACGAGCTATTTCTAATAGCTCATTATGAGAATGAGACTGAAGAAGCTCATTGAATGGGACCAGACTGTTTGAGTAGCATACTTGTCATCTGTTTTTCCTGCCGAAGGATAAGAGAGTCTTAAAATTTAAGTGAAAAGTAGGCTGAAGGTGTTCACTTTACCATAATTTCTAATATTTGTCTCTCTAAGGCCATGAGTACTTACATAATTGTTTGAATTGAAAATGGACACCTTGCATCCAGAAGAGTTTGAAGCAGTCAGAGTGCTCAGATTGTACTACTTTGTCTCCACAGCACTGCTCAGATTCTCAGGTTTGAAAAGAGAATGACCTCAGTGTTACAGGGTGCTGCTTGGAGCCTCCTGCCTTCCAATTTGAGGAGGGTGAAGAGAAATGGTCTAGTGTTGTTGAGAAGTTTGATGATGGAATTATATAATAGATCTGTGACTGGAGTATATCCCAAAGGAATGAAAACTTGACCACTACCTGTTAATGTGCCACCTTACTGTCATAAAAGATACAGCTTCTGTGCTTGTTGAGACAAAGGATTTTTGAAAATATTTTAATCAGAATATATTAGTTTAGATTGGAAGGAACCTCTGGACTTGATCGAGTTAATTTCCTGCTTAAAGGTTGCCAGGGCCTTTGTTCAGCTGAATCTCTATCCTCAGAGATGTTCAAAGGGCCATAACCTCTGGGTATCCTTTGCAGTGTTTGACTTCTTTCACAAAGAAAGCCTGTTTCCTAGTATGTAATTGGATTTTTCCCTGCCTCAGCTTGCCGTCTGTCTCTTGTCATGTGCACATCTGAGAAGAGTCAGTCTCTTTTCTTGGGCTTCAGCCACATTAATGACTGGCTGGCCCTCCACTGGAATCAGTTCATTGCTAGTTTGAACAGCCAGAGATCTTTTAAATACACACAGTCCTTACAGAAGAGCTGGTGCTTCTTCCTGAAGTCTAGGTAATTCATTATACTGTTAACTTAGTTACTAAAGCAGTTCCTTTTTCTAGGGGTTAGGCTTATTTTTCATGCAAACTTGTGCCAGATTAGGTTAAATAATGTTCTCTTGTGTGAAACTTGTTGCAAATCTCTGTTTTACAGCCTTTGAAACTTGATGTATTTTAATGTACAAGCATACTGATCTGTTTCTGTTCTGAACAGTGCTACATGAAGCTAATTCCCATGGTGACTTTAAAAAACACTTTACTTTTCGTAAGCAGCTGTTTTTGTTAAGCTACAGAAATAAAAATGTGTGCAGTGTGTTCTAGTGTATGCCTTAAAGCAGATTATTCTTGTCACATCGCTGGAGAAATGCACAGATACTTGGAAACTTCAAAATGAAACTTATTTCTCAAGGTTGCCTAGAAGCCTGTGTGTTTAAAATTGTCATACAAATGATAAAGATTCAAGGTTGCCAATCTAACTGTACATAGCTTGGACTATAATGCTCACCTTTTACCATGATTCTCTGATTTGGGACTAAACCTGGTATCTTGAAGATGACTTCAGGACCTAGCATAGAAAATAGTGATGGTTCTTCAGGTATGAAGAAATGGAAATATGACACATTTCCATACTTTTTCTGCAGCTATTGCTGCTCAATGTTCTGCAGTAATTGAGGAAGAGTAGAAAGGCAGAAATACAAGAAACACTCAACTGGGTGTCTGCTTGCTGTTAATAAAAGATTAATGTGTTTGATGCTACAAAGTGTGTCCTAAAGTGCAAGCAGGTGGTGTGTGAATCAAAGGTAACAAACCAGTTTTTCCACGAGCATGAATTTAACCCTGTTGACTGGGAAATGGGTAGTGAGAAGGTGGGGATTGAGTCCACCTACTGGTGAGCAGAGATTTGGAAAACAGCAAACAGAATCCTAGAGAACAAATGCTACTCTGAGGGATGTTGGATTGGTAACTGCTGAGACCGGGAAGCTTTCTGACTTTTTCTAATTGTGCTTTCAAAGAGGAAGTGAAACAGTAACTGATACAGTGCAGTGCATACAGAGGATATACACACTGTTCTAGCTTCACACTAAAAGAGTTTCTTCTGAATATCTAATCTATGCCCACCCTCTTTCAGATTGAATTTTAGTTTGAAACTGTTACCCTTGTGGTATTACTACATGCCTTTGTAAAAAGTCTCTCTTCATCTTTCTTTTAGGCCCCCTTCAGGTCCTGGAAGGCTGCAGTAAGGTCACCCCGGAGCCTTCTCTTCTCCAGGCCGAAGAGCCCCAACTCTCTGAGCCTTTCCTCATAGGGGAGGTGTTCGATCCCTCTAACCATCTTCATGGCCCTCAGCTAGGTAAAAAAATCTGTGACAACGTTAACTCGAGCAAACACTGGCAAATGCAACGGTTGAGGGAATAGAAACTGAATGGTAGTTGTGATTTTTGTTATGTCTTTTGGAAGTGGAGACCATGGATTTCAAATGGGAGGGCAAGTGGGATTTCAATAAGTAAGTACATATTTTCATGTTACACTGAGCTACTCAGAAGAGTATGTAGAGCCTAGTGTATGGTTTCTTGTTACTTTTCTTGGTGCTGGTTCACTGGAACTTGTTGGGAGGAAGAGGTAATGAACTTACTTTGTTTGGGAATCTCTGACTGAAAATGAGTGAGCAGGTTGCCAGGTGCCCTGTTACTTAGTTACTCACTTGCTTTGAAAAGTATGTTTCTAACAAACATTGCTCCAAGATCAGCCTGAGTGACCCCTACAATTAGAGGTGGTTCAAGAAGCAGACTTGATCTTATCTTTGAGAGCTAATACTTTTCTGCACTAATCTTCCATACTTGCATGTTCCTCAAAACTTAAGTCACAGGGAGCTGCATTGCTTTCTCTTTGTCCTAAAACTAACAGACTGATACATGCCTACTGTTATGTCCTTGCTCCATGGGGATGAAAACTGTGCGAGTGTGCAGCCTCTGATTAATTTTGAGAAGGAGTCTGTCCTTCAGTTTAGCTGATCCAAGTATGCCTTTGGTAGTTTTTGCTTGTTTCTCCAAATCTAGTGCTTGAATGGCTTCTGAAAGTTACACCTTCTTACAGCATTGATGACTTGTTACTCTTGTAACAGCTTCTGGTTGTGTAAATGAACTCCAGCTGTTGTTCTGCCTGGTGTTTACTCTGAATATAGTAATGCTTTGTGTTTATTACATCTTCAGTTTCACACTGGCTGCTTTTGTCTTGTAATTCAGTAATCATCCTACTTATGTAACAATCTCAAAAGGCTGATTTGTGGTGAGGCAGGCAAGCATGTGTTTGAGGTACAGGGAGGAAGTGTTCAGCTGTCTAAAGGGCAAAAAGATACAGATTTCAGTTCAGATTAGAATTAGGTAAGGGAATTTACTTAGGATTTTGCAAAACTGTTGGCTAGCTTAGAATGCAGTGAAAATAGCCTGAATTTCAGTTTCTTAGGTTCATGTGTCTGGTTAATTGACCAGATAGATACCTGTTTAGGACAGGCATTTTGACAAATAAGTAGAATGGAGTTAGTTTGAGAGGCGTGGACACCACTTTTCTGTCAATCCTAGAGATGCGTGGGAGTCCAGAAATGAAAGTTTGTTCAGTGTTCGGGCTAAACAAGAGTGTGTTCATTAGCCTGCACATAAATTACTGATGTGGTGTTGCCATACTAGCATTTTGTTATGCTGGATACACCTTTATTACTTCAGCTGTGTAATTTCTGGGAAAAACCTGTTAACTTTAGCTGATGTGAAAATTTTAGCTGAAGTGAAATTGATTCAGTGAGAATCAATTGAAAGCAGTGAGAGATTTGTAGCCTTATTTAATGGTTGCTGAACCAGAGTCTGTCTAACAGTGTATTTAAGCTGCTGAGGACTAGTGCGATTTTTCTAGTGTGGAGGTAGCCTGTAAATGGACCTTCCCTGACCACTAAAACTTTGATAGCTTTAATCTTGTCTGGGTTGAAGGATGAAGAAACTGGTCTTGAAATTTCTTGAGTGGGGACAATAATTTGGTTCAGGTTGAGGGTATGTGAACTTGAACTGAAATGAAGCTAAGTAGTTTCTATTATTCCGTTTGGGTAACCTGAGTGTTCTTACTCCCGGTGCTCAGAATCTGAATGTGCTGCCTACTGTTCTTAATTCTGTTCCTAGCTGCTCCTTTCTGTGCTGAAGCACCCTTGCAGGAAATGGTGATTGAAGAAGAATACGAGAAGCAGCAGGCAGATGTGGAGATGAAGAAGGAGCTGTGCCCCTACGCTGCATTAGGAGAATGTCGTTATGGAGAAAACTGCGTGTACATCCATGGGGATGTGTGTGACATGTGTGGCCTGCAGGTCTTGCATCCCATTGATGCTGCACAGCGATCTCAGCACATAAAGGTAAGCAAACAACTGTCTGGTGTTTAACAGCTGTAAGTTATTGCTTCCTAGCTCCCCTCAATCACTTGTTACTAATTCCCTTTCATTTGAAGGTGTGTGCAGGTCAGGCAGTGAATGACACTCTTGGTTGTAAACTAGACTGTTTCCTGCCAGGGCCATACTCAAAAGCAGCTGGATTTCCTTATCTGTGTTGGGAGAGCAGTCTGCTTAAAGATACTGAAGCTTTGTTCTTTGCCTAGTAAAAGTGGATGGTCTTTTAGATTGCCTTTTCATGTTTAAAAGCAGTGTCTGAAGGAAGGAATTCGAACTCTGAATTGATTGTTCCCCATTACTTGAGCAAATTTTGAGGATAAAGATTTTTTTCAGCTTAATCACACTATTTCAATATGCAAAACAGCAAAGTGAGTTTAAAAACCTGCTTAGACCTCACCAGGTGACCAGTTGTCTCTGTAGTTGTTTTCTTTGTGTCTCCTTTTCAGTCTTGCATTGAAGCTCACGAGAAGGACATGGAGCTTTCCTTTGCCGTCCAGCGTAGTAAAGACATGGTGTGCGGGATCTGCATGGAGGTGGTGTATGAGAAGGCAAATCCTAGTGAGCGCCGCTTTGGGATCCTCTCCAACTGCAGCCACACTTACTGTCTCAAGTGCATCCGCAAGTGGAGGAGTGCTAAACAGTTTGAGAGCAAGATTATAAAGTGAGGCACTTTCCCATTTCCATTGTGCTTTGTTACTGTGGAAGAACTTAGTAACTTGTGACAACTTGCAACAGACTTCCAGATGCAGACTGCACAGAGACTGCATTTAATGCATACTAACTTTTAGTTTAGGAGTGAAATAATTGTTAGGGATAACATTTACACTCTGATTTGGTTAATAAGGGTTAAGTTCGCTAAATGCAATGGTAGTAAATAACTGTTGTTTATTTAGTAGCATGTTGTCCAGTTGTTACTGTTTATGTCTTGGACACCCAGGCAGGAATCTGGAAACAGATTAACCAGTTCAGAATGTATTAAAAATGCTTAATTCATTTCTGCCTTAGAGCATTATTCAGTTGGCAAAACATTTCTCCATTTAAGCCTGTTCTAGAAAATACAGAGTTCCAATCAAATAAATATAGGAATAATACCAAAATAAATTTATTTAATTCTAAAGAAAAAGGAGTCTGTGTGAAGTGTTTTTTCAAGCTTTTCTGAGCCAAGCTGACCAGCTGCCATTGCCATTGAGTTCTTGAAGAACAGTTTAGGTTATCTTCATGTATAAGAGAGTCTAGAGTATATGAGTACAGTACCTCTTTAAGGATGGATATTTGCCATGACTTATTATATAGGAGAGAGAGCGCCCTGTAATGTGGAATTTTGCAGCACAGTCTGTTCATTTCCCAGGTCCTGCCCAGAATGCCGGATCACATCTAACTTTGTCATTCCAAGTGAGTACTGGGTGGAGGAGAAGGAAGAGAAGCAGAAACTCATTCAGAAATACAAGGAGGCAATGAGGTATGAGCAATGCAGCCTTTTATCAAACTGAGACTGCAGAGATAGACACACATGGAGAAGAAGGGTGTTGATGTAAAGTCCCTTGTCACACCTCCTTTCCACCACCGTGTGAAATGCGTCTTTACCTATCTGCCCACAGATGCATGCACACAGTCCCAAAGGTATTCCTGTGTTCTTTCACCCCGGTCTGTCCCTTCTCTACACAAAACACTGGTGGTGTAGCCATAAGACAGTCCTAGCTGATGCACTGCACACCACTGGTGTCCCTCTGCATGCATCAGTCCACACATAGTGTAATAAATAATTTCTCCATGTAGGTCTTTTACTCACAAAATACCACATGCTCCTGGTACCTGAGATCCTTGTGGGCTGCAGGTAAATGCAATTCTGGAATCTGATTGGGCTCTGCTGTCAGTAAGGCTTGCGATATTTTCCTTTCCAGCAACAAGCCGTGCAGGTATTTTGATGAAGGCCGTGGGAGCTGTCCATTTGGAGGGAACTGTTTTTACAAGCATGAATATCCTGATGGCCGCCAAGAGGAGCCACAAAGACCCAAAGTAGGAACCTCAAGTAGATACCGGGTCAGTGCTGCTGTTTAATTGCCCTTTCCATAGAGAGAGAGCAGAAGAGGGGTGTACATTATGTCCTCTGCCTTGAGAAGAGGATAGGGAAATATTGACTCTTCTTTTTTCCACTTCTAATAGACCTCTGTAATGGTGAATTTGAAGGAAGCAGTGCTCTAAAGTTTGTGAATGCTGGAGGCCAAGATGGAAAGACTAAATTTTAAAAACTTTCCTACAACATACTTGAAGTAGAAATGTTGGGTAGCATTAATAAGGGTGTGTAAGGGTAAATTCTGCTGGAGGTCAGTATCTCCCTGAAAGAGAAATGTGATTTCTTGCATGTCAGAAAGTACTCCAGGGGCACTGTCAGCCTCTGGAAAGGCTCCTGCTTTGTACCAGTTGGTTACCTGGGGACATCCTTGTGTTCCATTTGCAGGCCCAGCGGAGGAATCGGTTCTGGGAGTTCATCGAGGAGCGAGAGAATGGTGATCCCTTTGAAACCGACGAGGATGAGGTGGTGACCTTTGAGCTCGGTGAGATGTTGCTTATGCTGTTGGCAGCAGGAGGTGATGATGAGCTAACGGATTCCGAGGATGAGTGGGACTTATTTCATGATGAGCTGGAAGATTATTATGATTTGGATCTATAGCACCTGTCAGTGGAGTGTGGACTGTTGTCTTGGCTTCAGGCAGTAGCTATTACCTGTGGTGTTGTGGCAGTGCCTGTGTTTCTCCTAGGCAGGCCGATCAATTCCAGGTGCTGTTGTAATAACTTTTACCCAGGGTCTGTCTCTTTCCCTCCCCTCCTCTCCCACCCCAGGAGTGTTGTTTTTCCTCTGTTTAAACAAATAACAAGAAATAAATCTTTAAAATGTTAGTTTTTGTAAAAATAAATTTAACTGTCAAACAGTTAGCTTAGGTTTGTTGCTTCATCTGTGTACCCAACAGAGTTCACCCAGTTCCAGGGTTAAAGTGTTTACAGGACTTCCACACTCATTTTGAAGAGCCCAGATACAAAAATGAGCAGTGGCCATGCAGTGGGGATGTAAATTGGCTGATGGCCTTTATTCTGTCTTTGTACCAATATTTCTGATTTCAGGCCAGATAAAAATATTCTTTCTGGAATCAGCTCCGTTCCAGCCCCCTCATGTACACGTCTTCATTTGTGACTTTTGGTCTCTGTTTACTTGCACATTACTATTACTACTGTGTAACCAGAACCAGGTGTGAACGTTCTGGATTTTTACTGTGTTTAGCATGAAAGGAAAATGTCTTTGTGAAAGGAGAACTCTCTATGTGTATATACAGATAAATGTAGAGTTGGACCTCAAGGATGGGGAGACTCTGTGTAAGTTAAAAATAACAAAACCATCTTTCATCCCCTCTTGGTGCATGAAGTCTAGCCTCCAGTTGGACATGAAACTGGTCTAGTGGTCTCAGCCCAGACTGGGAAACGATCCTGACTATCGCTTAACTTGATAGATGGCACTCCCTTAATACACCAGCTCTCTTTCATGTGTATGATTAGGGTTGTCCAGGAGCAGAAATCCGGTTAGCCAAGGTGGGGTCAGAGGAACACCAGAGAGGACCCTTTAGCTTTATCGCTCTGTAAGTTTTAGAACTTCATGTAAACACTTAAGCCGTGAGCTTTGCTAGAAACTCGCTGTGCCTCCCAGCTGCTTTGGGGTACCTGTGCCTCTCTGCAGCTGAGATGGGCAGGTTGCCTGGTAAAGCTGTTCAGTTTATGTGAGTTACTGCTTACAAAGGCAGTCGTGCAGTTTCTGGCTGTAATTTGCATTGAGAAATTACTTTGCCACCAAAGCCCCAGCACAGGAATTTTAACCTTGCATTACATTATTGCTGTTTTTTATTGACTTGTGGATGCCCCGTGATCTGTTCTCCTGCTGCTCTTGTCCCCTAGACTGCCTCTCCTTTCACTTTTAAATGGAATGAGAAATTGTTCTGAGGTCTATAATGTATTGTTTTGCAGCTGCCTTTTGTAAGAAGCACTTTTCCCAAATAAAAAAAGTTAAAAAAAATTAAACAAGAAGTCAGTCTGTTCTTTTAAGTTTGAACTGTCTGGTTTTTAACTTATTTTTGTGTGTATTTCTGTAAATACCAAGACATTTATGTCACTTATTCTTAACTCCTGCAGAGCCATGTTATGCTTAATACAGGATTCTAGCATTGTTAGAGCCTTTCCAGCAAAGAGCCTGTAATGCAAGGGACACATTCTGAACAGACAGCTGAGACAGCTGATATATTGAAGGAATATCTGGGGCCATTAGTAAGAACAGACATGTCTTGCTTTCTCAGAAGTAAGTTCTACACTATTGTGTTCATTCTGTTTGCACTGAACAAAGCCAGCTGCAGGATATACCCTTATCCATAGTTTTGTATCATAATGCTGTTTGGACAGCAAATCCAAGCACTGCTACAGGCAACTTCCTGAGGCTCCACGTGCTTGAAGTCTGTGTGTGTTCAGATAGAAGCATTTTTCTGCAGAAATACACGAAGGTGGAATTAAACTGCTGGAAGCATACTCAGATGCTGGGGGATATGATTAAAAAAAGTTTAAGTGAGCAGAGTAAAAGCCTTCCTGCCCTACATTGTGAACATTAGTTTTTACATCCTATTGGAAAGTTTGATTCAAATGTGAGTTTGTAACAAAGCTGTGTTCTGATGGAAAAAGATAATGAACTTACCAGCCAGAGCACACATGTGAGCTTGCTTTCCTAAGGGGTCAGGAGGGTATGCTTTACTCTCTGCCTGGCTGTACATGTGGCACTGTGGTGGCTGCTGCTCCCGAAGCTTCTTCCTGTACGTGTTAGAGAGGAGGCTGAGAATACCCAGATGAGTGATTTGCTTTGGTGGAGGCTGGTGGGTGGAGCTGCACGGCCACTGATGTGTTCATGTGCATCGTGACGAGGAGTTCCTCTTGCTTTGAACTGTGCTGTAGTTCCTGTTGTGCAGGTTCAGGAACTGCCTGTATTTGTCCCCAAACCAGTACTGCTGGGTGCTACTTCCCGTTTGAACTGTGCTCTGGGAGGCTTGTTTCTCAGCTGCCTGGAGCATTGTGATTCCCACCCCCACCAACCCCAGACTGGGACAGCTGAAAACAGTAGGGCCTCTGAAGTAAGTATGTTAGTAGGCTGCTTTTCCTCTGTGAGAACAGGAATAAATTCAGCAGAATTAAGACAAGCTTATAATGTAAGAAGATTGAGGGTGACAACTTGGCTGTGCTATATTCTCTTCAAGGAAATACTTAAAGTACAGAAACTGAAGAGGCCAAAGAGAGTACTGTCAAGATGAAAAAGGTATAAAGTCTCCATAAACTTGCACCAGCAGAATCTTAATTTCACATCAAAAATCTTAAGAAAAAGATGGATGCTCTCACTTCAGGTGCCTTGACTTTACTCCCTAGGCCAGAATATATACATTTAGTTTGATACAGACCTTTTCCTCTTGTGGGAAGTGCAGAGTGAGTGTGCTACCTGTTCTCCCTGCTCTGAACGTGATCATACAAGGTAAGAGCACTTGTTAAAACTTCTGCTGCTTTAGTTCAAATGGTGGTAGCACAGCTGGCCTTGGTGGCCCAAGGTGGATTGTAATCTTTGAGGAAATGCTTCAAAGGCGCATTTAATGAAATACTAAGTAAATTTCCTGCTACTGCAGGTACAGAAGAGCTTTCTGTTTGGAGGGTACCATGAGCTATGGGGTGTCTCATGTTTGGAACAAAACTTGTGTAGATGAAATTATTAATGCTGCAGCAACTTAAAATGAGGGAATCCACATGTAATCCTTTAGGATTGAGATACAATACAGGGCTGTGCTGCAGGGATCAAGGAGCTACACAGTCAGTTTACTGCTAGCATTAGAAAGGCATTAAACTGTAGTTGTGGTGAGCCTCACTTCACGTTAGCAAAACTAGACTTAGGAGTGAAAGCTGTATAAGCAGTGGTGTTCATGGACACAGCAGTAACAAGGAAATGTGGGATTGCAAATATGCTGACCTCTTGCCCTGTTAGCCAGGGGTGTGCTGTTTGTAACTCGCTGTCAAGTTACAGTCAACCCTTGCTTGATGTGACTGCATTGACAGAAGCTGTGCAGGCAGCTGAGTGAAGGTAGATTTACAACCGCAGCATTAGAAAAAGTGCTTTAAAAGATTTTTGAAAGCCCTACCCATCTGAAACTGAATTCCTATTACAAGGTGAAATACTCTTGAGACAAAGGGGCCCTTGGCCTGTCTAGAACTATTCTCAAAGGACTGTCATATGCCAGCATTGCCTGTTGGTGTAGTTCTAGTTCTTAACACAGTTGCCTAAGAGTGGTGCTTGAAAATTTTTTCAGGAGCCAGTTTGCTGAGCAATGACTATTTAGGCCCCTCACAGACACCTGCAGGCAACCGTGGTGTTCTGGGAGCTGAGAGCCATGAAAATGCCTGCTGGCAGCCCACATCAGGAAGGGGCAGCTGTAACAGCACTGCTGTTAGAGCACTCACCTGGCTGGGGGAACTGCCAGTTCCTTGTCCAAAACCACAGGCATGCATCTTATTCCTGAAAGAAGGCTCCAGGATAGAGTGCTCCACCACTGTTCAGAGTCTGAAAATTGTCTCCCTTCCAACTACACTTAAACATTAACTGGAGTGATTAGATAAGAACCTCAAGCTTTTGTAATTGAGAGCCCGTCCTCTGCGTATGAAACAAAGCTTGACCACATAGGCAGTGCTGTGTGCCTTCCACATCATTTGGCTGCTGTTGTGTTGGCTTTTAACTAGTCAGCTTCTGGGAGGTGTCAGTTTGGGACATTATTTTAAAATATTTCTAATTATTTTTTAACCCTGTTCCACCAATAAGTACTGCTTCATCTCATTTGGCCTGGTTGTGACACCAGTGCAAGTAATGTGCCACAGCAAAGATCCAAATACTTCTTCCCAGTAGATAAGAACTTAATAAATGAGCTCATCTTCAAGCTGAATGTGCAGCTCTTAAAAGTGAAACCTGTGGGACAGTAATAGTTTTCAAAATAGTGTTGTAAACAACTTTATAACCCTCTGTACAAATGCATTAATGATGCTGTCAAGAAGCACTTGGAATTTGATATGATTTGCATATGATGCTAGGGAACAAACCATTAACAGAAGGTTCCATAGCAGTTAATGCTACTTTGCCTTGTCATAGCTGTGTGTTTCCATCTGCTCTCTGATGGGGAACAGCAGAACCACAGAGATTATGCGGAGCTTGTATTTTAATCTAGTGGTTCTCACAGTCCAGAATACCAGGCTATAGTAAGGGGATTTTTTAAGAGTTCATAGCTTCATGTATTACCTCATGAGTAACAGTGTTACCAATATACTCCGAAGAACCTCCTTAGCAAGTGCTGCTCTTCACTCATGCCAGGACATCTGGAAAAGCGACCATGTGGAAACCATTCAGTGTAACTGCCCAAAGGCCTCGTGGAAAATGCCAAATGGAACCAACCAAAAGAGGTCACGCTCCTGGTATTGCTGCACAATGGGTAGGTGTCTAAAACTAGTTTCTTGGAGGAGTAGGAAGCCTGTTAGACCTGTTAAAGGAAAGGGAACAGTCACAAGCCTGTTCTCCCTGATCCTGTGTTGCACAGCTTTCTGCCAAGGAAAGTCTTGCTTTGCCAGTAGCTCCATATGTGCGGGAAGGGAATGGCAAGAGCCCTGTAAGCTGGCAGTGCTGGGCACTCAGGATCACATCAGCCTGCAGAAGTCTCCATAGTGAGGGTAAGCAAAATAACTTCATACAGTAGCAGCTAATTAAGATGGTAAACCAAATGAACCGTGCAAAGTTAACACACTGCTGGTACCATCCTTCCTGTAACTCTTGACCAATGAAAGATTGTAACTGGAGATGAAAGCAATACTTTTTCTATTGCAGTCTTCTGGAAGATACTACAAAAAAAAAAAAAAACAAACAAACAAAAACAAAAACAACAACAAAAAAAACCCAAAACAAAACCAAAACCAAAAATGATGGATTACAAACTACTACCAGGAATAGAAATATTAAGCTTACATTTGACTGCTTTTGTAGTGACAAGAGCTGTAGAAACTAGTTTGTTTGGAAGCTGGCTTGCCACTTTGAAAGGCTATGGTATTTACAGTTGCTTAAATGTGCAAACTGAAATGCAAGTACTAGGCTAGTAAAAATGAAGAAGGAATAAAGATTTAAAAAGTAAACATGAGAAGGAGGAAGCCTGAAGATGAAGCTTTCTCCACAGCAGGCTATAGTAAAGAGAGTAGCATGGATGATTCCTCCCTCAGTTTACACAGACCTGCATTAACCCCTGCTCTTTGCGTGTAATAGCAAAGAATCTAGCCAGAGAAAGCATTAAGAATATTAGAAATATATCCAAGACTATTATTCAATGATTCATTCTCCTTTATTTTTTTTTTTTTGTGCTTCTCAGACAAGATTTTCCAGCAATACTTGCTACATGTTTTTCCCTATTTTTCAAGGACTTGGAAAGAGGGGCAGCCAGCCATTGGGTAAGCTGGCAACACTCCAGCCTTCCCAAGGCTGCTTTGCATGTAACACAAACTGTGTTTTATCATTACACAGTTTCAGTTCATAGCTTAACAGTGACTAAGTGATACACTTTGGTGCACATGGACTGCAGTCAAAAAAACTTCATCTGATATTTCTTTCCTCCTCCTCCTTCCCTGTTTCCATCTACTGGGAAAAAAAAATTGAAAAAAAAACCAGAAAAAAACCCCTCAAAACCCTCACCAAAAAAAGCCTCAGCCCAAAGCCTTCATTCAGCTCAGGTATACAGAAAAAGTAAGCCCCAAGTAGCAGAGCTTGCAACTGGGAGGAGCAATCCAAACCCTTCCATTGCTACCACAGTGTTCAGTCTCCACGGCAGTAGCAGATAATTCACCTAGGGTAGCTCTCTGGTGCACCCCATACCATTGCCTTACCACCCTAACACAATTAAAATTTTTAATTTTTTACCTAATTTAAACCATCTTACCCCTTGCTGAGTTTTACAGGAGCTTGCACCCATCTTTCACACTCCCTTGAAAATCTACAGGCAAAACTCTCAAGCTGCCATTGGCCCATCACACAAGCTACAGAAGGCTTTTGGTTAAAATCAGCACATCAAAAGCAGGACAAGGTTAGCAGGAAGGAATGAAAAAAAAGGTCCTTTCACTGGAAGCTTCGCTGCTCCCAGCAAGTCCATGTAGCAAGATGCAGATCAGGATTGGAAACAATCCTGACTATAACAAAGTGAAAGGCAACTTTTCTCACCCCAGGAAGAAGTGTATCATATTCTGCCTGCTACGCAACCCCAGAGATGTCTCCAGGTTTGTCTGGTGAGGAGCTCAGGGCAGATGTGAAATCCTGTACTCTTTCACAAATGTTATTAAGCTCCTTGGGATGGGTGGCTACCTGCCTGACATCAGGAGAGCTCCTAAATGAAAGTTTAGGCAGGAGTGGGTTAGTGCTGTCCAAGCACGTGTCAGACTTTTTACAGCTACTGGCAGAGAGGAAAGTGCTTGTACTTAAAACCAGCAACGCAGCTTAGAAGGGTCAGTGCAGAGCTCTGGTGCAAATTTATCTTCTGACACAGCCAGAAAGACATGTAAGGATATAATTAAAGGCAATAATTTTTATAGTTCTCTTTGGTTAAGGCAAGGGCTGGCAGCTTCCTGAGTCCTCTCAGCTCAGAAGTTGCTATGTTCAAAGCAACCTGTGCTACCAACAGCAACAATGATCTCTGAAAATACTCACAAGCCAAACTGCAAGGTAGAAATATCAAGAGGTGGCTTGAGGCCACATAGAACACTTTCATCAACTGAATAAAATTGAATCAAACAGCCTCAGAAGAATGGCAGTTTCCAAGTTCTCCCTGAAGTCTCTCTTCAACAGGAACACTGGGTCTTCTCCACACTTGGACTGGCAATCACTGGCCTGGAGTCAAGACTGAAGCTGTTTGGAGGGTTCTCCCCATGAAGTTGTAAGGTATTTCGGGCTATCAGCTCCTTAGCCATTAATGTGAACACCTCTTCTATGTTTTGAGCTTCTTTTGCTGATGTCTCCAGCACAGCTAAGAGCCCATGCTTCTCTGCCAGGGTGCAGGCATCTTCAAACAGCACTTGGCGCTTGTCCAGCGAATCTGATTTGTTCCCTTAAAAGAAGGCAAAGAGATACTTCAATCACTTAGTCTTTCAGAAATTTATTTTTAAATGCCATGCATTAATTCAGTTTTGTTAAACAATAGATTTATGTTGGGAGTAAGAGTTACTGGAAAGAACAAGATGTGAGTACGTCAGAGCCACAAATACAGACCGTGGATCAAAACTGCAGCAAATCATACGACAGCAAATGAGACGAAATCCAAGAAAAAACTAAAAACCTGTGTTCATCTAATTACTCAGTGTAGGTAGTGGGGCTAAAGGATTATTTGGCAGCAACTGTTGGTCCTATTCCCTAGTGGGTTTAAATGTTAAATAGCATTTAAGTTGAATAGTTTTTAAAAAAAATATTTTAAGATTATGTAAAAAACCAAGAATTCAGATCAGCTACGTTAATGCCTACAATATCTACTTAAGTTGTTGTTGCACATATAGATTAAACTTCTACTTGCAGCACTTTAGTGAAAATCAACCAGAAGCCATGAAACACCTCAGACAAAATACCTTTGTATATTTAGGCAGTTGCTGCACATGTGGATTCATCGGTTCTAGTAGCTGGCTGAAGTCTACATTTGTAGTTTCAAGACAGCTCTTCATGAAATTCATGTCTTGAATTTGAAGCATATGTAAGCCAACTACCCTCCCATTAAGTCCCTTTCAGTTCTTCTAAAGGAAAAACCAAAAAAACCCGCAAAGCCAACCCACCCCACAAAAGAAAAAAACCCCAGCAAAACAGCCAAAAAAACCTAAAAAGCTCCAGCTTGAGGGTTATTTGCCTTCTTAAAAAGAACCCACCCACCTTTTCCTCCTTCAGTTCTATATAGGAAAGTTAGGTTTCTTAGCCTTACCCTCCTGCTAGAAAGGTGTATAACATGACTAAGTGTAATTAAACGTACAAAGACTTCTGCCAAAGTAAGTAAAGCAAACAGCACCAGCTTGGGAAGAAAGCACCAAGCTGGATCCTTAACAAAAGCTTTATTTTTACTAACTTCAGAACTTATCTCTTTAAAAAAACCCCAACAACCACCACCAGCCTCCACCACACACAGATAAGTCTCGTCCTTTAGATTCATGACAGAAGTTAGAAAAACCCTGCCAAAGTGTAGTGATTTACACCTCCGCTGCCCCCAGTTCCAAGCACTGCATTAGACGCAGGTCAGAACTTATCGTGTGCTTCTTCCAGAGGAAGGACAGGCGGAACCCCCGCAGCACAAGCACGGAAGGTGCTGGGAACAGAGGCAGCAGCTCAGGGGCCCTGCCTGGGGCTCAGCGCTGCCCCAGCCCGGGCTGCGACGGCTGCATGCGCTGCTCTCTGCACACTGCGAGAGCTCAGCCTCGGGAATGCAAACAAACGCTCTGGCGTCTCACCACACCAGCGCTCTCACTTGCAGCTTCTTCCTTGGGGAAAGGAAGAGCAATAATAACCATGAAACCCAAGGGAAAGGAACCACGCGGCTTCCTACCAGCTCCATTCCCGGCAATTGCTAGTCATTGCTTTCCTCAGGAGGCAGTTTCCTGAGTGCTAGGGGAATGCAAGCAGACTGCTCCACGCTCTGCAAAAGCCGTCTCCCCATCTATTGTCTTACCTGCTCGGAATCCCATTACAGAGCAATGTGCATGCATATCAAGAGAACAGAGAAGAAAGATGAGAACCGGGAGTTGTGTTGCTCTGTGCATTCCCCTTCACCTTGAATTATTGAGCTGCTACATTCCTGTGCATCAGGAGTACAGCATCAGGCTTACTGCAATTCTAACCTCAACAAGGTGGTCCCTTGCCTCCAGCCCGGCACCAAAGCTTGTTGTGTTATTCCAACAGGAAAGGAACAACTGAAAAAGGTTTTGCTGTTTGCAATGGGTTTGGTCCTGACAGGACCAGGCTGTGACTTTCCTCATTTTTTTAAGCTTACGCTAAATTGACACACTTTGTGATCGCTTTTAATTAGAACTGCATTCTTCCTTAATGCATAGTGTGTAGATGCTTCAAGTAGTGGTAGGAAACAAGGGAGATTTTATATTAAAAAGCTACATAACACAAGATTTAAAACTAAAATCCTACCAATTAACATCATGACCAAGTTTGCAGCACCATACTTTTCAATTTCATGAATCCAATGAGGAATGGATTCAAACGTGGACCTCCTAGTAAGGTCATAGGCAAGGATGGCCCCATGGGCGCTCCTGTAATAAGACTGGGTTATTGTCCGGAAGCGCTCTTGACCGGCTGTGTCCCACACTTGGATCTGTAAGAGAAAGGACAGAAGTTGTAAAGACCCGTGAATATCACTTTCCTACGTGCTTGCCGTCAGCATTTGAAACCCTTTGTCTAGAAGGCAGCCAGACCTGTCCCAGCTCACTCTACTACACCAGTGTGGCTTTGCCCTCTCTAGATCTGAAAAGCCATTTACAAGCCTGTAAAGTCAATCTACACAGACCAAAGAGGAAGCTGCAAGGGTAAATCCAGCTTTGCAAAGAGGCCAAGAAGCCCAGTTTCAACAACTGTAGTAAAAGATGTAGAACATTACAGGCTTTTAATAGCAAAAGAACAGCAAAGAACCCTAATACAGGACTGGGCAGAGCAAATCTATATATAAAGGGCAAGCATCCAAAATTTCATCTGCACACAGAGGGAAGTTCTAGCTGACAATTTCTTCTGGTGTTTGTCTTGGAAGTCTTCTTCCTTCAAATTAAGCATACATCAAAGTGGAGCCTTTGCAAACTTTGGGGGTTTTCCCTCCTTGGTGTCCCAGCTCAAACCCCCACACCTCTGGAGGGAAGAGACATCCCCTCCCAACTAGAGCCGTCTTCCAAAGAACTCCCTGCACGCAACGCACGAGTCCTCTTCTCAAGCAGAGAAGTCACGAGAGCAAGTATGTACCCAAATTAGGGTGACTGCTTCCCCCAGGGCATCTTCCTGAGAGAAAGCTCCACTAGCAAACTACCCTGGTTAGAAAGGCAGTCAGCTTTCTCCAGCTGCCTTCAGCAGGGCCGAGCAGGAGATGCTGTGCATCCCGCCACTTCCTGGCACCTGCACGGGAAGGATGGCACGACCAAGGTGCTGCTCGCCAGGAGGCTCGGGCTCGCTCCCGCCACCGACCTTTACTTTCTTGCCGTCGATATCCATCGAGCGCACGGTGAAGTCGACGCCGATGGTGTTCTGCTGCTTCTCGTTGTACTGCCCTGTCTTGAACCGGTGCACCACGCACGTCTTGCCCACGTTGGAGTCGCCGATCAGGATGATCTTGAAGAGGTAGTCGAAGGCATCGTCCGTGCCGGAGCTGGGGAACGGCATCGCGGCTGCCGGGCGGGCCTGCGGCGAGGCGGAGCAGGAGCCGCGGGCCCAGGAAGGAGCCCGGGCCCAGGAAGGAGCCCTGTCCAGGCGCTCACCTGCCGGCGCTGCCCTGCCGGGACAGGTAGCGCCGCTTGGCCCCGCCCGGCCGCGGGGCCGGCGGGAGCTGTAGTCCGCCCTCTGCCCTCCCTTCCCTTGC
>NW_024582061.1:7612151-7685483 GCF_017639235.1 Corvus kubaryi | reverse complement strand
TGGGGCGAGCCCTGCGCTGCCCGCTCGGCCCCGCTCCCCGCCCCGCCCAGGACGCGGCCCCAGCGCCGGGAGCGGAGCGGTGGGGCTGGGCTGGGCTGGGCGGCCGTGCCCGCGGCGGGAGCGCGGCCCGGCAGCCCGGATCATGGTCGGAGCATCCCGGTGCTCGGGGCAGCCCCTTGTCCTTCCCGGACAGCATCCGGCCGGGCATCCGCGGTGACAGACGGTGTGCTTGCGCTGGCTGCGGAGGGCCCGGCGTGGGTTTGGGGTTGTGCCTCTGTTCTGCTGTCTGCCTGGAAAAATGGCATACGAGTGCGGGGGGTTGTTGGTTTGGTTTTGATGAGGTTTTGCTTGGTTTTTAAAATTACTATTATTTTGGGGGAAAAAAAAAATCCCTTCGTTTGTTTTTCACATTGGAAGTCCCAGGAATGTTAACTGGGACAGGAATGTTAATGCTGCACTTTCCTGCCGGCTTTGGAGGGCAGTAGGGTTGCATTAAGGATGTTTGTTTTGAAATTAAGGTGTCTTATTTTGACTTTAAGTGAAGGGATAAGGCAGAACACCGAGGAGAGATTAACAAATAAGGGTGAAAGCCTAACAAAAGCTTACTCAAAATACCGGCTGGCTGAAGGTAAATAGAGCTAAGTAGTTAGACAAGGCAGTCTAACATTCTAAAAGCATGCCTTTCTTTCTTAAAGGTATGTGCTTCATTGTCTTGAGTTCTGTGGGTCATCTTGCTGCCCAGTTCTTGCTTCTCCTCCACTACAAAGTTACTGTGGTGTTCTCACAATAATTAGAAGACTAACTTTAAGGAATGAACTGGTTGCACACTTTTCTAGCCTAGGGAGAATGCCAGTTTTGAATACAGAAAGGGCAGGATGAAGAAAGAGGGAAAACACAATATTTCGTGGTTATCTCTACACTGTGAAAGTGTCCTGTGCCAGGAGGCCTTCTAGAAAACTAGCTGAGATTGGAAAGCTCTGAAGAACAGATTGTTTCAATAGTAAATGCTGTTAAAAAAAAAAGAGGTGACTCTAAGGTCAAACCAGGTCTTAGCTTTAAAAGGGCTCAGTATCTTGGACAAATAAGATCTGTATTTGCATATGTTGACATGAAGCAAGTAGTAAATCTTGTGCTTTGGGCTGCAAACTGATTACTCAAGGAAGGAACTTTTCCCCACAGCATTGCACAACTAGCAGTGTTTTGCTTTCCTCGGGACAGCTCTGTTATCTGCCTGGTGGGAGGGGAGGGAGAGGCAAGGAAGCTCTTGTGTTTGACCAGCAGAGCGTGTGGTTCACAGGCCCGTGAGGACCAGGGAGCTGGGAAATTGGAGTGCCTTGGCTTCCCTTCTGCGTGCAGCTTGTATGGGGGTCAGCCCTGAGCTGTAGGGGTACTGCTGCCTGGAAGGGAGTAGCACCGTGTGATACTTATGCAGCTGCTGAGTCTTCATTCACTGGTGCTGAGAAATGGTCTGGGACCTCAGGTGAAGGTAGTATCAAGACTACTTGCAAAGCTGTCTCTTCCAGGGCTAGTCTTGCCTTCTCACAGCTCCAGTTGTAGGCACTTTTTTTTCCTCTGTGTGAACCCAAGCACTCTAGGCACATGTTCCTGCAAGGAGGTGCCGGTACACCAGGGTGCTCTGTGCCAGCTGGAGCAGTGGCAGTGTGGCTCAAGTGCACCTGGGCTGTGTAGATGGAGACAGATGGTGTCAGGTCTTGTACAGACTCACTGCATTTGTGCTGGATGAGAATGGAGGTGTTCAGGTGTGGTGTAGGATAAACATGACTCCAGTGTCTCAAAGCTGTCATGGCTGGCCCGTGTTACTCAGAGGGTCTCTGTGCCACACTCCGTTTTGGAGGTCAGATGTGCTGTTGGTTTCCATGATGGTTCATGTATCCAGCAGTAGCTGGATATTGCTGTTAGTCAGGCATGTGTCATCACTGAGAGAACGGGGAGGGGAGGCTGCCAGCAGTGAAAGGTGTCTTGATGAACCTTTAAAAAGGAGGAACAGAAAGTCTGTGTGAAATAAATGGTTTTCAGCAGCAGTAATTTGGATGAGAGACTGGGCAATGACTTCCAATTTCTCCAAGTGAGGTTATGAAACTGAACTTGTAAAATCTTCTATCAGATGTGCAAATAATTACAAACCATGCCTGTAGATACAGAAGAACACAAAGGCATTATCTTCTGTCTTATTTCAGCGCTGATCCTTTGGGGAAACAGGGGTGGTGCTTTATTGTACCTCTCCTCAGCATTCAGAATGTTTGTGGTGTTGGCATGTCTTCTGAAACATGTGGAGAGAGATTCACCCGCTTGCTGGCAGTGGGGCTGTTTCCCAAAATCTGTTAGCAGAAATGGTCCCTCGGCCATGCCAGTGCAGCTGGGGGAGTGGAGCAGTGTGACATGGAGCAGCATGAGGAAATTGTTTGTCTGTCATGGCCTTTCCTCAGTGCTGATAATTTCTGGTTATCTCGAAGTTGAGGCAGATGTCACCCATGCCCTACAGGTAGGGACAGGAAGGTGTGACTTGTTATGTGCTGTATTAATGAGTTAGTGACAGATGGAGCTGTAATGTCAGGCTTGAGAATAAATAGGCAAAGATTCCAGCTGTTGGATTTCAGCACTGTCCTCACAGTTACTTCCCTTTTTCCATCTATGCAAGTCCACTCTTGGAAATATTCTTTCAATTAATGAGGCAGTCAGATTGCAAACTCTTCTCCACCCATAAATGCTGCTCTTGTGGCTTCATCACCCATCTGTGTCCAGCCAGGTAGCAGTGGAAAGCTCTTACTTATGGCCACTCTGTAGTGCACCATGTGTGTAAGTGGTGCAGAATGGTCTTTAATGGGGGAATGCTGGAAACTGGTAGATCCAGGGGGTACTCTTTGGTCCTGGGCACTGAAGAGGCATCTGCTAGGAGAGAAACAAAAAAGAAGTGCCATGAGGGTACTGGGAGAATGGGAATAACAAGACACCTTAAGCCATAGAAGGTACTGAGGAATGTGCAAGTGATGAGATGGGTAGTGGTGTGAAACTGATGGAAAGGCATGGCATAGAGTTGTTCCATCTGAATTTGAGCTGTTTGGGGAACAGAGCTGTACTTCATATATGTGTTTTAATTCAAATATGTTTTCTCTTCTCCTCCCTTCCCACCTTCTTCTATTTAAGTGAGAAGAAAAATGACCTAATCACCATCCAGCCCTCGTGGCCAAGGCAGGAGCAGGGATAGGGCTGCCAGGAACATGGCTGTGCCTGGAAGCTTCCGGAGGCAGCCTGCCAACAGAGGCCTTGTGTCCCACTGCACCCACCATCATATTGTTGTGTTCCTGCTGACCTTCTTCAGGTAGGTTGAGTGTATCTCTGCTCAGAGATTTGTATTTCCACCCTTTCCCCCTTAACATCCAGAGAAAATTCAGCCAACCTGTGTCTGTGTGTTTTCTGGCAGTTATTCCCTGCTCCATGCCTCCAGAAAGACATTCAGTAATGTCAAAGTCAGCATTTCCAGCCAATGGACTCCCTCCTGCCTAAACAGCACGGCCCCTGAGCTCCGGCCATACGAGGTAAGGACACAAGGGAGAAGGAAGTGCAAGGAAAGGTGGGCAGCTGCCAGTGGGCTGAGCTTGTGGGGCTGAAGAGGCCCCTTAGGTGTTCCTCACTTCTCAGAATGTGAGGGGGAACTTTAGGAGTTGGCATTGTAGTGTTATGGATCACCAGGCAAGGCTGAAATCTTCCCTAGTGGTACCCAGAGGGAAACTTCTTGAGAAGCTACAGTGTTCCAAGGGAAATGGGGGCCCCAACAGAGTCTGCAATAGCCAGAAGCATGGAGGAGGGGGAAACAGGGGCTCTTCCTCTGGAGCGTTGGAGGCAATAAACCAAAGCAGTTAATGGGCTTACAGAGAGTTCTGTGAAATCCTGGCTGTGCTTTCTCTGTGGCAGTGGTGCTGCTGCCACTCTCTTAAAAGGATAGCCAAACCAGGAGAGAAGAGAGCTATCTGAGCATGCTAGCTGCTTATCCTAAGTTGATAGTGAAGAATGATGTTTTATCTTGCATCTAAAAGGTCTGATTTCCATGCTGAGCATCCAGTACGCCTTGTCTTTAAAATCCTGGCTTCAGTGAAAGCAGAGGGAGTTTGGCAGTGCTTGCTTGCAGGAAAGGAAGTTTTAAAGTGCTTGGTTCTCACAAATGGGAATGCAAGAACTATCTCCTGGTTCCTACCATAGGGTGTTTAGGGCCATGCTTGTTTTTTGTAATGCTTTGTCCCGATGCTTTTGAGAAGTGGAAGAAATCTCACATTAACAGCTTGGTCACAGGCCATGAGATCTATTAGAGCAGGGAGTTACAAGTCAGCTGCTGGAGCGTTGCCTGCATTAGAAATCATTGGTTATTTGAATGTTTGACAGAAGGAACAGAAGGATGATAAATGCTGACTTCTTGTGATAAGTGAGAATAGTAAATTTCACTTGTAATGTGTTCAGGATTTTATAGTATGGCCAAAAGGAGCGAGCATCCCAGGGATGCTAAAACAAAATACAAGGTGTTTCTGTTTAGTTCTTTAACTGACTTTCAGACAACTAGTATATTTTGGAAGCTGTTTTGTTTTGGTTTTTTTAATATATAGATGATTTGGTGTTTGCTGGATGTTGAGATGCGTGTCTGAACAAGAAAAATGGTCAAACTGGTCCTTTAGGTATCAATTTAGGTTCCATCTGTTAAACTAAGTGGATGTATGAGTAGTGTTGTCTGTGCAAGATGTTCTCCTGGAGAGCTAGAATCAAGCTGAAGCTGATGATATTTGAGTTAGGCATATCTGTAGGTTGGGCTTGGGTTGTGTTTGTTTGTTTTCTAATGGAGGCATGGTGAGAAGGGAAGAAAACTTTGTTCTGATTAACTTTATTCATTCTTCAAGTTATCCTCAAAGCTTGCTTTTTTAACCTGATTTCATTAATCTTTCTTTGGGGACAAGTGAGACTTTTCCCCTTTTTTTGATCGTATTGAAAGTAAAGTGAAACTCAGGGTAAGCAAAAAACCTAACAACATTAGTGACTGGAGTTTGTTGTAAATAGTTTCCAACCAGTCTATTTCTTCCCCTTGTTCTTTTTGTGGTCTTTCTTTTCTGTTTGTTTTCTGTCATTTCTTATTTTGGCTGCTGCCACAAATACTTCAAGGGAATTATTTATTTAATGAAGACAGCGAGAGAAGTACAGAAGAGATGCTGCACATAAAACAGAATATGCCTTTATTGTATTATTCATTAAAATGCTCATCAGTGTCTCAGAGTAAGAAGCTGTCTAACAGTTGCATGGTTGTTAGAAGTAGGGTTTGTTTTGCCAGTCGTTTGTCTTGATCCAGGTGAAAGGAACATTTCTCCCTTCTGGTTTGCTAGCTTGCCTTTTAGAAGTGAAACAAAGTGTCAGTGGACATTTTCTGCCAGAAGATAATGCCAGAATTGTTCCTGATTTGATAATTAAAGTCTTGGAGGAATGGGAGCTTGCTTGGGCCAGATGCTGTTCTGCTTTGGAGCTGGGGTTTCCACTGAAAAAGAGTAGAATGAGCTATGCCTCTCCCTGTTCACCTGTCAAATTTTTCTCTCTTTAGCTCTGGAACAGCAGCCATTTATTTCCTAATGCAGAAGAAGCAACTCTCTTCCTAGGGACACTGGACACCATCTTTTTGTTTTCCTATGCTGTGGTGAGTAAAGCTAACCCCAAGCTGCTCAGCTTTGGTTGACTCTTACTGGGAACATCTCACCCACAATAAAAAGCTTAGTTCAGAGGCAAATCTTTTCTCTTTCGGTTTCTGTTAGTTCTGCCCATGCCTGTCACCCATATGAAGATGCTTGTTAGCAAACACAAGGGAAGTACTATCACTTCAGAATTTCTTACACTCCTGTCACCAGGGAGGACTAGTTCTGTCTCTCCAAGAGTTCTCAGCTGAATTCTTTCAAACAAGAAATGTAATGAGCAGCTACGAGCAGGGTTTCTTTGGTGACAAGAGAAGTGGTTAGAATCAAACTGTACGTTGGTATAATGGCGGTGTTTGGATTAGTTTGGCCTTTCTATGTCATTTTAATTCTTACAACTATGGGGTGTAAATCTTCTGGCTTTATTTAATGCTGTGTTTTGTTCTCAGGGTCTCTTTGTCAGTGGCATAGTTGGGGACCGCCTGAATTTACGCTGGGTTTTGTCTTTTGGCATGTGTTCCTCTGCTCTGGTGGTAAGTTGGAATGTAGTAGTGGGATTTAAAGATCTTCCTTAGGGTTTCTGGGCAGGGTGTTGCTGTAGGGGAGAAGAGGCTCTGTTTCTGTGTGAATCTGCTCGTGAGCTGTAGCTGTACCTCAGTGTCTCAAAGCCTGCAGGTATAACTTGGTGCTGGATGCATGTACTGCATTGTCTAAAGTACTGAGCGTAGATGACTCCCCCTTCCTGAAATGTCTAGTTCTGGACACTGTGTTAGAAGGAAATTCCTAAGTCTGAGGCACTGCCTAGAGACTTGATGAACAGCTTTTGTTCAAGATTGGTGTATTTGGACTTTTGGGGACTTAACTTAATCTCTGAGACCATGTATGTTGTTATCGAGGCTTTTGCTTCCAAACACAATCTTCACTCTGTTCTTTAAAGGATGTGCTAACAATCCCAGGCACTCATGTACTTATTTTATGTAATTGCTGGGAGGGTATGTGTCAAAAAAGAGTATCTGCTTAAAACAAAAGCGTTCTTCAAGTTCAAACCACTGCAGATAAGTGTGAATCTGTTTTATCTCATGGTGGTTTTCTGGCTATTAAAGTAGTAGTAAAATGTGTGGAGTGTGTTTGATTTACCCAGTGGCTACAAACCCTACTGTGACCTATTGGGCTCTGCAAACACGTGACTACAAGTGTGCCTCAAGCACCCTGTGCCACAATGTGTGTTTATTTTGGCTGGTTTGGGTTAGAGCACTTAGTAATTTGAGACCTGGCTGTAGTATTTATGTTAAATTTGGTGAAGATCCATGACCTGTGAGGGTTCTGTGTTTGCAGAGAGCCTCATGGATTAGGATGTCAGTACAGCAGCAGATCAAGAGGCTACTCTATTTTTAGTGTTGTCACTGAAAGTATTTGTCTCTTCCTTCTCCTCTGCTGTTGTAACTGTGCTGTTTGGGGAGACAAAAGTCTTTTGGAGAGGAAGTGCCATGATAGCACGTTTGTCTCTGGAGTCAGAGCTCTGCTGGCTCAGCAGAGGGTGCTGTGAGTCCTGTGCTGTGTCTCAAACAATGCCAGCCTGGCCTCTGCCCTGGCCCTGCACAGCTCCCTGAAAGCTTGTTCCTTTTTTTAGCACTGCACTCCTGAATGTCTTTCATCAGTAGCCTCAGGGTGTCTTCTCTGTTTTCCCCCTGCTCCTCTCTAGGTGTTCTCCTTTGGCACACTCACAGAATGGTTGCATTTCTACAACAAGTGGTTCTACTGCTGTCTCTGGGTTGTGAATGGCTTGCTGCAGTCCACTGGCTGGCCCTGTGTGGTTGCTGTCATGGGAAATTGGTTTGGAAAAGCTGGGTAAGTTGAGTTGTCTTCAGTGACTCACTTATCTGACCTGCTGAGCAACAGATCATGCTGAAATTCTCAAATCAGAAAGGCCAACTGTTAGATCATAATTAAAATTAGGTAGGATGAAATGTGCCTTCCTTGTTACATTCTCTCTCTCTTTCTCATTTTTCTGGAGCCACAGCACAGCCTGGTATGAACACAACTGTGTGTGTTAAAAGCACAGAGTCAAACTTCAAAAATCCCTTAGAGTGACTCAATTTTAATTTTCATACCACTGGAAAACCTGTTTCTGTCTACTTACCAATAAAGAGAGCAAATAGTAACTGACTCCTGGTAGATTCTACTCTCTCTCTGGGGTATTGCAGATGAGTTCTAGTCAGTTTGTAACCTAGTTGCCAGCTCACTCTGCTTTAACACAGATGTTTCAGGGTTCCTTGCTTATCTATTTGACCCCTCCAAGTTATTATGTGTTTCGTTTTAAGTGAACTTTGTGTCTCTTTGAAGTGGTCAGGGAAAATGGTGTAACTTTATTCATAAGTTAAAGTTCACTTGAATGTTTTGTTTTGGTCTTGTTTGTAATGTCATCTGTCCTCACATTGCCTGCTTCAAATCTTTTTCCCCTTCTGCAGGAGAGGTTTTGTGTTTGGACTCTGGAGTGCCTGTGCATCTGTGGGAAATATCCTTGGGGCATTCCTTGCCTCCTGCGTTCTCAAATATGGCTATGAGGTAGGTATTGCTGCCTGGCTTCTAGCTGCACCTGCATGTCTGAATGGGTTATGAGACACTGGCTTCTTATCCCATCTTTGAGGGGGCAGCAGCCTCATGTGTCCAATTTCATCTTACTGAGTTCTGTGGAGGTAAGCAGTAGGCAGAATAGAAAGGCTATTCCTTTCCTGACTCTTCCAAACTGGGAGAAATGAGCTTGAGACTCCTCTGTAAACAGGACTGATGTTACTGAGGAGCTCTAGTGTCACATTATACCTTCTTCTGATTTGGGTGGCTTCAAGTGCTCTTCAGAGTCATCCAGCACAGGTTCTCAGTTGACTGGAGTCACTGGAGCTGGAAGGGCATGGAGGCATAGCTGCTGTGAGTGGGAAGAGGCCAGGCTGTCCTGTGGCAGTGGACAACTGAGCACAGGGAATGGGAGTGACCCAGCGCATCTTGCAGCATGGGGTCTCTGAGGACAGGCTGGCAGAGCTGAGCTGGTCACTCTGGACATGAGAAGGCTTAGGGTACCAAGAGCAGCCTTCCAAAGCCTGGGAGAAGATTGCTGAGAAATCAGAGCCAGACTTTTTCCTGGACTACACTGTGAGAGAGTGAAAAAGCAGTGGGTATAAAGTGAAGCAGGGATGGTTCCAACTGGATATTTGGGAAACTATTTTCCTATGATGTAAAGCAATGGAACAAGGGGACAGAGCCTGTAGGATCTGTCTTTGGAGGATTTCAAGATCTGATTGACTAAAGCTCTGAACAATCTTGTCTGAATTTGGTGCCTGACCCTTCTTTGAGCAGTCCCCTCCAATAGAGCTGTATCTCTGGTTGAGTTGTCTCAGCTGCTTCCTCACTGCTGTCACCTCAGTACAGATAGGCCTAGATAGGACCCAGTCTATTCAGGAGATGCAGAGATCACTTGTTTCCAAGTGTTAGGGATGCAGTCTGGGTTGTTGTAGCTGTGTTTGCTCTCTAATGAGGCTGGAATGTAAAGAAACCCTCATTAGTGAGGGAGGTGTGTGTGACTGAAAGTGCTTTAAAGAAGAATGCTTTTTTTGTTCCTCTTCAGTATGCTTTCTTGGTGACTGCCTCCGTACAGTTTGCTGGAGGAGTCATTGTGTTCTTCGGGCTCCTGACGTCGCCGAAGGAAGTGGGTGAGTGGAAGAGCTGTGCTATTTCAGTCCCTTCATGGAAAGCAGAGCTGCAGCTTTCCAGGTAGTTCTACTCATTCTGACAGCATTTATCCTCAGGGCTCTTACCAAATGGTCTTGCACCTTAGTGCATTTAATGGAGCAAATGCTTTACTTGCCAAGATCACACTAAATGCTACCCTGCATCACGTGAATAGGGTCTGGATATTTTTTAAAAGCAAAATAAAACGGCCTGGCTTTAACATCTCCATTAGGATATGCCTAATTATCAGTTTTTCTTCACCTGAAACATCAGTATTTGTTAAAGAAACAGCAGACAAACTGATAACTGGTTGTTGTAGGAGAAAACTATGGCAAGCCTTAACTGTGCAAAGGGAAGGGAGAGTAGATTTGGTCTGCAGGACTGCCACAGATAAATAACTCTTGGGTTGGATGTGTTTCTTCTCTGAAAAGGTGGCAGGCAAGTCAGAGTGTAGGAGGAAAACAAAAGAACTTTGGGGCTTTGACAGGGCCGTGGAGGAGGTTTCCCAGGTGCCTGCAAAGGCTGTAAAGTTGGTAGCACTAAAGCTGCCATAAAGAGTGCTCATAAGAGTGCTCTGCATCCCAGGAAGCACAATGCAGTTCCCAGGCCTTCCATTCCAGCAAAGGCACGAACAGGCAGCAGGTGTCTGTGTCCCTGCTGCTACACTCAGCCTCCACATTCAAGGGTGGTGGCACCCAGGAGCCAGGGCTGAGGATCCCAACCCCTCAATAAGGGGGGAAATGCACTAATTTGTTGTGTCTTCCAACTAATGGCCAGACACTCAGAACAGACAAAGCCGACGCCAGGATCAGACAATACTTTCAAGAGCCCTAGAAGACAAAGGGTAGAAACTGGCGGCACTGCAGAACACCATCTAGAAGAGTTTCTAAGCCAAAGGAAGATGGAGGTATGGGAGAGCAAGGGAATTGCTAGAAGGTAGAATTGCTTAAAAGAAGTGAGCATAGCTTTAGAGTGGGGAGAGGGTGAACAGGCTGTGGTCCGTTTTTCCTGTTGCTTATTCCTTGTAAAACTTAGGCCTCCCTGAGCTTGGAGCAGATGAAGATGAAGTCAGTGTGGAAGAAGATGCCAACAGACCTCTGATGGGCAATGACGATGTAGATGATGATGACCGGAATTACTCCATTCAAGCAACTGACAATGACAACCAGCCCAAGGCCATTGGCTTTTTCCAAGCTTGTTGCCTTCCTGGTGTAGTACTGGTGAGGACACAGGTTCTTAAGTAAGAGCTGACTTATCTGTTAAACGTAAAGCTGGCTTTTTGCGTTGTCAGGATTTGTTCACATCATTGTTAATATGTTGACCATATGTTGTAGTGGTTGACATCTGATGTCTCACACTGTTGAAATGTTGGGGTTGGGCCTGTTGTCCTTGTGTGCATGGGTGATACTGTCTGGGTGTGTGGTGTGTGTTGCTCTTCCCATCCTGCTTCATGGAGTGCATGTAATGAGCAGGGGAAGGGGAGCAGAGATCCTGCCCTTCCTGCTGTGAATTTGGAAGGGAGACCATGAGCAAAGGTGGCTGTAGGATGCTTCCTTGGTAAGATAGATGCCTGCCCTGGGGAGTGGGGTTCTCACTCCTAACTGAGCATCACACAGAGCTCTGTGGCACTGATACTGAGATTTGGGGTTTTTTAGTTACCGTAAAGCAGAAAGCTGGCCTGAAAAGCCTGAATTGGCATGATGTGACAGCTGGCAAAGTGTGTGGGATTTCTTAGGAACAACAGGAAACCAAGGCCTGGTGATGCAGTTTCCACATATCCTTGTCCTGACCCTTGAAAACTTGTGCTTCTGTATCAGCAGTATTGCCCAATTCATGTTCAGCTGAAAAGTTAACCTGTCATTAAAAACCAGTGTTAACCTGCGTCTGTGGGCTGTCCCCTCTGAGTACTACAGCCAGTACAAGAAAGGGGGCAGAGTGGCTGGCTCAGCAGAACAGTGGGAACTGTCTGGATTTGTCATGGAGCAGAGCTACTGAATGGGCAGTGTTGCCAGGTACCCTTAATGAGCAAAGCAGTTGACTGTTGTGATTAAAGAAACAGGAAATCTGGAAGGGGTGGGTGGAAACCTAGAAATGTCAGTGTGTTGAATGCAGAACAACCCCAGTTCTGTTGTTAAGGCCTTAGTTGAGGGATGGCAAAAGAGAGCAAACCCATCTTGAGTTCTTTCCTCCTCTGGTAAATGCCTTACACAAAATGTTAGTGGTGGCATCTGCCTCAGTTGATGTGTGACCTTTTTCACTGGCCTGAGCAAAAGGAGATGGCAGCAACTGAGGTTGCTGGCTTCGTAGTTTGGGTTTTGAGGACACGTTCCACACCCTAATCCAGCAACCTGAACACCTCTGAGTTTTATCTGATGTCAGATTAGTGCCCAGCCAAACAGGGATACCATGTCAGATTGGTGAGAGACCAAATACTGAGAGAATCTCCAAAGCCTTGTCAAGATTCTACAAAGAATTTATTTGACATATTTTTTCTGTAGCTTCTCTCATCTCCTGCTGAGTGATACAGTGGAAGAGTTTTAGTGCAGACAGCTTTCCCCTGAGCCTCTAGGAATTCAGTGTTTAATCACTCAGACAATCTGGTGGACAGTTTCTTAGTGCATTGAAATAAATATCACTTTGTACAGTGCACTTTTCACACCCAGAGGCAGGAGAACTCTACCAAACATCCCCATGTCTTCCATATATGGTGGAAATTAGTTTGTGTCCTGTAAGAGTGAAAAAGCATTAATAATACAGCTAAAAAGTCTGTATCTATTAAAATAATATAAATTCAGAAGAGATGATTTTGTGGAGTTTAATGTGTAAAAAGATCTGCTTTTTAAAATTCAAAATCAAGTGTCCATATGCACGCAGTCTCAAAGGCTGTGCTTTAGCATCTTCATCCTTGTTTGCCTCTTCAAGTGGGTTCCTTGTACTGCTGTGTCGGTGTTTATCAGGCGGCTTTACTGAAACAGGGTGACCTGTCCCTCCACATGCTGGGCCAGCAGTCCCTGAGAATTAATCTTGGCCACACACATGAGGGCTCTGAAGGAGGAGATCTGCTAGCTAAGGACAAATTGAGCCCAGCAGCCAGAAGAAGGAGGTTGTCTCAGTTGTTGGGTTTGAAAGCCTGTGCTCAGCTTTGGCCACACCTTTCATCCCGTGTCCGGGAATACCTGCCTGGGGATTACGGATGAAGCTTTCTCTTCTGGTGCTGTAAGCAGATGAGCCTTTTGAGCAGCACAAGATAGCACAGAGGAACCACTTCACAGAACCTTTCTCAGCATGATGCACAGATGACTAAATCTCAAGCTTGTTTCATGTCACGTGGTTGGCTCCCTTCTCTTCAGAAGGTGAATTAAATTTTCTTTTTTTTTTTTTTTGAAGCCTGATGTCATCTCCTCTCAAGATTACACTGAAAGTGTTTTAACCCATTGCATTCAGTGATAAAAAAATAACCTTCTTGTCAGTGATTTTTGTATGCCTGGGTTCCCTTTGATGTTCAGCATTAAGCTTTCATGATGCTGCCTTCTTACATGAAATTCAGAAGCGCTTTCCCATGAAAGCTTTAGCTGGATCCAGAGCTTTATGGGAATAAGCAGAAATGCTGTTTGCATTTCTCAAGTGCTAAGTGCTCGCTGGCCCTCTCTTTGTTCCAGTACTCCTTGGCCTATGCCTGCTTGAAGCTGGTGAATTACTCATTCTTCTTCTGGCTGCCCTTCTACCTCAGCAACAACTTTGGATGGAAAGAAGCAGAAGCTGACCAGCTCTCGATCTGGTATGATGTGGGAGGAATCATAGGTGAGTGAGCAGGGGAGTGACATCTTCTTGCAGCTGCCTGCATAGTGTTTGAGAATGAAAGACAGTGAATGCAGCCAGAGCAGTAGTGTTCAGTGGGATCTCGCTTTCACTGAATGTGGGAAAAGTCTAGTTATGTATGTGGCTGCTTGGCTTTTTTTTTTCCTTAAAAAAGTATATGACCCCCTAAAGAGTTTACATTTAACTGAAGGGCACTGTCACACTCTTGAAAATTACCCCCAGCTGGCACTTTTCTTCACTGACTAGGACTTCTTGAAAAGTGCTGTGTACAAAATGGGGCCCCTGCTTGCTACTTCCTTTCTGACAGGTACCCTGGGGGAAGATTTAGATCTGGGCTTAGTGGGTTCTGTACTGTCCTGTCTGTCCTATGTTTTTAAGGACAGACTCATTGCAGATCTCAGCAGAGCAGGCACCAACTGTGTTATGTTCAGAAATTAAATGTAATTGCTCTTGTTCCTGCTGGCTGCAAAATCTGACCCAGTTCCTCCAGAATAAAGAATATATTGTATATGTGTTTAGACTTCCAATCTCCTGTGCTCAGGTTCTTGCTTTATTCCCTTGTCCAGTTAGCTTTCCTATAATAGACATCCTCATTTGGGTCTGTTCAGGGTCAGTGTTTTTGCCTCTGTGGCCTTTTCTGCATTAGGCTTTCTCAGCATTCTGGCTTTTACCAGCAGAGCAGTTCCTGCAGAGGTAGCAGTGGTACGTAAGGTGATTTTTATTGGCCTTTGGCATTTGTTGCATTCAGTTGCACCTGCCCTACGTAGGTGAAGACAGCAGGGAATGTGAGGCCCCTGTGTAACAGTGCTTTTCCTGTGAGAAAAGAGCTGCCTGTTCTTGCACTTTCGGTTAAAGGAACGAGCCACAGTGTTCAGCTTGCTTAATCCAGCGTTGTGGTGGTCGTAGAGTTGTGATTGTCCTATATGGGAAGAGAAGGAAAGTAGGAGCATTGGCTAGTTGCATGCCAGAAAAAAAGAAGTAATACATTCCCAATAGAGCACTATGAGTAGTTTTCCCTGCTTTATCTGAGACAAATTTACTGTTGTCTCTGTGTCCTGGGCAGTAAGGGCAGGAAACGTAGCTCTGAGGATTTTAGAGGGAATGTGTATTGATGAGGAAGCCAGAGGCCACTGCACTCAGTGAAATGAGCTTTGTTCAAGGTGTCAGCATCCTGATCCTGACAGTGATATTTTTCTTTTTGAACAGGTGGGACTATCCAGGGCTTGATTTCTGATGTGCTGCAGAAGAGAGCCCCAGTGCTAGCAGCGAGCCTGCTCTTCGCTGTGGGCTCTCTCTTTGGATACAGCCGTGAGTATGCGTGTGCTGCACAGGGATAAGAGGTTCATTCAGTGCATCCTAGAGAGAACCAGAGTACAGCCTGTTCTCATTATGTTTTCTGGTCTTGAAACTGCTTCTGGATCAGAATGGTGCCTTTTGATCTATTTTGCTCAAGTGCGGCTCTGCACAGAAAGAAATCTGTTCTCTGGTTAATGGGGTGGAAATGAATTCTCTGAGTGGCTGCATTTCCCTATAGTGGTGAGTTATGGTACTGATCCTTCTGGTACTGATCCTCCTTCAGTGTCAGTGAGATTTTTGGCATTGTCATTGTGTCAACACCATAACTGGTAGAGCAAGAAATCTCGGGTGCTTCCCTATACTATGAGGAAAGAGAATCTGTGGACAGATCTGTACTGGAGTACACTACACAGAGGCAGGAGAAGCTCTTAGACTTCACTACTTACACTTCTGTAAGTGGTGAAATTGGAGAGTTTCTGCCTCTTTTATGATAGATATAGTTCTTGCTGTCTGGCTATTGAAAGGAATCTCAGGAAAACAAGAGTATAAGGAGATGGGAAGATGTAATTCCTGTGAAACATCTTATGAAGCACTTCTAGGGGTGGCAGGTATGTGTCTTCAGACAATGTCCTGTGGTACCAGAGTGATTTAACTCACTGGGATGCTGTTTCACTTCTCTGTGTGTTCCTCCAAAATGGGGTGGTGGTCCAGACAGACTTTTATAGAGCACTTTGAGATCTGTGGGTAGAAAACTGCCAGAGCTGGACATGAGAAGTGTGGCTTTTGGAAGCATGCAGGCTTACTCAGATGGTCTCGAAGTAAGGTCAATAAGTTATTGAATAGCAAGGATTGGGTTTGGTGGAGTTTTTGTAGGTTCTTGTGCTAACTCATTGCTTTAAAAAGTGAATTGGAAGTAAACATGAAATTACTGCTGATGAGGTTTGAAGTTTGTACTAGACAGCAGAGCAGCCAGAGCACCAGGTGCCTTGTGCTTAACTCAAAATGTGCTGCTGTCCAGACAGATACAGAAGTCTCAGGTGATCCAAGGTTCCTGCAGTGTGATAATTCAGCTTCCATCAGCCAAAACAGGAAACCTTATTATGCCCATAGTGTGTTGCACCTAAGAGTAATAATGGCCTGAGAATCTGTGAAGAGGGTGCACCTTGCCTTGCACAGGAACTTGCCATGTGTGGGCCCTGAGTGGAAGTGAGTAAGGAATTCAGGTGATGCCTGGAAGTGAGGTATCAGGGAAAACTGTCAGAAAAGCACTGAGGGACTGTAATGGGAAACTAGCTGCATGTACATGTGCTGCTGGAAAGGCAAGGAGAACCTGTAGGTGCTCAGACATGGCTTTGTAAAGAGGAATTAGGAGATGGGGGTTTGCATGTTTTGCTTTATTGTGCAGCATTGTTTGGGAAGTTGCTGGGTTACTACCTCCAGGTCCAATCTCTGTACTTTAAAAAATGTTTTGGAAAATGGAGAATGAGTGAAAAGGCTTATTCAAATGTTGAATACTTTATGATGAGAGAGTTTGAGCTGAGCCTGACTTCCCTGGAGAGACAGATGAAGGATTCTCTTACTACTCAAGTTTATTTACCCTCACCTGGTCTTTCTCTTGCAGGTTCCCCAAACAGCAAACCTATCAATGCTGTGATCATGGCAATTACAGGTAACTTCTCAAAAGCCGCTGTTATGCTGGTAGACATCTAAATGTGTTGCAGAGCAATCAGTAACACCAGCCAGGTGGTGGTAAGGGGTTTATGTGTGCTGCCATCTCTGATGATTTTGCAGAAAGGGTGAAAACTGGGGCCCAGTTTCTGTTACCTTTGGAAAACAGCTGTAGGAAAACTGCCTTATAGAGGGAGGTATAGAATAGTGGCCTGGAGCTGAGGGGATCTGCCTTGGCTCAGTATGATGAAGGTGGATTTATGCCAAAATACCAGTGATCTTGTATCTGAGGGACTGGGTATATGGCAGAGTCATGAGCTGCAGCTCAAATTTGAGGGTGTTTGTCAGAATCCAAAATACCCTGTGTACTGTGAGAGGTCACAAGCTTTTTGTGCCACCACACATACTGTGCTGTGTTATGGAATTAAGCCTGCATGAATAGAGCCTTTCTTTCCAAACACTCTTATTTCAGAACTCTCTGTCCTGTTGTTGTGGGTCCTTTTTTTTTGCCTTCCATCTCCTCCTCCATGAACTGTTGGAGACTGAGGCTGTAGCATGGGGGTATGCTACTCCAAAGTAATTAAAACGTTCTTGTTGGCTGTTTCTGTGTGGGTACTCCAGATATCCAGGGTGTTCCATGACTGTATGTTTCAGGTACCCCTCTGCTTGCAGTTACGCTCTGAGCACTGTCCCTAGACTTAATTATTGTCCTGAGCTTTGCATGGTAGAAAATCTGGGTTTTGAAGGTGTTTTGTTGAGAATCTGAGTATTTGTTTTGCACCAAGGCTGTTGTCTTGTCATTTTCAGGGTTTTTCATTGGAGGCCCCTCTAACATGATCAGTTCTGCAATTTCTGCTGACCTGGGGCGTCAGGATCTGGTGAAAGGCAGCAGCGAGGCTCTGGCAACAGTCACGGGAATTGTGGATGGAACAGGCAGTATTGGTGCTGCTGTGGGTCAGGTGAGGCTGCCAAAGGAAAAGAGAGGTCTGGGGAAGGAAGAAAAGTGTCTGTTGTGGTTACAGATGTTAGTACATTCCTCAATCCAGAGTTGTATGGGGAGAGAAAGAGAGAGTTGGGGGATTTTTAAAATAATTAAGAAACAACCAAGGGAACCTGTCTGTTTTAACAAAGTTTCCAGTGGAAACAATGTAATTAAGAACTAAACTAAGTATTAATAGTGCTAATGTTAAGGCACTTTTGTAGTTCAAATGAATTTTAGATACTTTCATATCCTGAACTTCAAAAAGCTTCGCAAAGAGTGAAAAAATATTTTGCAAGTTGGAGATTTTTTGTTTTGAGGTGATAGGAAAACCTTCTCTTACAGAAAAGCATATCTCTATAACTGAGTAAAATTGGAATACTTTGGAATGTTACAGCATTTATGGAGCGATTTAAAATTTGCTCTTATTTGTGCTTGCTCTTTTTATCTGTGGATATCTTTTACACCTTGTAAATCCAGCCCCACTTGCTTCAATAGTCCTTACAGTATGCTGCCAGAGGTCTGAGGACTAGAGTGTTGCAGAGGAGGAAGCTGACAGTGTGCCCACTGGGGATGTTTTCTTCTCAAATACAAGTGTTAGCTACGTGAAAGAGCACAGTGGTGCTTTGGGGAGGATTTAGGAGAGGCATCGGAGCCAGTTCTACTCCAGGCATCCTGCAGTGGTGGTAAAATACCAGGGATGCAGGCAAGGCGTGCGAGTTCCTTTTCTAGAAAGGGATTTGGGTTTGTGCTTGCCATTGATTGCCTGAAAAATACAATCATTCAGTTGCTCCTTTGTGGGATAGATGCTGCTTATCTCCTCTGAACATGGAAAATTACAAGTGCTCTGAGGACATGTATAAGTGCACTGTTACACTCAGTGTTCTTCTGGCATCCTCTTGGTGTTTTTGTCTTCCCACACACATACCATCCAAACTCACGTCATCATAAAAATTGGGTCTTTGGTTCTGAGAGATTCCACCTGCCTCCCCTTCCAACACTGCATTTATTCCAGCAGAGACAACCACGACGTCATTCCGGGGGTGTGTGAATAACAGCAAATGCACAATGAGCGTGTTAGAAATTCAGATCCTGTCCTGATACACCCAGAAGTGAAGAAGGGAGGCCCTGTGCAGCATCTGAATATAAATCTGCTAATAAGGGATACATTTTCTTGTGTGGCCTGGGCTGCCCAATTGAGCCAGGGTGCAGCTCAGAACAGAGTGTAGTCTCAAGTGTCTTGCCTGGATGAAGGGTTAAGTAGTTACTGGTTGCACAACCCTTGAAAATGTGTCTTGTGTAATTTATAAGCCATTCTGGAGCTTTTAGCTCTTCTGAGAGTACTTACATCCACTTATGTCCCAGTGTTCCGTGCAAAAACCTCGTATTCAGCAGAGTCAATTTGTCACCCTTTGAAACTGTAGTTCAGTTCTGTCTTTGTGCTGCTCTGAGTTACTGTAAAGCTTCAGGATGGTGTCTCTGCTTTGCTGAAACTGTGGGTTTCATACAGAAAAAGGCTGCTGTCCTGAGTCATCTCTTCTGACAGGAAAAGACCAGTTGGAAGATTTTGTGATCAGCTCTGTGTAGAGTGTCAACAGCCCACAAAGTCTAGGAAATGAAAGTGTTATGCCTGAAAGTCATGCTTATCTCCCCAGTTTGAATAATATTTTTTTCATTTCTATTTAGTATCTAGTGTCTTTGATCCAGGAGAACCTGGGATGGATGTGGGTTTTCTATTTCTTCATTCTAATGGTAAGAAATCACCGTTTTTAAAAATTCTTTGTCAAAGCTCAATTTGCCATAGGAGGTTTTTGTGAGAACCTGGGAATTGTGACTTCAGATACCATTCTCAAAGTGGCCTGTGGTGTGGCTTTGCCTCAGGTTGTCTAAGTCAGGTGGGTTCATTTTGGATCCTTTACAGTCCTGTTACCCAACAGGAACTGAGATTGTAGCAGAGACACAAAAATACTTGCCCAAAAATACCTGTATGCATTTCCTAAAGCTCGTACCACCTTACTGACTTCCAAGGCTGGACTTCTCCCTCCTGTGTCTCCATGATACACAGTTTCTAGTATTTTCAGAGAGCTGAAGTGAAGCTGCTTGTTTGTTAGGTCTTGAAGATTAGTGGAAGGAGTGATGAGGGTGTTGAAACTAAACTGAAAATGCCTTGCCCCTGTTTTGCTGCTGGGGCAGAGAATGGTTGAGGCCCTGATGTCCACTCAGCATCACCACAGTGGTGAACATTGCACAATTCACTTGGTCTTCCCTGCTGGAAGTGCCAGGAGAGGTCTTTGCATCTGTGCTGACAATGGAGAAGGCCACTTTGGTAACCAGCAGAGGTGGTGAGGAGGAAGGTCACTGAGGACCTGAAGATCTCATCTTTATGAAAGGGTGATCATGACAGCTGAAATTGTATGAGCTTTCCTGCAAGCTCAGTCCTTCCTCTGCTGTGCCACTCTGTCATTCCTTCTCTTAGCCTGTATCTTTCTGGGATGGCCTTGGGTGCACATTGGAGTGGGGGTGGCTGCAGCTGTGGTTGCTCTGTGCTGACTGTCTTGGATTTGCTTCTTTCCACAGACGAGTTCAACAGTCCTGTTCATTTCACCGTTGATAGTGAGGGAGATCAGGTTGCTGCTGCACGAGCGGCGCCTGCGAATGCTGGCAGAGTGACTTCTGCTCCCCTCTGGAAGGACTGCTGTATGGAACTGACAGCTGAGACACTCATCAAAGCCCTGGGAGACTTGTTTGGTACATCCTCCAGGTTTGGACTGATTCAAAATGACTCCACAAGACTTGATTGAGTCGCCTTAGGCAAGCTCAGTCGTGAAGTACCAAATACCCATCCTGAGACCACCCTGTCACGGAGCTGCTGACCTAAGCCAGACAATCCATGGGACTGACGGATTGTCCCAGCCTCCCAGGCTCTTCCATGCCAGCAGTCACACCAGGGTCTTCTGTTGGGTGTCTCATTCCTCTACCTTTTCTTATTTATTTCTGGATGTGCTGACCAAAGTCAGCTGTTTGAAACTGACGGTTTTTGGGAGGCTGTCTTGCAATGAATCTTGATGCTCTTTTGTGCTGGTGAAATCATACAGTGCAGTTCATGGATAGTCCTAAATTTAAGATCACCTTAGCTTTTAGAAAGGGCAAAAATAATTCTTTGGAATTTACGCTGTCCAGTTGTTTAAAAACTGCTGTTGCTAAATCTCTGCACAGATGGACCTCTGCTATCCCCTAGTTATTAACTGTTATATATTCCAGTAGAGTCACATGGAGAAGTTACCTCTGTACTTGTTTTTAACATTTTTTTAATAATGTTACTAATCTCTGAGAAATGAGATTTCATGGTTTTTTAAGCTATTGAATGGCGTGCAATACTTTACTGTGATCTCTGAAATAGGCCTTAGTAGGTCCTTTGTGTCTAAAGGATCCTTGAATGGCTTCAGGGATCAGTAATGGGACACAAATACTTTCACTACTGCTTTGTTTATTGAACCTGATCAATACTGACCAAAATGGGTGTGAGGTGACCTTCTGAAGGAAACTGATGTCACTGACTTCATACTCCTTGGGCAATTGCTCATCTCTAGCAAAGAAGGATCAGAATGGAATTAAAGGAATTTAAGGGACCTGTCTGCTCTCAGACATGGGCTTCCAGACAGGGACTGAAGCGTACTCGTGGAGTCGCATTAACGAGCAACTGCTGCTCTCTTCCCCCACGCTCCTGTAGCTATGGCTGCATAGGGAACCTCAAGCTCCAGGGTTTGAAAGCTTGAGTTGTATCTTGAAGGGAAAGGTAGCTGCAAGTCTACCTGCAAGCACAAAAAACAAGTGGCTGCACTTGGTGTGGTGTTGTTGGAATGCTTTGCAGTACTGTGGTAAGCGGGATGACCAACTGACACCTCTAACATTTGTTGGTGATCTTAAAGGGATCAGTGAGTAACTTCTCAAAAAATTGCTTTGTCTTTATGCCTTGAGATGTTTTATTGCAATAGGTCTGTGTTAACCTGCAGAACTTGTGAGCAAAGACTCCATCTAACTAGTCAGCAATGCCTGGGTGGGGGTGGGGAGCAGCAAAATTCTTGGAGCTGATAATTTGAAACTTTTAAAATGGGAACAGTTGCCTTTTCAAAATGTACAGTGATTTAATTTTATTTTTTAATTGATGAATGTCAATTTTTAGTCATGTGTTGATTGTAATGAGTGGAACATCATTAGTGCCTTACGGTTTTGCAGTTTTGAACAGTTGCTTGGTGATTGCTGCTTCTGCAGTTATATCTCCATGCACAGCTTTGCTTAATGTGGAACTCAGTTGCTCCATTTTAGACTTTTTTTGAGTCTTTCTCTCTGGGTGGAGGTAATTGTTGCATCTTTTTGTTAACCCTCAGAATATTTCAGTGCTTGGGAAAATGATGCCATTAAGCTGATACGGGACCTGAGTCCTGTTCTTGACTCTTCTCATTCCCATTCCAATTTTTGCCTGTATAATTAGAGCCGGAGACTGAGAATCTATCATCCTGTTCTCAGAATTATGCCCTGGGGTTAGTGTTCACATCCCAAGCAACTCATTAGCCCCTGTACAAATAGAATGAAAACTCCCTGAAATTTAGTTCTAAAATTGATGGCGGCACCGTTTACCCCAGCCACGGCGTCTGAAAATCTCTGGTTTCAAATTCCAACCTGGATGAACTTTTTGGCTGCCTCTCTGGGCAGCAGATAAGCAGCTGATGAAAGGTGGGGTGGGAAAGGGATGTTGCTGGGGTCGGGGGGAAGGAGAGGCTGGCCCCTGTAACAAATGGCTTCCTGTAAACAGTTCTGTCCCCTCTTGAGAAGTGTCAGGAGTGATGGAGCGCCGAGCCCGGGCTGCCCAGCCGCTGCATCCAAGCGTGCGGCGCTTTGGGGCCACCCGCAATTAGTGAGGCGTGCCTATGGCCTCAGGATTGCTGCTGTTGTTGTTGTCCTGGATTTTCACTACTGTGTGTTTCTCCAGGGTGCTCTGAAGGAGAAAGGTTTTCAATCTGGTCATGTCCGAACTGATCTCACGTGAATAAACGTACTTCGACTTGATCTGGGCTCGTTCTTCCGTGTGCTTTGTTCCACTCTCCCCGGTGTGGTTCTGCTGAGCGTCCTCCTCTTCCTCCTCCTCACAGGTCTGGCTCTAGCAGCTGCTTTTCACTCAACTGCTGTGAAGGCCTGAGCCCTGGCTAGTGCTGAAACCAAACCCTCATCCCAGCCTAAAAGGGGACCATGTTCCCTGGGCTGCAGTTTGGCACTCTTCCTGATCAGGCTCACAGGAAGTTTTGTGCAAGTCCCCTAACAGAGATGCCCATAATGGTATAATTAATGGTCTTAAATAAAGGAACCAGACCATATACTTGGTTTTATTGATTTATTTCTTTGTTGATCTGCATGTAGAAGTCAGGTGTTCTTCCCCTGGAACTAAATGTACCATGTGCCTGTGGGCCCTGCTGTGCCTTCTCTCCTGTGGCTTGTTCCTTTAAACATGAATCCACATCCTTGCTTAGCTGTGTTTAAATGGACACAGTGGGGAACTTGGTAATTGTGTTTGTGTTTTATAGTTTATATTAAATTCTGAGTTGAGCACAATACCAGACCACTGGAGAAACTCCTGTGCCTGCATGTTCTGTCCCTCAGCCCTGAGTAGTTTGGTGGTGCTAGGATTCTATTCCTCAAGAAAACTAACAGTTCATATTTTTACCCCTTCTCTGTCACTTTTTTTCCCACCTACTCATCAGGAACTTTCCAGCCTACTCTGGAAGTACTCTGAGGAGTAGAGCTTTGCCTGAGTATCTGAAAATGCTGAGAGTAGCAAACCCCATCACCACCACTGTGACTGTGATCTCCAGAGCTGAATGTGTGGGCAAGCAAGAGAGGAGGAATTGCTTAACTTCAGAAGTGCAAAGGAAATGCACAAGGAACTGATCTCTGAGTGTTTTAGACAACGCCAGGATGTGACAGACTGACCAAACTGGTATTAAAAGAAAAGGTGTGCTTCAGCCCCATAACACTTGTCTGTATCAAGGAAAGGCCTTGCAGTAGATGCCCTACAAGCAATGCTGCTGCATCCTGGTTTTCTTGGAAGCGTGGAACCCAAAAGATCTGGATGTCTGCCTGGTGGGTACCACAGTGCTCTCCAAAGCAGGGAGAATTGAGCTGCTGCCCTAAGTGCTGGGCAGCCTTACGGAGCATGTGAGCTGCTTGTCCTCACCAAACCCAGGAGAGCAGCTTTCCCTTCTGCAGGAGAGTGGGAGGAGAAGCAGCAGCATGCTTTAGGGGTTGTTTTCTGCCAGAGGGAAAAGGACAAAAAGTATTTTGAGATAGTCCCACAGACCTCACCAGTTCAAGCACTGGCTGCTCAGGGATGTCTTGGACACGCTGCTCTTTGGTTATTCTCCTGTAATTTAACCCTCTATCCAGCTGTGGCCAAAGTGCTCTGCCAAACCTGTTTGAAATTTCTCCCCTCCTTCTTTTCTAGGTTCTTTTCTAACTGGAATTGCCTACGGGGATGTTTTGGGTTCTGTATTGCAAAAGTTTTCTAAGGCACAGCATGCCCACCTTCCTGCATCTTTGTCAAGCCTTATCTAATCCTTTTAGTAAACAGCCTCCCGCTCGCAGGAGGCTGTAAATACAAGCTCTTAGGATGCTGTGTGAGGCTGGACTGGGGCTCCCTGTGGTATCTATATGCCCAAGAAAACATCCCCCATCCCTGGAAGTGTTTAAGCCCAGGCCGGATGGGCTCTGAGCAATCTGGTCTAGTGGAAAGTGTCTGTGCTTACAGGAGGGGGGTTGGAACTAGATGAACATTAAGGTCCTTTCTAACTCAAACCATTCTGTGATTCTATTAAAGCCTCTCTAAAGGAGAGTTGCTTAGTACAAAGATGAATTTAGGCAATTACTGGGAACATTTCTTTTGGTTCTCCTGCACTGGTGATGATATTTGTATACATTTGGATCCCAGGAGGTTCTCTTGGAATGTCTCCTTTGTCCAGGGCTGTGACAGCATGCAGGTGCAGTAGCCAAACTGGAAAGTACTCCTGGAGCAGAGAGCAAGCTTTGTTACTCTCTTCTAAAGTTTAAGAGTACTGCCAGGAGAAGAAAGACTGCTGCTGAGAATAGAGAAGTCCAAGTAAAGTATTTGGAGACAATCTATTTTGTTTGGGAATAGATTTTGAAGTGGCAGGTGGAGTTGGTGGACTTGGAGGTGAGTTGGTGATGTCTCTGTCCTTTTGGTGTTCTTCCCCTGTTGTGAAGCAAAGGGAATCTGTACAACACCACCTCTTGTCCTTGAGGGCCACAGAAGTAGCAATAGAATTCGGAGTGTACCAGTGGAATGACAGCAGCTAAGGAGGAGATTACTTACATGTGCTAATTAAATCTTGTTTCTTTATAATGCAGTTAGCAAAGTATTGGGGATTTGGGCTGGGTTGCTTTCTCTGGGCTCCTGGATTCCAACACGACCCCAGAGAACTCCTATACCTGGACACCTATGTCCTCATTCCTTTTCCTGTTAGGTGGGACCCATTTCTAGAAACTCACTCATCTGCTCTGGGGTGCGTGGCAGAGAAAAGGATGTCGGGCTGACAAGAGCTGGTGCTTGCCTGCAGCGAGTGCCAAAGATGACAAAGCAGTTGGGTTTCAGCCCACTGCACTATCCAGCCAGAAGGATGGGAGTGTTTGAGAGGCAGTTTCATTGGGACTGGCTCAGATATCCATTTATCTCTTCTTCATCCTCCTTGCTCTCTGCTGTAACTCCTGCATCCTTCTTGGAATAGTAAGGTTTCAGTTCTTCCAGTCAGTAACAGGTTCATCCCAGGACTGCTTATCAAGTCATGGCAACAAATAGGGCAGACGACAACAAGCAGCTGTGCTCATTCCTCTGGAAGGCAAAGGAGCTGTTCGTGGGGATGGATGCAAAGGTGGGAGCCCTGCCCGTGAGAGCAGTCCTGTGTCAGCATCAGGGTCTTGGGAATCAGCCCACGTGCCCAAAATGTCTGGAGCTTTGTCTCTCTGTGTATCTCTGAAGCTCCCAGGCTCATTTTTAAACCCTGCCTTGGTCCTTCGTGCTCAGGTGGCATCAGGGCTGGTTTCCCTGAGGGAAGGAGGAAGGGGAACATGGAGCTTGGTTCCAGCAAGCTGGGTGCCAGCCTGGTTATGAGGGAATCTGGCCTTTGCTCCCAGATGGCAAAATTCCACTTGCTTTATGCACCTGGTTCCACTGTACTTCGTCACCTGCCTTGGCTTCTATTTTGCTCTCAGTTGAATGAGGATCTCTGCCTGACTTCTCCAACTTGATCGAGCACAGTTTTCTCAACTGCCTTCACTTCTTACGAAGAAAGGGAGCAGGGAGTTGTTTTGGAGGGTTTATCGTAGGACAAGGACTAGGTTTGCTGACTTTTCTTTGCTCTTCTCTTCCTAATTCCACTGCTTCACCTCAGTTTACCTGTTTGACCTCAGATGTACAGGACCATTTTTTCTGTCCCCAGTCTGTTTTCTTTGCTGCAGCCTTTGTGGTAGCTTGTCTCCAGGACCAGTGAAGGAGACAGTATTTTCTGTGCTAACAAAGGCAGCATTGTTGTAATGCTGTTGCAGAGTGGGTGGATGTGATTGCCAACAGACATATTCCTTCTGCTAGGGTGTGGATTAAGGCTCAAGGTGACTTTATTCCTTCATAAATTCACTGACTTTCCCCAGGGAACTGAAGGGACAGGACTGGGAGGGAAGAAGTATGATAAATGAAAGTGTCGGAAGGAAATGCACTTACATAGGCCACGCTACCTAAAGAACAAATGCGTGCTCTGAGAGGAGCTCTCACCATTGCTTAAGGTACCACTCAGAGGGTTAAAAAACCCAGGAGGATGTTTAGCTGATAAGTTGAGCACGGCTCCCTGCAGGCTGCTCTCCCAGTGTAATTGCCTGGGTAAGTGGATTAGTGAGCAGCAGCGGGGCTTGTTCAGGGTTAGGCAGGCTCTGAGGGAGCGAGCAGAGCCCTGTCCCTCACAAGAGGACAAGATGCAGGCAGCGCTTGCTGCGGGGAGCAGCGCTGCTCCCTTCCAGCCAGACGTGCTTGATGCCAAAAGCTGTGGCTGACGGTTGGTTGTCATTGCGGGGGCTCGCTGGAAGGGTCCCATGGAAACAGTTCCTTTCAGAGCTATCACTTGTCCTTATCTGCCGCGAGGTGGGTATGGTGACAGCAAATCACATCTTGGGACACTTCTTTGCCTTTGTTGCCATGGGAATCGGTGTCTTCTGCAGCTTTGTCTTCTGTGAAAAAAAAGAGGGGTATTGTTACCTCCCCTGGCTTGCCCACCAAAATGTGCTGAGGGTGAGAGGGGGGTTGTGGTCAGCCACAGAGCACCGGCAGAAAAGCTCCATGCTGGGGACAGACTGCAAGGTCACTTTGCTTTAAATCTCAGCCAGCCACGCAGGTCCCTCTGCGGTAGTTGCCACACCTGCGCTGTGGGGTGGGGATGCAGAGCACAAAGGGAGGCACCCTGGCCCAGGTGGCCCTGCTCCACCAGCCCTGCATGTCAGATGCTATCAGACCTTGCCAGAGTAACAGGGCTGAGACTTGCCCTTGCATCCACTCCATGGTTAGGTAGAAGAATCTGGGTCGTGTCCGACGTGCCAAAACATGACATTGGTTCAAAAGCCTGGCATGGCCCAGAGATTCAAACATGGGAACTCAGATGGGGTCCCCTGCCTTTGGGGGAGTTGTAGGGTATGGACAGAGGTGTACCAGATTTGTAGGAAAGCTACTGTGTTTTGTTTCCCTTCCTGGGTGACTGAGTAGCCCCAGCAGGGATGTGGGAGCCATGCAGCTGGTGCTTCCTTCACAACCAGGAGGTGAAGGCACTGCAGAGCCGCTGAGGGGACCCAAGGATTTGCCACAAAGCAGGACCCCAGCTGGGTTCCTAACCCAGGATCTGCATCTCTCCTGTGATTCAGTTCATGATCAAGCCCCTTTGAGTGTGGTAGGGAGCTCCCTGTGTTTGTACCATACATCTCACCCCTTCCTCCCAGCCCACACTTGTGTCATTTCTTTAGAATTGCAACTGATCTCTATTTTAGTTACACTTCTAGTGTGGATTCCAATATGCAATTAAAAGGTGTCTATCTGCCCAAAACTCCTACGTAATACAGTGGTGGTGTTATTTCCCCTGTGCTGAGGAACTGAGTCAGAGAGAGGCTAAATGACACGTCTGAGGTTACCCAAAGGGGCTGAGAGCTGCTGGGAACTACATCTGGAAGTTCCTCTCACTGTTGCCAGAGCCCTCACCTCTTCTTATGTGGCACTGGATGTGGGGCATTGCCCTGCTCTGCTCCCAGCCTTTCATCTCAGCCTGGGCCCTTGGACTCTGAAACGAGCCATAAATACAATCAGCCCTTTTCAAGGGGAAGGAGTGATTTATCTCAAGCTCTAAACTTTTGGCAGTGGAATTAAAAGTAGAATTTGAACTAGTCTGTGCAAAAAAACCCACAATTACAATCCAGTGCTTTTGCTTAGACTTTGATGTTTGTGCTGCTTCATGCTATGCAAAGATACTTTTTAATGTTCATCCATTCAAACTAGAAGTGGTTAAACGTAGAAATATAGGTAAGAACTGTGGAAGTCTAGAGCAGCAGGAAAATACCGTAGGAGTTTAATCTGGGATAGAAAGAAAACTTACAATTTTCTCCAAAGTGTGTGCAATTTTTTTAAATATAAAAAAACCCCCCACCTTTCTAATAAGCTGGCTTGAGTCGTTCAAAAATGCAGGAAGTTTCACTTTCTAGTCTAAGAGATGCATGTTTCCATGCTTATTCCTTTGCATATGTATGAGTATATACACATATAAATACATGAAATGCTCACACTGTTGTAGCTCAAACAGTTTTTCTATATTTTTCTCTGTTCAAATGGTGTTGCTTATTCTCTGAGGATATTCATCCCAAAACTCACTTTAACAGAAATGGGCTTCACTTACAGCTTGAAGCTGTTTTTGTTGCCTTTGACCTCTGCTTGTGATAGGGCTTTCTTGGAAGTAGTCACGGATATTGAAATAAAATGATGGGATAAAAACAATGAATAATAGAGGGTGGGCAACTACTGCGTCACCATGAAATACTGCCAATGGAACTTGCTGAGCTCCAGCCCGGCTTGGTCTGGCTACCTATGTCTCATTGCTGAGTTCTTCAAAATGTGCCACTACAGACAGCTGATGCAGCCAGCTAACCACAGGGAAATGGTACAGCTTCAAAGCTCTGGGAATAATAAAAGTCATGTCTGCCACTGTCTGCTTACTCACCCTTGAAACGAGCTGGTATGAAGGCAGCAGAGAGCAGTTTAGGCTCACAGAGTGACTCGTAGGCTGTGATGTGTTAGAAATTAGTCATGTTTCAGTCTGTGCTTCTGATTTTGCTCAGAGGTTGTCTGCAGTGCCTCGGTCTCTGCCTGCTGTCCTGGACATTGGGCAAGGCAGGAGAGGCAGGGAGTGATGGGGACAAAGGGAGGCCTCTGGAAAGGAAAACTAAGCCCTCTGATCTGCCCCACCACGTGTGGGGAGCGCACAGAGCAGCGCTGGAAAACGGCCCTCCATGCCAGCATGGCTGTGTCATTGTCTCTGGTCAGGGATTTGCACAGCGAGGGATAAGAATTCCTGGTGCTGCCGGCAGGCAGGCATGATAGAGGTTGGGAAGTGCATGGATATGGCATTTGAAGGCACAAGGGGATGCTTTATTGGCATGGGGCTTCTTGTTCAGTGCCTTCCCCAGTGTGGACACCTCTACGAGGTCTTTTACCTTTGTCAGAAGAAGGGAAGGGAAGGTGGCCCCATTGTTCTCTGGCTTGAAGCTAGCTTCCCCTCCCTGAAACTGTGGGGCCAGCGGGGGGCTGCTTTGGTGGTGTTTTTCTTTCATGAGTCTGAAGTGGGTTAACTTGATTTTCAAACACCTTCCTCCAGCCTTTCCTTATTGTACAGCCATATACTTCTGCTGGCAGGCTGTAAACCAGCAGTTAAACCCAAATCCCTTTCCGGTGGGCGCTGTGAACCCCCTGTCCCCCCTCCCCACTGCCTGGGGCTCAGCCCTGCTCTGCTGCTTTTGAAGACAGGCCTACAGACGTGCATCCACCATGGCCACAGGGCGTGCTGGAAGTGGACACTTGCTGGCTGCTGTGCCTAGAGCCCCGTTTAGCCCAGGGAGCTGCAGACACCATGGGACAAAGCCAGGCCCTTTGTTCCCCTTGTTCTGTCCCAGGAGCACATGAAGGCTGCTGGCATTTCCACTCACTGTCCATGTGAGTGAAGACCTCCTGTGGACACCCATCACACACGGGATACCAGCACTGAGGCGAAGTGCAGTGAGAAACAGCTAGGGGAAATGAACCCAGGGGTGGCACCTCATTGTCCTCACCCTCCAAAACTTGGTGTCCAGTGCTCAGGGAGGGAACAACGATGTTGTGGTACTGCTGGTGCCACATGGGGAATGTAAAGGGCCTGAGCAGTGGGTGGTCTGATTTGAGGGATGTGCAGTGCTGTGTTTCCCCATGTACTATGGGTGTCCTGGGTTGTAAAGCCTGCTGAGAGAGCTGGGTGCTGCTGGAGCCCAGTTCTTATCTAATGCTTTTTCTTTCTGCCCAGTACCAGGTCACAGGGGACACAGGCAGAGTGGTGGCAGAGCAGCAGAGGGGATGCCCACCCACCTGGCATATTCCCCTGGCACGCCCACCGACAGATGTGGTGCTGCACGATCCCACCTGCAGCTCGCAGCTGTTATGGCAAGCAAACCTGCCTTTCAAATACGAGCTGAGCAACAGTGACAAATCTGAGCAGAAGGGCAGTTCTGGCTGTGGCTGTATTTAACCCATAAGAGGCCACCTCGCAGGTGAGGGCAGCTCCCTGCTGTGGGGGCCTGCAAAGGGACCCCCTCCTAGGGTGGACCCGGTGCTGCTGGCAAAACGCAGAGCCCTGTGTTGGGTTGGGACTGCTTTAATGTTTAACAGGCACGGGTGCACCTGTGCAGCACAGGCAGTGCAGCAGGAGGCCGGTGGCACTCAAAAGAGAAGGCGGTTTTACAGCCCGTGCTGCAGGCGCTTTCTGAAATGTTAATGTCACATCATCTTGCTTCTACTTTTCTGAAGTGGTGAAGCCCAGCTCGAGTAAAAATCTTCCATTGCAGCTAATGAGAGCTGCACATATCAGTTCTTTTGAGCAGCTGGGAATTAATACAGAATATTTTATCCTTTAAAATGCTGGGCAAATATTAACTAATCCTCTCAACACCCATCTGGGATAGGTAAATACTACTCTCTCCCAGGTGCAGAAGCTAAAGAGGAAAAGTTATGTGATTTGATTAAAGCCACAGAGGGAATCAGGTGGGGGTAGAGATGGGAGCTTTTAACAGCTTGTGCCTGTGCTTGGGCTCATTACAGGTGCTACCTCTCAGACAGTGTTCTTTTATAAGCTCAGCTGTAGTGGTGGGAAAATGGGCTGGTGTCTGCTTAACGCTACAAGAAGCGAACCAGCTGATACATGAGCAGCCAGGGTCTGTGAGTAGCATGGGCTAAAGCAGGGGCTTTCGGGGACAGGAGTTCCAGGGAGCACATGGCTCTGCAAAAGCCCTCTCACTTTGAAGTCAGTTAAGTTTCGGCCCATCACCTTCAAGGCCAGACTTAAAACTTGTTTCTTCCAGGCTGAGTTTGCCATGGATGGGGAGTGCCCCGCAAGGGCTTAGTCCCAAGCTGCCTGTCTTTAAAGTGGGTGATAAATGTTGTCTGTAGAGCTGGGCTTGTTATCTTTGGGATTTACATCCCAGATAGGGTGTCGGGACAGACCCGTGTTTGCAGACCTGGAGGGAAAGCTGAGCGCCCATCCCGAGGAGGGGGCTGCTGCCGCTGCCTGGGCTCAGCATTCCCGCAGTGCCTGCTGCTGTCTTGGGGTCGGGGCCAGGGTGTCTGTGGGGCAGCAGTGCCTGGTGCTCCACAGAGTCACAGGACACTTCCCTCCTTTTCTTCGTGGTTGGGATTTTAAACAGCCTTGTAGCGAGGGAGTTCTCTCCTTGTGCTTAATTGCACCACGCTAACCTCTGCCTGCTCCTAGTCCCAGGGCGGGTTGGTTCATCTCCTCCTTGCTTGTTTTCGCATCTTGGACCTGGCCAGGGCTTTAGTTTACAGGTGACAGACAAAATTCAGTGGAAATGTTTGTCTGTGAAGCTGCTCTCACCTGCAAAGGTAAAGGTCACTTCTGTGCTTCCAAGTAGTGCTGGCGTTTACCGAGTGTTTGCCCATCGGACTGTGACCACAGCCACTTCAGGGCAGTCTCCATCCATGGGAAAGCCCTTGTTTGTTATCCCCTATCCTGTTTCAGATGCAGTCTGAGGCAAGGCCATGTAGTTGGGGGTCTGTGTGATGGGTTGCCAGAGAAGGCTCCTGTCTCTGCTGCCTTGCGCCTGGGCTCTTTTAATTAGAGACACATGGTTCATTATTTAAAAGAATATACTTTGCTGGTTGTTTGTTAGGATCTTGTACCTGAGAGTGCTGCAGCTTGTGAGCCTTAAATTAAGCTGCAGGAAGGACACTGAGCACCTGGGGAAGGGGCTGCTGCAGAACCGGAGCCTATTGTTCTCTCCCTGAATTGTGGGGAAGCTCTTTCCCCATGCTGGCTCTTTTACTTGGGAGCCAACTAATGTACACGGCAGTTTGCTTCTCTCTCCATCTGTTCCAACTTCAGTTTATTCACCGCTCTGTAGGTATTGTACACTCAGCTGCTTTTTTTTTTTTTTTTTTGCGTGGGAGAGCCTCCCCTTTTCATGGTTCACTTACTCATTTTGTAGGTCTCTGGCTTCCTTGTCAAGATTTCTCTTTTGTCGTATTAATTGGTCTTAAATCTATAGTCAGGTGCTGCCTGCGTGCTTCCCGTGTACACCTTAACCATCTGCTGGGTTTCATCTCCATGGCACCCAGGCCAAATTCCAGCTCTGGTAATGACAACCTGCCTCCCTGCATTTTTCCTGTGCTTTTAATTGGCTTTAGTTCACTTCTTTTTTGTTGCTTTTTTTTTTTTCCCCTGTCCTAATGTGCTCCTCCACTCAGTGATGGGGGTGGGTGGGGGTGGTGGTTTGGGGTGGCGAGGGGCTCCAGGCTGCCAGCACCCACCTGGAACCAAGATGTCCAGCACCACAAGCAGCAGCCACAACACAACATGATGACTAGAGAGTGAAATGGCAAATGCACGTTTTCAGCACTGAAAGCAGTGGCATGACTTTCAGAGGCACACACTGAATTTTGCATTTCCCCGAAGTTCTTTCAGGGAGAGAATAGGTAGCTTTCTGAAACTGGTGCTGTTTCTTCCTGCCGGCCCTTCTGTCCAAACAGATCAGCTGTAGTCCCTGCAGGAGGGCAGAACAACAACTGATAATGTTTACCCTGGTCTTAGCACTCCTAGATTCCAATACTTGCAGGATAAAAGCTGATGTGTCCGAGTGATCCCAGAACGTATTGAAGCTCCAGGAGTCTGGCTGGTGCTGTCGCCTGGCTTATCTGGCACTTTAATAGCACAGCAGTTGTTAGCTTTACAACCGGGTTTTGGGAGGACCAGACTGATGTCTGTGTTTGGGAATTGCTCTGTGCAGCAACATGGTTTTCTGGGAGAGAGCAGGTTCTTGCTACTCTTTCCCCCCCCTTTTTTAAAAATACTTGAGTCTCATTATCATTGAAAAGATTCTCTACTGCTCAGAACTTGCTTAAAAGCGTGGCCTGAACTCCTTATTCACTTTTTCTATTTCTTCCTAGCCTGGAAGCTTTCTCTTCTCTCTGCTAATCCTGTTACTTCCAGTGACAGCTCCAGCCGTGGGGGTGAGCCACTGGTATGGCCCTGACTCACCTGTGCTCTCCGACTGGGAGTCCTTACTGTCACAGCCTGGCTCCTGTTGTCTCACTGCGTGCTGTATGCATGACTGTGGGCACCCAGACAGTGGGAGGGAGGCATGGAAGGACTCATGGACAGCCTGGAGCTGCCGGTACTCATTGAGAGGGTGGGTCCCTGCTCTGGATGGCAGAAATACCTGCCTCTTATCCAGCCTTTTATGGCAGGTAAAATCTTACTGGTCAAGAGCACAACAGTGGTAGAGACTGGATTGTAGGCAGGGCAATGATGAGCACCATTTTTTGCTTCAGTAGGCAAAACATCCATGGGATTTCAAATTCCTGGTGGAGGTTTCTACTGCTTTGGAAACACCAAAGGAAGGATTGGCATTTTGGGAGTATTCAAGGGAGTACTGCCATGTGAAGTTATATCACCTTCTTATGTGAACCAGTGGAAGGGCTTGTCCTTGCAGAAGTCCTCTTGCCCGCCACAGACCTTCCCTTGAAAGAGCAGTAAGCTGCCTGTGTTCCCTTTCTCTTAGAATCAGAATTGCTTAGGTTGGAAAAGACCTTTAAGATCATCATGTGCAACCATAAACCTAGCATAGCCAAGAGGATAAAGTACCTGTTCCAAAGTCTGCCCTAGCAAAGCAGCATTGAGCACGGAGGAAGAAAGACTATCTCTTATCAATGAGCAAAGCAGTACAGCCAGCAATAAACCCGGGTTCACTGAAGAACCCTGCGAGCCCCAATCCAACAAAGTCCTTGCAATATGAAACATTATTTGTCTTGTGAGGTCTTTGTGAAGATGATGGCCTGCTCAGCAGTGATAGGCATGCACACACGTGCAGGTAGGAAAGTGTCTGTCCTGAAGTAGAGTCCAAGTCATTGAAACAGGTGGCAGGGGCAGGAGAAAGGAAGGGCTGTGGATCCTGTTTCCCTGACAGGGCATAGGCTGACTATAGTTCAGATTTTAACAGTATTTGGAAGCATGGAGATGTGGGGAGGAGGATTCCCTGAATGTTGCTTGCTGGGACGCTTCATAGCATGACCTTTGGTGCATCTCTGAGTGAGTAAATGTCCTTAGGGATTTGGTCTTTTACTTTTGAGACCTGGGACTTCAGCACCAACTTTCCAACTCTGAAATAGACTTTTAACCATGGCAGCATCCTTAGTTTGCTACAAGGTAAGGCTTCTAGATCAGCAATACACTGGGTCAGATTTGATTGTTTCAGTTGTGTGGGTTGGTTTACCAGTGTAGAGGGTCAGCACTCTGCTTGTGTGTGTCCCAACACCCTGTAGCTCTAATGTCTGTAGTGATGGAACAGTTTGTGAATCTTAGTGGATCCATCACTGCTCCTGTGAGAGAGAGAAGTGGGTTTTCAATTTTTACAAGGAGGTGGTGTGGCATAGAAGAAATGAGGCTTTTAAGCTCAGTGTCAGAGGAGAGGGTGCTGGCACGGTTGTGAGCAATGCCTCAGGTGGGCAGCATCCTGCCTTCCCCATGGGGATGCTTACAGCAGGGTGCAGAGGTCTCCCCTGGTTAACGACTCTGTCAGTGCTCCCTTCTCCCGCCTCTTTCCCTGTTCCCACAGATCAGATCAGCCCTCTGTGCCACAGCCTGTCATCTGATTTATGGGAGCCATAAACTGCAGAGCAGAAAGAAATAAAAATACTAAACACTTAGTTTTTTAAAAGGCCAACAGCGCATTGAAGTCTCGGTGATAATTTGCTCATAAAGAAATATTATGCTTCAGATCATAATCCCAGGCTGCAGATGGAGGCTGAGGTCTGGCCTGAGTCTCCCACACTTAGGCTGTAAAAGGAAGGCAATGGGATGAAAAAAGCACATAACATGTGGGGATTAGGCTCTGCTGTCTTGCTGTCCATCACCTCTGGTGCCTGGGAGGTCTTGTGGAGAGGTGCTGATGTTCTCCAGAAAAAGATCTGTCCTGTGTTGGAAGGACAGTGGGCTCATGGAGGGATGAGAGGCAAGAAGGGAGGGGAGAATAATAATCCATGAGCAACAGTCAAACAGCTGAGATTTATAGGCTGTATGCAAGTGCCCAAGTGGTGAGTTGAGGGCTGTTTCCCTTGGACTGAGCGGGGGGCTCACCTATGTTGTCTGTAGTATTGCCAGCACGGCCAGGCAAATGCTTGTTGGTGCTGCTTGGGCAGCAGTAGCCTTTAGTAATTGTTGTTGAACACTGATTTTTGGTCAATACAGGTGGGTGTCTCGGCTTCCAGAGGTGAAAACCAGCCCTCTGCCAGCAAGAGCAGAGAAACAGTAGGTGTGTGAGCAGGTGAGACCTGCACTGGTGTCAGTGTTTGACTGCTAAAGAGGTCTCCCAGCTGCCCCAGGCAGGGGCCTGTTCTGGGTGGATGAAATTCCTTTCTGGTTTGGCTTCCTGCTGCAAACACTGTCTGTGTCTGTTTACCTACTGGGCTTGCACTGGGGACAGGCACCTGGTGGTTAAAAGCAATGCATTTCTTCAAAGGCGATCAAGGACTGCACGGCCATTTCAGTGCAGATGTATTTTCTCCTATCTGATCTTCTCCACCTTACCCTGTCAAAACCACCTGTTAGTACACTGCCATCTCAAAAGAATCTTGCTGTGATGCTGGTAGGGCTGCAGAAGGGTAGTAAGGTTATCAACCATGTTTTTTTTCTTTTTTTCCTTCTGTCCTTTCTTTATATCCTCCTGGCAGGAAGGCTGCTGGCAGCACTGTCTGTGTCCTGGACAACACAGAGCTTAGTTGCCTTTCTCAACTCTTCTTCCTACAAGAAACTATCCTTTGAAGGGAAACCTTTCTTTCTCAGATACATCCTAAACATGGTGATGTAGGGCCACTTATAAAGACACAGGAACTGGGAGGAAATTGTCACTTAGGGTTTTTCCTTGATTTTTTTTTCTCTAATAATAAAAATGAACAGATATTCCATGAATCCCTAGCTCTTCCCTGGGACTCAGAACATTCATGAAGCCTGCTATTCCAACTCTGTTCCAGGTGCAGCCATAGCAGTGGTGAATTATGTTCTCCCCAAGGCCTGCTGGCCACACTGCCCCTGACACTGCCTGCTGTGCAGTTTGGGTTTGCAGTGAGAGCACACTGCTACTCATACACTGCTTGGCAAGCCTGTAACCCCCAGCTCCTTTTTCACTGGGCAATTACCTGGCCAGTCTGTTCCCAGCCCATGTGCATGCCTGTTGTTACTCCTCCCCAGGCCAGATTTTTGCACTCCCGTTCCTGTGCATTGTAAGGCTGCTGTTGACCCAAAAGCTGAATTTCTCAAGGTAGTTTTGTATCCTCGGTTTGCTGACAGCGTGATCGTTCTCCCAGGCTACATTTAAAGGGTTGTTATAACTCTTTGAGAACTACTGAGTTCAGCCTTGCTGCTTCTCAAAGGCTTGCTGGCGGTCTCAGCAGACACATGTTAATGGTAACCAAAGGGGCAGGGTACTGCTTTTCAACAAGTACTTTCTTAATTAAAATAAGAAGGCTTTAACAAAAACAGATTCAAAGCATAAGTAGCCTGGTTGAAAAGGGAATCTGAAGTATTTGACTTCCCCCACAAAGATGCCGCTCAGGGAGTTCTGGGGTGGTCCTGGGCTAAGCAGAGCCTGTGCTCCAGTGGCAGGAGCTCCTGCGCTTCTTGTGCAAGCAGGAGAGTTTCAAACACCCTTCATCAAGGGCATGAGTCTAGTTTAACTCTCCCTGGGGAAAAAAAAAGTCACTTTTACCTTGTAAATTAATCCAGTCAAGAGTGTTCTCTCCTCTGCAGCCCTTTACAGCATTGACTACCATAGGAGAAACTTGTCCAGAAGAGAGGGCTCACAAGCCATTTCTCCTCTAGTTTGAATAGGCAGTTCATTTTTTTGGGGAAATCAAAACTTTCAACACTTCTGGCTGCCTCCATCTTTCCCCTAGTGTTTCCTGAAATGTTTAACAGCATCCTCTTTGCTTGTTTACCAGAGACTGAGTTCCTCTTTGCGGTCAAGGTTTCTCTTCCCTCCTCCTTAGTCACTGAGAAGTAAGGACCTTGTTAGTGCATCTTTGCAGGGAAAACAGATGATCCTGATGGTCAAAAGGCATCATTTCTTCTGGTAAGTGGCTGCAGAAGTGGAACTTTGTTCCTTTCTCCAGTTGTATTTCCTTCTGCAAACATGAGGGAGGATGGATGATTGCTCCCACCAGACAAAAAGTAATTTGTAAGTGTGGTGAGTGTTTAGTGATGCCTTTCAATAGCACACAAAAAGGAAGAGGTTCTGAACTTCATTCCCCCCAGACCCTGCCTTTGATTAGAGATGACAGGTGATGTGCCTGCGCAGGTTTGGCATTAGGCACTGGTACCATGCGAACAGCAACAAACATCTGGCTTCTAATAGGGCTGAAAGAGTGGCCCTTTATGGGTCACAATAAGCAATAGAAGTGTGTTCTCATCTGGTGCCAGAAGTGGTTGATAAATCACCGATTGCTCTGACAAAATGCTTAGAAATGAAGAATGCTTCCAGGAACTTTACTTGGGTGTTCTTAACTCTGACCTTCACAGAGCACAGATACTTACAAAGAAGAATCCACAGATACTGTTCATTATAAAGTATATACATAAGTCCCCTTTAAACAACAGAACTATATGCTCCCTGGACACCTGCAGGTCTGGATAAGCAAGGAAGCACACCTGTGCATCGTGCTGCAATTCCGTGTAGCCTTGTCTGTTGGCTATGAGGCCCCAGGCTGTTAGACACACTGGTTTGGGCAGCAGCTGCACAGCAATTGAAACCTTTTTGGCTCTTTTGCTTGTGAGCCTGCAGGGAAGCTGAGGGTAGCAGAGGATCTTTGGCTGCTCTGCTGGTGGGGAGGGAGTTATAACTGCTGTGTAACCTCTTCTCGCTGGGTAACGTGATCACTGCAACAGACGTAAGTAGTGGTGATCCCAGGCCAGGCAGAATTCAAAGCATGCCACCTGCTCAGAAACTCTTTTGATTTGATTTTGTTTCTGGTGCCATCCTGCCCAGTGATACCTTTGAAAGGCTGCACTCACAGCTCCATCCATCAGCACATCTCTCCCAGGTTTGATCAGCAATGAGCTCTCACCTTCCTTTCCACTGTGTCCTCCTTGCAGGTCCTCTGTGTGTACCCTTGCTGCCTCCAGTGGGGTGACCATTCTCCATGTCTGCCAGGGTCACTTTTCCCCCCAAAGGAAAGGTGTCTCAGGAGCAGCAGATAGAAAAACAGCCCTGGGAACTCTGCATTTCTTTTAGAGGTGAGCTGGCTTGTGTGGGCTTAATGGCCTGACAAGAGGCTGGCTGTGGGAACATTGTGGTGTTTTGTCTCCCTGCACACAACTCCCAGTGATGGGAGATCTAGCCCTGTTGCTGTCATCTGATGCTGTGGTGCCACACTGACTCTGCTACCCACCCTGCTTGTCCAGTGGCAAAGTGATTAATTTTCTAAGTGACATCATATATTGAACACTTTAAGTTGGAGCACTGGAGGTGTAATTAGATTAAGGTACAATTCCAGCTGAAGGGGAGACACTTAAAACATGCAGTGTAATCTGCCTTCTTGACGGAGAATTTCCTCCTAAACCTGGGTACGCTTTTGGGCATCGCTTGGGTGCAAAACTGTTTTGTCACAAGTGGAGGAAGGACCTTGATGGAGAGGGGTGCAGTAGCAGAGCAGAGCTGGCTCCGCAGGCACGAGGTGGTGAAGAAAGCCTGTCTCATGACCCAAAGTGGTGCAGTGGATGTCTCTGAGCAGATGGGCACTGTATGCTTTCTCTGTATGTCTCTTTTATTCCTAGGGAACCTGCACAATATGCTTTTCAAGTCTGCTGCTCCAGAAGAGCAACTAAACACCTGCTGAACTTTGATCATGTGAGTGTTGTTGTTAATAAGTTACAAACTGACCTGAATGCTTTGCAGGAGCCAAAGGCAGCATGGGGGAAGTTCTCTGCTTTTCAGTAAGAGGCACTTTGTAAGAGTTACACCTCATCCCATGCCCATCAGCTTCATTAACTCAGGCAGCCCCTCCAAGCTCGGATTTCAAAATGGCTCTTGTATTAGTTCAGGTCTGGGCTGATGCAGCCGGTTCTCCTGCTGCTGAAATGCCACTCTGCAGGTACACCAGCTTGCTGCTGACCTGGGGGAGCAGAGCTGCTGTGCCCCCTTTTGCCTGGGGAAATAGGGAGGGGTCATGGAAGAGGCATGGAGAGAGGCCAGAAGTTCTGCCACCAACCTGCTGCCCAGCAGGTCTTTCCCCTTTCTTTCCCAGGTCTTTCTGCTTTCCTCCAATCTTTCCCCTTTCTCTGACTTTTTGAAGATGAAGGCCTTTTGCTTCTATGTGGCTTTTTGCTTTATCTGCTCTCACAGACTTCTCTTATTTGGTGGCTTTGGGAACAACTGCCTTGCTTCTGCAACTTACATGTTGCTGAGAATCTCTTGTCCATCAAACTCAGTATGATTCCTGCTGATAAAGCACAAATATACTTTACAAGAGATGCTGAGGCTTCACTATGAAGCAGGAAAACTCAAAGAAGGAAGTGATGCTGTTTAGATTCAAGGTTTCTACCCTTTTTTCTTTTTTTAAGTAGGAATTTTACAGCTTTCTTTAGCAAAAATGTATTCCTGAACAAAGTGTGTCTGGAGACCTCCTTGTTGGTGGCCATAGAAGTTTTTTGCAATAATTTATTTAGAATTTATTTAAAATATACCAAATATAATGAAAAAAATAGGAAGAGAAACTGCACTTTGGGTAGAGCCTTCCTCTTTAATGGCACTCCTTAGTACCAGAAAATGTCAGAAACTGTTTTCCCAGAACAAGACTGAGAAATGGGTTTAGTTATATACTGCCTCCTCACCATCCCTGTCCCTTGTGGACACCCTCAGGCTCCGTCAGCAGCACCCCTACAGTAAGTGTCCTGGTGCTTGTTCCTGGACCCTGTTGTTTTGTGCCAGAGCTCCCAGCACTGCAGTCCAAACAGAGGAGCAGGAGTGTACTGGGGCTCCTTTGTGGTCTTAGGTGCTGTCCCTCAGGAACAAGCTTTTCCCTTAGGTTTGGACCTTTTCTTTCTTTCTTTGCTTATGTTCCATTTGCCATATTGTTCAAATGACACCCAGATCATTGCGGGTATTTCTGTGCATGGCTAAGATTGGTTGTGTGAGCAGTGCTGGTGGAGAGGAGCGAGACAGCCAAGGGTGGCCAGGGCAGGGACTGCACAAGGCAGCATGCTGAGTCCAGATGAGCCATACCTCTCTGGGGCTCTCTCGCTGGAGCTGATCCATGTGTTACAGCTGGGACCAGGGAGCACTGTAGTCCTTTGGGAAGTGGTATGGGCGCCGTGGGGACACCCTGCTCCCTGCACTAGAGAGACCTGGCTTTCCCCTTCTTCTCTCTGTCCTGGTCATTCCAGTGCCAGTGTGCAGTGGCAGTGGGAGGAGAGCTAACAGTTTGCTGTAGCTGGGGGCGCTTGGCGATTACAGCTCTGCCCTGAGACAAGGCAATCTGGATCCTGCCACCAGCCCTGCAGGACTTGGGGGGTTGCAATGCTGCAGCCACAGACGTGGCTCGCAGAGAGGGTGCCACAGCCACTGCTTGACAGAGCAGTGGAGGTTTGGCAGAGGTACCTCTGCTGCTCCTAAGGCTGGGAGGGATACAGGCGGCGTGATGGGTGCTCAGTGCATCCCGATGTCCATGCTCAGAGACCTGCTCCCTCACTGCCCCTTCTAGCCAGTGGCACCAGCCCTTGATCAGCGACGGGGGGCTAGGGCAGCCCTCCCACGCTCCTCTGCAGGACCTGGTGACCATTCCACACCCGCCAAAGGCATCACAGGCGTCCATCTGTCCGCACTGCTCTGCAGCCCCTGCTCCGTACCTGCCCTCTGGGGCAGGAGCAGCGTGGGCCCGTGTGCCAGACGGGCACGTACGGCAGGGCCAGGGCAGGAGGCTTTCCGCGTTCGAGGGCTCCCTTCAACAAAGCCGTGTCTGTCCTGCTCCCACTATTTCTGCCTGTGCGGTTGGGGACCAGGGGGTGGAGGAGCACAAAGGACCCCAGACAATAGGGCGAGCGGGAGCATTCCTCACACCCATGGCGGCAGGCAAACGGGCTTTGTCTGCAGCCGCTGCCTCCCTCCGTGGCGGGGGCAGGCGCTGCCGTCCGTGCTCGCTGCTCCTTTGTTCCCTCGCTGCCTGCCAGGGGTGAGACAGGCAGGTGAGCGGCGGCGAGGCAGGGGGCTGGCGACGTGCGGCGGCGGCCGCATATTAATGGATTTCTCCAGCCTGTCGCTGGGTGTTTGACTTGATTCATGAGACTCCTCCGTCGGATGCGGCCGGCAGGGAGAGCGAGCAGGGAGACAGCTATTGTCTGCCAGGCCTGGGGCCCTGCCGGTGCTGCTCCGGCGGCTGCCACAGCCCCAAAAGCACTTCGCACCTTTGCCCCGCTGTCCGTCCCGGCCGGGGTGTCCGTCTGTCCAGGCCGGGGCGCGGTGGGACTGTCTGGTACCGCACCCCACGCGTGCCCCTGCGGCTGGAGCTGCGCTGGGGAGAAGGCAGGTGGGCAGCAGGCAGCTCCCCAAACACAGCACCTCGGAGTGCGGGAGCATCATGCCCCAGTCGTGGTGGGCTGTGTCCAGGCAGGGCTGCATCCAAGGGGGGCTTGTGCAACTAAAACCACTTCCATCCAGTGCCTCAGTGACACCAGAAAAATGCTTTTGGTGTTTGTTTGGTTGTTGTTTTTTGTTTTGTTTTAATGGCTGCTGTAGGTGCCACATTACATTTTATGACTGGCTATAATTTTTAAACAAAGCAAATAGGCAGCTGGTGGACAGGTATTAACCAGGCAGCAGTCAGCCTGTCTTGACAAGGCTGATTCAGGTACAGCATTTGATAATGCTCATGTGGGAAGGGTGTGGATGATAATCCCAGAGGAGAAAAACAAACTGGATAGAGTGCACTCCATCATGCTGACAAAGACCTGAATTGTACATGCTGGGGTGCAAATAGGATTGTTTGCATATTCAGCTGACTCGCTCTTCCCTTTTCCCATCCCCGAACATAGGTGGTGCCTGAGCTCCTTGGGGAGCTGTTTGAGTTGGGGGGACAAATGTGTATGGGGGAGGGGGGTAAAGGAGCATGTGGAGGAGGAATGAGAGCAGAGAGGGTGCTGATTTCAGGGGCTACAATAGAAAGGGCCTAGCTGGTGGGGAAAATGCTTCGGGGATAGGATTTATCGGACTGAATATAGGAAGCTACAGATAAGCTTGTCTGACAGGCTTCCTTTTATATCCCTGACATGCAGTTTATCCCACTCTGAACTAGACATTTGCTCTCCAGAGCAAAATAAAGGTCCAAGGTTTGATTTCTTTTTTTTCCCTTTCTTTCTTTTTCTCAGCTGTCAAGGGATAAAGCTGAACTGAGGCGGGGAAAGGAGCATTTATTCCCAGTGGGTAAAGAGAGGAAGGCTGAAATGAAGGATTTTCTCCAATGATAGCACTCCCAGAGCAGCAAACCCCACCTCTGAGTTTCCAGTAAATCTGCAGGGAGTACAAAGCAAACCAATCAAGAAATGTCAAGGTGTATTTGCTGTCCTACTAACCTGGTGCCCCATTCCCTCTCTGGCACATGCTGCTGGGACACAAAGGTGCATCCCAATGCTGTGTGTCGGGGAGGGAGCATGGCTGTGAGCCCAGCTGGGGCAAGGTGACCAAATGGCTCCCAACTCCTGCTCTCCAGCCATCACAGAAAGGGGGTGCTGGAGGTGAGCTGCCTGTTTTGGGAACAGTGGTGCTTGGGGTCTGTGCCAGTCCTTTGTACCGTGCTCTCAACGAGGCAGAAATCCAACTGTAAAGAGGAACTCACACTTATCTGCAGCTGAAGCCAAGCAGCTTATGTTAGAGATCACTTAGACTTGACTGCTGTCAAATACTGGCTGCAAGTGAGATGGGTTTCCTCAGTGCCATATTTTACTTGGTGGCACATCTAGAACTTTTGGGAAGAGCTTTCTGAAATAAGCTCATCTTCAAGTTTTTTGCAGGTGTCTTTTTTACTTTTTCTTTTTTTTTCTTCTTCTTATAAAGAGAATTGGGCAATGACAGAATTTTCATGAAAGTTACCTCTTATTCTCTTGCTTCATATCCCAATGAACTATAAAGGAAATGCTGATAAATTTGGTATATTCCCCATCTAATGTTCCTCTGTGCTGTCCTCAGAGCATGTCCTGCCCCTAGTTGCTCTGTTAACTTGTCTCTGCTTATAACACTCCGTACATAAAACACAACTGGGCGCTTTTCGCTCTGATTAAAATCATGCTGTGCAATAGGAAATACAAATTAGCTCTGGTCTTTGGGCTCCTGACAAGTTTCCAGTGCCGCTTTCAACACCACAGAGATTGTGTAACTCCATCTGTGCGTGCTCTGTGTGGTGACGTCTCCCCCTCCGTCATGAGCTGGGCTGGCTGCCACTCATCCAGGTTCAGCTGTTAATACTTCAAGCAGCTTTTAGAACTGAAGGAGGAAGAGATGTTGCCAGCAGCTGGGTGAAATGCAGAAACCAGCTTTTCCTTGCTAGGGGACTGTGTGGGAAGGGTTAAAAGAAGAAGGATTTCCTAGGTAATTCCCTCAGTCTTGATGTTTGTGCAAATACCTCCCTCTTCAATGAATGATTGAGGAACTCAGCACAGGAGAGCCAATGCTTCAGTACAAGATTAATCCCTGAAGGAAGAGCACAGTAGCCTCTTATTCAAACTAGAGCTTAAGTTTGTGCTGCCATGAAGCGCACGGCACTTTCCTGCCTTCTCCAGGGATTCAAGCCAGGCACACTGTGTTACATCATTTCAGCGTTGCTCACAGAAGGGCTGAGGCTCCAGCTATCGTGTCATGTTTTCAGCAGAAACCTGTAAGTCTCGGCGACTTCCTCTGAGGATGCTGAAGCAAACAGTGCCCAGACCTGTGAGTGAACAAGTTGCAAATGACATCGCCGGTTTGAAACGGTGCGTGGGCACAATGTGGGCGAATGTTCCCTGCACTGGGTGTTTTCTAAAGGTCTCTGAAGCATGAGGCATGACTGAATGACTTCTGTTTTCTTTAAATGATGAGTGGGAGAATTTTGAATCGTTGGTCTGCTTTTATTTTTGTTAAACGTGTGTGAGCTGGCAACATGACTCAGTATTTTCTCTGCAGATAAAAAGATCATACTGCCAATTCTGGGTATATTTCTGACAGCTTCCTACAGAGAACTGGAACACTTTTTCAGTCCAGAGCTTTGCTTTTCGGTAGCCTTAAGCCTATTGATGTGAAAATAAGTGATTTTAAAAATGAGTGTTTTGCCAAAATGTACATAAATACACTGAAGAAATGACCAAACATGGGGAAAGTCCCTCTACCCCCATGTTTTCCCAACAGTTTATCTGATTTTTTCACGGCCATCAATGTCTGATTTTTCTTTCTGATTCTCCCTAGCCTCAGTTGCTGCTGGGCCATCTCTTTGACTGCTGGATATCATCTCTGGTGTTTATTTAGCCATCCATGTCCTGCTGGGTGACAGCCACCATCCTGTGACTGATGGCTGTAAGTTGTCCCCACCTCCAAAGAGACAAGTAGGCATATTTGTGGATACATGTATGTAGTTCAGGCAGAAGTCCCCAAAAACTCCCCTTTCTCCCTTCTGGCAACCTCCCTGCCCCGCTCTCCCTTCTTCATCCTCCCTTTATGCCATGTACAGTGTATGGTGTGTGCTCTGGGAGCTACACAAAGCCAGCCATGGGCTTTGGATGCTTTCATTGTGTGACAATGAGTGCCCTCTTCTCCCATGCCCTCTTCTCCACTAATGTGCAGTGTGCTGGTGGTTATGTCTTTGATAAGAACAGGTTTCTTGCTAAGACCCCCACCTGTAATCATAACTCAACATTCTAGAGCTACCAATAAACCACTTTTCCCTGCTGATAGCAGCCCTCAGCCCCGTGGACCTTGCTGAAGGTCTGTGAATGGCTAGAGAATAACAGACTAACAGATGAAAGATGTTGCACAGCAAAGGTCATCTGTGAAGATGATGTGCCTGTAGATTCCTTCTGTAGAGTGTGCAGAGTGAAATGAATTCCATGCACTCTGCTTATTTGATTGCTAACTTCAACCACAGAAGAATTCCCACATTCAGTCCCTAGGAATGGCCTTGGCTAATGTGACCTGTACTTAGCACCATGACCCAAACCCCACTGTGATCCTGACTCTATACTGGCCCATACAACAGTGAGCTGTACCTGACCCATACATGCACAAGCATGTATTACAGTACTAGGCAACTGTATCATCTTCCTATCATTCCAGTTCCTCAGTCCCAAGATCTTCTTCCTGTTCTTGGTGTTTTTTGCACCTTCCACTGTCCACCCATGGCAATACTTCACCCCGAGCTTAAGGCTGAGCACATCCATCATCCCTACAGACCTCATCAGAAGCCACTTGAAGTGGTTGACTCAAGTGCCTTTGCACATTTATCTCATAATGATAAGAAACAGGTGGCAGGCCTTATAGTTTCTCCACAATCTTCACATTATTCAGGAATAATCCTACACTTTAAGCCCTTTTTACCCCACAGCCTGATTCTAGCCTTAAGGATAAACTATCAGCCAGCATTCCTTGAAACACAAGCAGAAGCACTCTGCCTTACTGAGTACCAGCACTCAGGCTTGCCCTGAAGAGCAAGAGGTGGTGCTCTTTAGTCCTTGGTGTCCCAATCTCTAACCCTGACTTCAGAATCTGAAGAGCTGATGCTCTTTACTTACAGTCCTGTGCCTCTGAGTGCCAGAGTCACTCACCCCTGCCAGCCCCAGCCCAGACTGTGTTTCTAATGTTTTTGCTGGAATCTAGGCACGGAGATGGAAGCAGCCACTGGGACTTGCTTGGTGTACAAACTGTAAGTTGTGTTTTTCAGAGGTTGTGCTTGATGGGGCAGAGCATGTTTTGGTGGATTTTAGGGTGGAAAGATTATGTTTGGGCATGGCTTGAAGGACTAACTGGCTTGCTCAGCTGCTAAGGGGATGGTAGGCTGGGTACAAAATGGGGCATGGGGGACTGTAACAGTGTCTGTACATCAGTGAGCGAGCAGGGAGTCATGGTGTGTGGCACTGATCACTCTCCTTTCCTAAAACAAGCTTCACTGTTCCTGTCTTCTTACTTCTCACTGCCCTTCCACTGGTTCTTCACCACTGTCTCCAGCTTTTTTCCTCCAGCCTATGGATTTCCAGAGCTACCTGCTGCTCTAGAGTTGGTTCTCCAGCCCTCCCACGCCCTGTGTCATTGCTGTCTTGCCTGCTTTTGGCAACCAGAGCTCATCCAGAGGCCGAGCATATGAACCCTATGTTGTCTATTAGAAGGTGGTCTGCTGACTGTATTTCACGTTGGTGTGTCTTGCTGGTTAGGAGACAAGAATGGAGAGTGCTACAGCCCCAGGTGTCTTCAGGTGTCATTGTGTTGCTGTGAATAATGAGCTTGCTTCTGAAGATTTTTGGGGATTGGCCTTTAAACTTGCTTCACTTATTTACACTGAAGGTAGGTATTTGATTTTTTTGTTTCTGAACTGCATTTAATAAGACTGTCATAGAAAAGCTCTCATATTTCTGGGAAGAATACTTATTAAAAGAGGTTTTGTAATTGTTATAGTGTGCGGCCCTCAGCTTTCCTGAACTTTTGCTGTGTTACATTCAAATATAGTCTAGTGTGAGAAGCTTGGACTTCGAACTTTGAAAGAAAGCTTTGAAAGAGAAAAGTTAACAGCAGGTGAGACTGAGGGAGGTGGAGCTGCCTTATGCTGCTTTTTCTCCAACAGATGAACTTGGTATTCCCCGCCTGCTTAAGGAGTGCCTGCAGTAGACTGAGCCATCAACACACCTTGTGCTGACATAAATCACAGTGGCAAAACGATATTGCTTGTGGCAGTAGGCAAAGTGCTTATTAAATAGTGAGCATTACTTTGCATGCTTAAGATCACAACTACTCTCTTTAAAAAAAAAAAGTTTTTTCCATAATCAAGGCCAGTGAAGGGCACAGGGTGCTGAGACCAGCCTGCTTCCTCATTCTTTGCACTCTCACTGATGGGCTGCTTTCCTCTGTGTCAAGTGAAAACTTCTTCACCCAACCCAGTAGTGCTGCACTCACCCTGAGCCCAGTCAGGTCTCCTCCCCATGTAGCACATGTCTGGCAGCCTCACCCCATCTCTCCCGGGAATACCCACCCTATTCCCATGTGCCTTACCAAGGTGTTCAACGGGTTTGTCGCTTGTGGACACTTCCTGATACGCAACACGTGTGCATTTTTACAGCCAATTTGGATCAAGTCATCACTCCAGCTGGTAACTGCAGCTTCCAGATAAGACTGACCATGTGACAATGTAAGAAACACCCAATTAAGGAGCAAGGAATTGTCCATTTTCAGAGTGGCTACATACACCAACACTTTGTTGCACAGACACAGAATAACAACTCTAACTGGAACAGTTCTCTTGGTAGTCGTTACACTGCCTGTAATTGTTTCTGCAAGAGTTTGCAGGCCTTACCATCCTGGGTGTGCCTTTGAATCAGAGTAATAAAGGGAAACACTATTTTTAATGAGAGAGCCTTTTGGTATGTATTATTTCTTGAAACTCTGAAATCATCATTTGTTAACTTACTGGTGTTTTTTGCCCCTAATAAATTTTACATCAGCTTTTTAGAGGACTGCTGTGTCTGTGGCCACATTTAGAGTTGCTGAAATACTGGGATGTGTTGGAAAACTAAAGAGTACTGAAACATCCACAAATAATGTTCTGCAGGTCAGAACCTTGTGCACTTTCTAAATAGGTCAGGGTTTGGTTTGAGAATCTGGTGTTTTTTGAAGATACCCTTTACACTTCCTTTATTTCTCTGTTTCGTTCTCCATTCACAGAGTCTGCATGCTGGATTTATTTGTTTTACATTTCTTTGCTGTCCATTTTGCTGCCAAATCATCATCTCGTGTTGCTTGTCTTATATAAATGTTAACATTAGCAAGCTTTACAGTAACAGTCTGGAAAGGAAACATTTACTTCTGAGCTTCCCTCTGCTAAACAAACCTACAGCGTTTGCTTTTTTGTGGCTACTGGTGGTTAAGGCCATGAGTTGTAAAACTGTAATGCTGTAGGCAGTGTCTATTACAGTTATGATCACTGTAACATGCACTTCAACATATTTACCGTTTCGCTTTTAAATTGGTACATTCAGCGTGGAGGACATGGCTCCCCATTCCCTCATACAATATAATCTCCATAGGTCCTGGAAAGGCTGCAGGAAAAAAACAACTCGGTTTTAAATGCTACGTTTTTGTTCTCGATGACACATAATGAGAGCATCAGTGTTACTTTTGTGTCCTGAAAGAAAGGGTGATAGCATGGAGTGGAACAGTGATTCACACGTAGGCAGAGAACTTGACAAGAAATAAACCATTGCAACACCGAGTTGAGCAGCATGGAAACACTGGCTTGTCCAGGCTTCCTAAAATCAGATGTCGCTCCGAGAGAAAGCACCACTGCACGTCCCCTAGCCTTCCGTGTATGGAATTCGCTTTGTGCCTGATGGCTTTGAGAAAACATTTTCCAGAAAGTGCAGCAAACGAATGCTACGTCATTGATTGTCTGTGCCCCGTGGCTGGGTCTTCAATTGCTGGACCACATAAGGGGAGTTCAGCAGGAACCGACGGAGAAGACCTGCATGGGTCCCCGTGCCCCGAGCAGGGCCGGCCTGTCCCCGCCAGCGGCCGGGCTGAGGCCAGGGTCGGGGGCGAGAGGTGGCAGCACGGGCGCTGCGCGACCCCTGCTCCGAGCGAACTCCGCCGGCTCGTCAGAGGGGTGTCCGGCCGGGACACGGCAGGGCCGGGACACGGCAGGGCAGGGCCGGGACACGGCAGGGCAGGGCAGGCCGGGCCGCCCCGAGCGCCGCCGCCGCCGCCGCGCTCGTTACATAACCGGGGGGGACCGGCGCGCGCCGCATCCCGCGCCCGCCTCCACGCGTGTCCTCGCGGCACCCCCGCCCCGCCCCCTCCCCGCGTGACACTGCGGGGGGGGGGGGCCCAGCGCGTGCCTCCCCCCGCCCCGCCTCCCGGGAGGGGCGGCAAGTGCGCGCCCCGCCCCGCCCGCTCGACGGGGAATCGCTCCGCCCCCGACCCTCGCCGCGCATGCTCAGTCCCCGCCGCTTCGGGCGGCGCGGGGCGGGGCGCGGAGTGTTCTGCGGGGCGCAGGCGCGGCGGGGACGGTCGCCAGGCGGGGCGGCCGGGGCGGGCCTTCCCCCCGCCCCCCTCCCATCCCCGTCCCCATCCTCCTCCTCCTCCCGCCTCCGCGGGGGCCGGGTGACGCACGTGCGCGCGCCCCCGCGCGCTGTTGTCCGCTCGCTCCCGTGCCGCCCGCCCCGTGCGCGTGCCTGCCGGCGGCGGGGGGCGCGCGCGGCGTGCGGGGCCGGCACGCGCGCTGTTGTTATTGGCGGCGCCGCCGCGGCCGCGGCGGAGGGAGCGGGGCGGGGGGGAACGGGACGGGACGGGGAGGAGCGGAGCGGGGCGGGCGGCTCAGTCAGGGAGTTCTTTAAAGATGGCCGGAGCGACGGCCGCCGCTGCGACCCCCGTGTACTGCGTGTGCCGCGAACCCTACGACGTGAGCCGCTTCATGATCGAGTGCGACATCTGCAAGGACTGGTTCCACGGCAGGTAAGGCGCCGCGAGCCGCGCCGGGGCCGGGCGGCGCGGCGGGGCAGCCGCCGGGGCGGGCGGCCGGGCGACACCGGGCACAGGCGGTGGCAGTCACCTTCTCCCCTCACGCCGGGGGGGACAATGGCTGCGCGGCGGCAGCACGGGGGGAGCGGCGGGCGCTCGCCCCGTCCGGCTCCCCCCCCTCCCCCCCGCTCCCGGCGGGGACAGTGCCGGCGCCGGCGGGGGCGGTCGTCCCCGGGCACATGGGTCCGCGGCTGCGAGGGGGCGGACGGGCCGGGCCAGGCGGCCGGGCGGGGGGGGCCGGTTACGAAAGAGCAACAGATGTGGGGCTGGCGGGGCCGGGGCCACCCCGAAGTTGTGCCGACTGTGCGGAGGCGTCGCGTGTCCCCCCACGACCCGGGGGGGTCTCTCCCGGGACAGGGCGGTCTCCCAGCGGAGAAGTGCGGGCGCTGGGGTTGTCCCCGGCCGGGTGCGAGCTCCAGGCTGCCCGTGCGTTTTGTTCGGGGGGCGGCAGAGGAGGAGAAAGAGGGTCGCCCCGCGCCGCTCGCCGCTTTGACGTTTCCAGCCTGGTCCCGAGCGGCCGCCGCCGCCGCCGCGCGTGTAATTTGCGAGCCGAGCGTGTGAATAATAAAAGGCCCGTCGGCAGCCGCTGCGAGCGGCAGGAAGCGGCGGCGGTGGGGATTCACGGGCAGTTAAACAAAGGAGCAAGTTGGGGGCCCGCGGCAGCGGCGGCAGCGGCTCGGCCGGGCCAGGGTTGCGGGGCCGCTCGGTGCCGCCCCCGCCGTGCGGGGAGCGCCGGGGAGCGCCGGGGCGCGCGCGGCGCCCGTGATTGACAGCCCGGCGTTTAAATACCCCGAGCGGCGACAACAACAGCGCCGGCCGCCCGCGCCGCGCCCCCTGCCGGCCAGGGCCCGCAGCGCCGCCCCGACCCTGCCCGCGGGGGCCGGGTGCCGGTCCTGGTTGTTTGGGTTTGCTTTTTTCTTCGTTTATTTTCCTGTTTCTTCCCCTCAAATGGTAAAAGACAAACGCCGGCAAAAAGTAGGTTGTGTATCTGGGTACTGCTGAACAGTAATTGTTACACACGGGTGTTCTCTTACCACGTTTTAGGACGAAAGGAAGGTTCCCAGCATTTCAGATGTTTACTCGTGTGTACGTCGAGTTGATTTGTTCTTTCTCCATGGGCTTCGAACTGCAGTATAATAGAAAGTGTGAAAAGGGCTCTGTAAACAGTAAAAACTGTCAAAGCAGGATTGTTGTACCTTAAAAACAACCTCTCATTAATATTTTTAACTAGACTGCTACTACTCTTGCCAGTACTGTTGTTTAGAGCAAGACATACAGCAGCTCTTTTGGGTTACAACAGCTTAATACAAGTTTGTCAGAACTCGGTCACTGCCTGCAATAAAGGTGCAGGCATTGCCTGAAGGTGTTTGTACAGTTACAGGTTCTTTCTCTTCCAAGTCTTTTTCTGCGTTTGTGTAGTTGCTCTTTCAGAATGTCCTGGCAATTGCTCAGGTTCCATGCAGGCTTAACTTAAATGCCAGCTTTGTGCATCAGTATTACTGGGGTATGGGTGAATTAAATTTCTGAAATTGTTATGAGGAGGAAAGCATTACCTGATTCAAAGGTGGGACAGACCACTTGGTAGCTTTCTTGGATCTTGATCTGCAAAAAGCTCCACACAGGTTACCGTGATTGAGCTCTGTCATGTAATGGGTAGAAAAAGCCTGCTAGCACTGAACTGCTTTGATAGTCTGAAACCCTAAGAGTGGAAAATAAGCAAGCAGGCCAGGAAGAGCTGGCAACAGCCATGCTGCTTTGGGATTTAGCTGCATGCTCACCCAGTCCCATGACTAAGGAACAGGTTTTTGGGAGACACGTTGCCCCCTGCCAGGTGTGGTCTGCTCTGGGAGTGCCTTTCCCCTTGCTTTAAGAGTGTCTGAAGACTGTTACATAGCTTGTAAAAGAAAACACACACTCTCAAATCTTGAAGTTTTTGGTGGACTTTGTAGTTTCCTGTTTTCTTGATTTTATATTTTTTCTTTTTTTTCCCCTGGCCTGTGGAATGGGACTGATGTGTCTTCTGTCTTAAGAAACATATGAACCCAGACTGTGGTGTGCTAGCATGATACCTAGCACATATTATTGGATTGCGGACTCTTTGCTGCCTTCCTGTGTACAGTCAAGAGAGTGCCTGAGCAGTACAGTGGAGACAGTACAAAGTCTGTTCTGGCAGATTGTTACTTAGTCCCTTTAAATTTTTATGTGTTTTTTTTTTTCTCTGCGTTCTTCATGTGCTTTCTGTCTTCAAATGATTTGTACTTTGGTTTGCTGTTATCAATGTATTAGTACTATGAAATACGCATTTTATTGCTTCTGGCAAATATTTGTGTTAAAGCAAATGTTTTGTTGTGCCTGGCAAGGCTGTGAACCTGCATTGTGGGTTTCAGTTACTCTGAGTGGGCCTAACATCCAGCCACAGTCTGGTGTAATTACCCCTTGTGAACAAAAGAGCGTAACGCGGGTGCCTGCGCACTGTTTGAGGCTTCGTCGCCTTCCTGAACGGCTTGCAAGAGAGCAGAGACTAACGGAGCTTTAGATGTGACAAACTGTCAAAGCTTTCAGATGGGCAAATCCATTTATATTTTAGATAATTTTTGTGTTTTCCCCATCTTTTTCTCTGCTTTAAATAAAAATGTCACATTAAGCTGATTCCCGCTTTCTGGCTTGTCTAGAATGTACTCTAGCTAGAATGCAGCATAAAAAGTCCTTTATACTGCTCTGTGTGCTCAACTTTTTCTTGGATCTGTTCCGTAGCTCTTGAAACCTCTTTAATTTCTTGGTTTCATCTTCAAATGATATGTATCATTCTATGATACTTCTCATGCTGTCTCTGCCTTCCTTCGTTTTTTGATGCTTCGCCTCAGTTATTAGGTTAACTACATGCTGTCATCTTTTCTTGTATGTGTTTTTTGCTGTGATGTATTCTGTGCATAAGTTACATATCTTTTTTTTAAACTGATCTTAAAGTCAGCTCTGTTCTTGAAATATATTTGTGAAATTTGTAGAAATCCTATTGTCAGCTTTGAAATTTTTGTCCTTTTTTCCGTCCATGATACGTGTACTTGACTCGATTAATATGCATTGCGTAGATGTGACTTATTCCTGTAGACTAGATTTCAGACAGGTCAGAACAAACTGAAATTTAAGCATATAATTCAGGTTTTGTCTGCACAGTGTAATGTTGTCTGTAATGTTTCAGGAGTAAAGTACTGTAGAATTGGCCTTTTGAGGAGGTTGGGTATGTAAAGCTGCACTGGTACCATACTAGTTGAAAAGGAGTGTGTGGAAGTCAGTCAGGTAAACTGAGAGTTAAAAATGCAGATGCCCCTACAAAGTCTTCTGTGTAGCACTTTTCCGGGGATGTTTTGTTTCTCAGCAAACACAGTGAACTTCTAACTTGCCTCCATGATGAATAGGTTAAGAAGTTATCAAATGTGTGCATGTCAATTACAGTAACGATCTTTGCCTTTTGAAATGCCTGCAACCTTTCTAATGTATTTTTTTGCATTTAAAAAAGATGTTTGTCTTTTTTTTTTTAAACAAAGGAAATATTTTACTATTCAAAGAATGTTTTACTATTCAAAGTTAGAGCAATGGGGCATAGAAAGGGAAAGCATCCTTTTTTTGTTTGTTTAAAATTAGCACTTCACCTGAAAATTTTGTAATGGTGTCAACTTTGGTGTCTTCTCCCTCAAAACCAAGAATTTTTTTTATGTTTACAGAAATAAATATTTAATTTCAGCAGCTTAGAGTGCAGTAAGGGAAATACAGCACTAATCTGTATGTATGTACATGCTTCTGTTGCAGAGCAAAGTCAGATTGATTAAATTTATATGGAATTGTTTTTAAATTGATAGCTCTTGTTCTCAGGATTAATTCTGTATTTTGTATAGTCTTGAAAGAATCAGCTTTTCCCTTTCCTAGAGCAGTTCGTTGATGGTATTTTGCCATTAGGTGTTTGATGTTTTTTACAGCTTTGTCATTATTAGAAAACATTTAATAACATCATTTGAAAAGAAAGGTAATTCGTGTACTGTTTGAAGATTATCATTTAAACTGCAGATGCCTTGAGGCCTTTTTTCCTCAAATGGAGGAAAAATTCAATGCCAAAGTCACATCTGAGCAAAGTTCACGTAGAACATATTTTTTCTGATATTGTATAGATTTAAACGTGTCTTTGGTGTCTGAAGAAACACAAAACTTCTCACCCGCTCCTTAATATGATCTCGATGTAAAATCAAGGTTTCCCTCTTACAGCTGTTAGGTTATGTGGTACAGGTCTCTCAGTACGCACTGATTTGTGCTCTGAAGGCAGGCTTTTTCCTTAAGAAGGCAATGCATGTGCTATAGTGACTACTTTTCCCGAATTGGCTCTTTGTTTTGGAGCTTTATACATGAGGTTCTGCACGATGGGCTTCGCCAACTCTTTGCTGCTGAAAGAGGCTGTCCCGCTCCTGGCTGCATGCTACTATAATTCCTCTTTTGCTGGTTCAGTGCTTGCCTGATTGGTAAATCAACTCTGCTCAGAAAACTGACAGAACCCATTCTCTTTCAGGGTTAGCTTTTTGTTGGGTTACTGAGCTGAGTGGGCTCGTCAAAGGCTAGGATGAGTCCGAGAGTGTTGCAAAACACTTGGAGGAATGTGTTGTTGGAGATGATACTGCTGGGAGAAGACAGAAGAGTTGCTCATTTTTCTTTCCCACTGCCCACTTGGGATTGATAGCTCACCCAGTTTTGTAGAGCCTTGTTTTTGTGTCTCAGTCACCATGTGTGATTGTGCCCAGACCCAGTTGCTCAGCTAGTGGGGTCCAAGGGAACCAAGGCATTTCCAGTGCAGCTGCAGGAGCACAACCCCAGAACATCATCTGTTTGCAGGGCTAGGTGAAGCTCTTGTATCTGTCTTGGAGTTGGAGAACAAGGCAATGGTGATGCTTATGTCAGGGAATGTGGAGATTGCAGAGAGACCTTTGCAAGTGTTTTCTGGTGCAGACCTCTTTACAGAAAACTAAGGCCTTGTAGTTGACACATTCAGGGGCTTGAACTGAATCAACAAATCTTTGTCTGGTCAATAGGGCTTTGGTCTGGCACCAGAGAACTCTCAAGCTTGACTTTCTGGCTTTTGTGACGTATAAGCCTTAAATTCTTCATGTGGCAATTTGGTGTATCTTAGGGAAGTGTTTTAGACCAAGGGAAAGCTAATGTGTTTAATCTTACTTTTCTTTGGCTTAGCCATGTTTCCTCAGAAGATGGAAGCCTCAACTTCAGTCAAATAAGCTGTGTACCCTCTGCCAAAGAATTAAGTAACTGGAAGTGACTTCAAGCTCTTCTAACAATACAAAATCTGAAACAGTTTTAGTTAAACTGAAATGAAACTAGTTATAATGAGGATGCTAGACAAGCACTTGTGTAACTGGGTGTCTGTTTCCAATCCTTTTATATTCATCATTTGGACAAACCATTTTTTTCCTCTTGGTTCCCATCTGTGAAGTGGGAAGACTTATTAATATATATTAAAGTTAGATGTGTTCTACCATAATAAGCACTGAAGAGTTAGTTGCAAGTATTCAAATTGCTTCAGTTTTTGAAACTGTGTTTCAAACATGTAGAATTGTGTGCAAGTTTTTCTCTTTATAGTTTTCTTGAAGAACTGGCTTTATTTGAAGTAGGTGTACTTTGAAAGTTAACACTCCTTTCCTTGAGATCTGTAATTTTGTACTTTTTTTTTCATTTGTTCTGGAATGAAACATAGATGTTTTAGCCTATGCCTTCTGATATAGTAACTAGGACAAGAAAAAAAACATGCTGTCCAATAAAGATCTGTAAGAGAACTGAATGGTACACAATTCAGCTTTTTTAATTAGAAGTCCAACAAGATTCTAGTGAGTTTCTAAACAGTTATTAAATGGTAATAGTTCTAATTTCTAAAGTACAAATTAATTATTACCTTTTCAGTGTTAGTTAAAAGATACAGAGGTTCAGATTTAGTAATTTAAATGCTACCTCTAATTTTTTGTAATATTATAGTTAGCCTATATTTTTGGTATAATTGTTTTTGTTTTGGCCATTCTTGACTGTGCAAATGAAAGCACTGTAAGTATTTGTGTAATTTAACAGTGAATTTTTTATTAGCTAGTTAATTTATGATGATTTTATATTTCAAAATGTCATTTGTTGATGCTCATGTAGCACTTCAGTATCTTCCTTTCCCTTTGTTATGTTTAATACATAAATGATTTGACTGAAGAATTCAAATGTTTTCAGAAGGCTCTGTTTTGTGACTTTTGTATCTAAAACTAGAGAGGTAAGAGGAGTCTGGTTGGGTGACTGCTGCTTGGTACACTTAACTTCTGTATATACCTACTAGGTGCTATAGTGCAGAATGTGAAATATATTATTTTTACTTTAAACTTACCTTGATCTGTTGATAATGATGAGTTCTCTTAGAACAACACAATGGCAGTAAAATGGCCAGAGTGGAGTATTACTCTGTTAACTGCCAGTGGGAAAAATCACATTATTTTGTTTTCATTCTTCATTTGTGGTTTCTAGCTTTTCTTTTTGTGGATAGTTTTCAAATTCATTAGCAGATTTTTTTAATGATCGGTGCAGTTTCAGTGCACTTTCTGCGTCATCTTTTGAAAGATCATGCAACAATACAGTGTCTCCATTCTGTTCACATGACAGTTTGCACAAGTTGAAGATGAACTAATACTCTTCATGTAAATATTTGTACTTTCCCTACATCACTGTAAAATAAAAAACCGTTGTCTCAAAACAGCTCTCAGTAATCAGTAAAGATTTATGTAGGTACAATACACATACTTAAAACCATAAGCATGCTCAAATTTTACCTTTGTCTCATTGCTCAAGTATGAAAATTCAATTAACAGCATTGCTGTTGCTTTATTATCAACATATCAGAGATATTTTAGTGAAATATAGAGCTTTTAAAAAAGCTAAGCTATTTTTCGTTTTTTCGGTCCTTTCTAATGTATTATAACATTAGCTCATGAATACACAGAACTAACAATCTGTGGAGTATGAATTGTCTTGAGATGTCTGCTGTGTGGTGGTAATATGGATTTATGTGGCTGGTTACCCTCCTCAGGTCAATTCTGCTTTTGAATGGAATTAATATTTAATACTGTTTTCTCCATTACTTCAGCATTAACTAAAGTAGACTTCAAAACTGGTGTTTCTTTTTGAAAATACTGAGTTCGTTGTTGCTCAGGCAGGCATAAATGCTGATGTTCACCACAAAAGCAAGAAAGCTTTTTTTTTAAACCCTCCCACATTATTCTGTCTTAAAAGCCATTTGGAGTAAGTATGATTGTTCTAGATTTTTAATATATTGTGGTATAAAGTCTATTTATTTTCATCTGAAACTGTCAGCTGATATTGCAGCTAGGGTGAGAAATTAATTTCATAAATTTAATTGTGTTTGTTCCATTTACATTAATACTTTATTCACTTAAAGGCTCTTAAAGCACTGTTCATGAAAATGAGTGCAAGGAAAGATGACTCTGAGAAATGGAATCTTTGATATTGAAGAGATGGGATTCATCTGATCTGTCATTCTTGCCACTTATCAGGCGGTATTTTCTAAAGAGGGTGACATTTTTCTTTTGGGATATTGATGTTTGACTGCCAATAAACAGAGGCCAAATCAGATAAATGAGGAGCAGCCAAAGAAATTGCTGTCTTATTACCCAATAGTACTTACAAAACTTCTAGTTGTCTTGCTCAACATACTGATTTTTAGTTTTGTTTCAATAACAGGAATATTTGGATCTTTTCACTAAAGGATTACATCATGCTGTTGACTTGCAAAACTTGGTGTCAAGAACAAGCAGAACAAGAGAAATGAGGTGTTGGGAGTCACCATAGGGCTTTCAGGGGTACTGCTGGGCACATGTCTGAGGTGCAGAGTGCTGTACGGAGCAGTCTAGGAGCAGTACCAAAAGCAAGGTAGCTGTGCTAACGAGGCACTGTGCTCAGGCAAACATTGCCAGTCTGCCTCTCAGCATAGTGCTGTCCCTTATTTCATGAAGGTGTGCTGTGCTGACATATCACAGCCTCAAGCCCACTCTGTCCTAGGTATTTCTCTGTGCTCTATTGCTTATGTAACAGAGGACCAAAATCACGTCAAGAAAACTGGTGTGCACATGTAGTCTCTTAAATCTCAAGCTAAGTTCTGACTGCAGTATTTGTCTGCCCAGAGGACACATCAGTGTGAGGCAAAGGTGAGCAGCAACTTGCTGCCTCTGATGCTGTGCTCTCCTGTGTGAACTAAAGTCAGGACATCTCGGGGCATCCGTTTGCATCTCCTAACACTGCAGTAAAATGTGCTGCTCTGATGGAATGAGTATGACAGAAGTAGTTTAGAATGCTGTTCCTATTCTTGCTAAGAACGAATGGGACAGCTGTAGTATTGAGTGACTGGACTGATGTCCTTGCTGAAAAGTGCTTATTTAACATTGAACTGAGTGAAAGCAGATGCCTTGGCTGTACCTTACTTACACTTCCAGCATGGTCAGCTGGCTTGTGCTTGAAGCATCATGAAACTGAAGGATTTAGGTATTAACTGGGGTTAGGAGTATCATTTGAGTAGATCAGAATTTGCAGAAGCAAAGGTGCAACTCTTAGGTGCTTCTGCAAATGTTACCTCCTGACCTTTGTATTTTACTGGTAAGGGCGGATTCCAGTTTCCCTTTGGTTTTTGGAATTGGTGTGTCAGCTGGCATTGCCAGTGAGAATATACTGTACATTCTGTTTCCTGGTCCTTATTTGACTGTGGAAATAAAGTTGCTGTCTAATGAACAAACACAAACCCTCCACTTTAGAGAAGAATAAACCTTTTTACTCCTAGCTAGTTCTGATACTGAATAGATTTATTACTATAAGAAAGAACAAAATCTTGTATATAGATGAAAGGAAGGTATCACTGGTACCAGTGTTCAACCTCTCAATGCCAGGTGCTGTTACTTGCTTCTGGCAAAGATGCCTTGTGTACAAGTTGTCTTTTCCCAAAGATAGTTCCTTACATTAAGGAATAGATCTGAGATTTCTGTACAATCCTGTTTGCCTATTGCACATTAGTGCTCTTGTGCCTTTTTTCTTCCCCCCAGCATAGGAATGTTGGTGCTTCTGTCTAGTTGGCTGAATCTTTGTTTTTCATAGGGTTGCACTGTGTCTAATTCTCTTTTTTCTTTGATGTCTAAAATAGTGATGTTATGTGGGTACTGGGACAAGGAAATGAGCCAAAATCATGAAAAAGTGGTAAAACATGGGAAAAATAAAGCTGAAGCCTTTCATTATGATCAGTGAAATGATTTTGAGCAGACATCTTGTTTGTCTGGACTACACTTACATGAAACAGGCATGGTGTATTTACACCGTGTGATTAAGAGTGAACTGCAGTGCATTCCTTACTGCTTTTGGTACACGTGTGCAGAGAATGGAAGTGAATGCATCCCTGCACTATGCGATGGCAGTTCTCAATGCAAACTACATGGAAAATTCTCGGGGAGTTGCTGGTGGACCATAGCGCTGATGAAGCAGTAAAACCTCTATTTGCAATTTTCCATTCCAGGGCAACAGTACTAAACTCTAACATGATTTTCATGACACATTATTAAATGCTTTGAATATTCTTTTTTTCTGGGGTGGTTGTTTTTCCTTTTTCCTTTCTTTTCTTGTACTGCTAATAGGGAATTTGGAGACAGAAGTAGCAGATAAATGTTTTATATAAATGTGTTGGTTAACCTAGTAAAATAAAATTCTGTTTCTTATGCCAGCCTGAGGAAGCTGGACAAGCATCTTTCTACGTACATACTGCTCTGAGCCTCTGAGAAATTCATCAGCATTCTATGAAGCTTGTGCACCATGATACTTTGGAACAAGGTTTTTGTTAGGAAATGTGCTCTATCCCTTAATATGCTTGCCATGTGTTTAGAAGAAAAACTGTAAATCTCTAAATGGTCATTGTTGGAAACATACTCACTATATGCCAAGAGGATCGGAGTAAAGTAGATACTTCCTTTTCAAAACTGTACCAGACACAAAATAACTGAATGGAACGTATGGTTTTCAGGTGTCTGAAAAATTGGAACTGAGATCAGAAGATTTTTCTGTTCACATGGGGTATCTACAAAGGGAGTAAGCAGCCTCATATAGAAGAGCCTTGTAGGCAAAAAGCTGGATGGAGAGAGATCAAGAAAGTAAAGACAATGCAGAAGAAAACTGTTACCAAAACAAAGAATATGTGGAGAATATTAACTTGTACTGCAAGAGTGTGAAGTTTTAGTTTGAACATTAATTTGTGACTGGAAAAAGCCTCTGTGCTAAAGTATCTGTTGCATAAAATAAATGTTGCAGTGACCAGTCACTCTGAAGTGGTGTGAGGAAGATCCAAGTCCTAAAGGAGCCAGTGGGCTTGGTGATACTTGCTGATACAAATGCATGGTTGAGTTTTTGACTGGATGGAAGCTACTTTATGGTGTGCAGAACATAAGGAGCGATGATCAGCATTAAATTAAATTTGAAATGTAACTTCTAGTATCTTTCTCTGAATGGAATCTAACCTGAATCAGCTGCACCAAGGCCAATTTAATTTATTGCATTTTCTGAAGATAAATACATAGTTTGAGGTTGTCTTATGTAACTCTATGGCTTAAATTGCTAAAAGAAAAAAGATACCTTTTTAAAGAAAGCTGACTCTGGGTGTATTTAAATTGATGTACTACAAATTACATTGTAAGGTTGGGGAATTCTCATTCTTCAAATAGCTTGATTTATTTATTTTTTTTAAAGTATTTCTAGTTTTAGTTAGTTTCATAGCCAGTGCTATGTAATGTAAGAAAACCCTGATAAATAAGCTTTTCTTCTGTAATTGAATTGTGAGAAAAGCTTTATACTTCACATTCAGTGATATGTCAAACTCATTAAAGGCTCTTTAGAGATCATTGACCTCTAAATCTTTATCTAAGAAACACTTCTGGGAAAAGATTATTCTTCTGTCAAGTATTTACTACTTTTTGCTAATTATCAAAGAAAAACCTCTTTGGCACTCTCACATAATATTAGTGGAGGTTGTAAAGAAAACCAAAACATCATTATCACTTTCAAGCCAGAAAAGCAACACCTGTTAAGTGTTACTTGTACTCCAAAAAGTCTGGCAGGTATGATGCAGATCTTAGGCAAATTTCAAGTCCTTGCCAGCTCTTGAAATATTTAGAGAAATTGACAGTTCTGCCTTTTTTAAAAGAAAAACAGGTACATTTGTAGTCTAGGGAATAGACTACTATATTCCTGTAGGAAGTGCTATTAAATCTGAAGACTAAAAAAAAGTATTAGTATATCCTAAGACTTGGAAAAGGTTGTGCTGTAATTCATGCTCACATTATCTATTTATTCACTAATGTCAGAAGCAGGGACCAGAACTTAAGATAATCTTGTCAGTGTCTGAGAGTTTTAACCAGACCCTTGTGTTCGGGTCATGTTACATTCTGTGTTGGGCCCATAATTCTTGGATACCTTTCTGTAGAGTAAGAAGTCCTAAGTGGGAGAGATAAAGGATATCTTTGCATAAAAAGTGAGCTGGAGGTGAACATTCCCCTGAGACGTGTGGGCTTGAACTCTCACAACCTAAATAAGCACTGCTGCCATCTCAGTTGGAAAAACAAAATAACTTCTTCCTTCATAACAATGTTTTAGTGCCCAGCACTTCGACAGTCCGGCAGCTGTGCCTGCCTCCTGGCTTAGATGCCAGGGAAAGTGGCACATGCTGGGTGGGAGCACAGGGTGAGCACAATAGTGGGTGCTTCTGGAATTTTCAAGTGAAGTGCTGAGGTGCTAGCTGACTGTAGGTACTTCTGAGGTTAGCCTTCTTCTGAATTTAAGTAGGCTTTAGGGACCAGCATCTTTAACTGGATATTGCCCTAATAGCCATATGTAGATGAATCTTTTCTTCTGTGTTCTTGCAATTTCTTTTTTTCCCCCCTCCTGTTTAGATGGATTTCATGTGCTTTGATCTGCGGCCGTTGCCATTTGTCCTGTCATTGGGCATTAGTGAGCAATGTCTGTTACCTTTCCCCTTCCATCAGGGCAATTTTCACACATTGATAGTTACACATATTGATGAGGTCGGAAATTTTCTCCCAAAGAATTAATTTTGTGTTTTTCACAATAAGTAAACCATAATGTCTCCTGTAATTTTTACAGGAGCAGTAATTCAGTATTCATTTCCAGGAGACCTTTTGCAAGAGGTCCTCTGCTTCATGTTTCATATTTTTCCTGTGCATTTCTTTGAACGTTCTCGTTTGAGTCATGGGAATTTTGTCCTCTATGAAGAAGAAGGTATTTTAAGAGCTACATATGTGCACACTACACATATACTGATATATGGATAAAATCTTCTTTTTCCCGTATAAAAGCACTGGAGCTGAGTAGCACAGACTGTGAAGTCAAGGTTACCTCTAAAAGTGTTTGTGTATAAAATTTAGACTAAAACATGTGGATTTGTGCTTTTGCAAGTACTTCAGAGGACTCTAAATAGCATATGATAGAGCAAAAATGGTTTTGGTAACCTGGATCTGAACTCATAAGAATTTTAGATTAAAATCAGTATGTCAAATTATATCCAGAATAAAAATAATGGATGCAGATAGAATTCAGTGCTGATGTAATGCAATCCCCAAACTCTATTTAGCTTTGTTCTTCACTATTTGAAGTTTCCACATGGTCTGGAAATTACTGTGCTTCATTAATTCCATCTGAAGAGGATTGAACAGTTAGATTTCTGTAGCTAGAATAATGTGTAAAAGTAACTTCTTGATATGTTAGGATTGCATGGGTGCAGTTTTGACCAGCATGCCCCTCTGGTCCTCTATAAGCAGCTGAGAATCCAATAAAGATCTCCAAATTATAGGCATTATCTAGTTGATTGAAGGAGCTTTTTCTGCTTACTGCTCTGCCAGCCAGCCAATGTAACATCTGATATTTAGACTCATTATCTGTGTATCTGAAACAGTTTGCTTGTATCATAGCTTAAATAGAAGTTAATGTAATCAGATACTCCATCTGCTTTTGAAACGAGCATGGTGAGCTAGAGATGAGCCAGTTTGCTCTCAGATTTCTTCAGAAATGAAGCATCTGTCTCTACTTGCTATTGACTGCAAATCTATTTGCCTTATACAAGTAAGGTATTTCAAAGCTATAGGAGCCATCGTATTTTTGTGTTGTGATCAGAAGATGCAGAAATTATTCAGCTTAATAAAAAAGCTTGCTAAAAAGTTCTAGCAGTGTCTGAAAAATATTGCAGGCTGGAGGAAGAGTTACTCAGTTGAGGAGCAGATGAGTTGGAAAATGTCCTTGATTTTTATTTTTCATTTTTTATTTTTCTTAAAGGAGAACTATTTCATCAGTTTAATTTTGAAGCCAGTAAAAGCTTTATTTCAGGTACTGCTGCCGGGTCTCTGAATGCTACTGTGACTGTTCAGACTACTTAGTAGAAGGCTCCAGGAGGTCTTTAAACCAATCTGGGTAAGAATTTTTTAACCCAGTTAGGGGGTAAAGTGTTTTTGGTGTAAGGAGCCAATTAAAAGGTGTGTAAAGCAGGCTGAAGCCAAGTTTGCTGTTGCTGCAGTCTGTAAAAGCAGAAAGCAGACATACAGTAACCCAAGAATAAGGGATTTGCAGCAGTGGAGTTTTAAGTTGTGCTAATACTGGTTGCTGGTGCTAGAATGTGGGAGACAGAAAACTGTATCTCCTAATGTTGTTAGCAAAAAAGTCCTATTTTCAAATCATTCCTGACATCATTTTTCAATTGAAGTGGCACAGTTTAAAAACAATCATTAGTGTCCTAATGATTGCCCCTCAGGCCAGGAAGTCATTGTGGGTTTGTTGTTATTCGACTCCAAATCCTTTTTTATCACTTGAGATACTTGAGAACAAGACAGATCTGATGGTGTCTACTGACAGTGTTACTCAGGATGTCATAAGCTTTGCAGACTGTGTATTGCATAAAATAACAGTGCTGATAGTACTTGTCAGGCTTCACAATCTTTTTAAACAGCTCATCTTTATTAGGCAACATGATCTTTCTAAACAACTCATCTTTATTAGACAACCGGAATAACCAGCTCGTACTCTCTCTGTAGGAGTCTGCAGTCCGTGCACTTTGTAGATGAGGAACATTCAACACTTCTAGCTGTCAAGAAGGAGATGGAACTGCTGAAGACATACCAAAAAATTTCCAAATGAATTTAAAAATGCTTAGAGTGCAGATTGCCTAAAAGAGGTGGTTGAACTAATATTAATGTTAGAGACAATTGTTACATAAAAATAATATAATAAATGTTTTTTTGTGAGACTTTGATGTAGGTAATTATGGAATTTAGAAAGTGCTGTGAGTATGCAAGAACCATTAGTGAGATTTTGTTGTGATCACTCTCTAAAAAACACAGGTATCTTCCCACTTCAGAGTGGTCCTCATGCATCTCTCAAATTAGAAGGTGCGAGTTTAGCTGAAAGTTTGTGCTTTTGATCTTCTTCTGCTTTATGGAAAACTGTTTGATGTGGTTTAGAAGTGTAGCTTCCAAACTGTTTGGATTACTTGTTTTATAGTTACTGTTGTACTTCAATGTATTACTGGAAAGAGTGTTTTGTAGGCAAGTACTATATTGGTAGTAGCATAATGTCATACACCTGCCCAGAACTTGCCTCAGCTACTCCTGTAGCTGGAGCTACAGATAATTGGTCTCAGGGATCTGATTAGACACTTCATCAGAGCAGGACTGGGATGCCTAAAAGAAGTCAGACTAAGACCGTCTTTATGCTGTGCTGTCTAAGAAACCCTTGGTTCACATATGACATTTAGTGCCAATGCGTCCATCTCTTGGACTTGGTAGTGCCTCTCTTGATGTTGTGTGGGGTATGTGGTTGAAGTCAAGGAGGTTTTTCAGGTGCAGGCAGGGATGTTCCCTGCAGTTTAACTGGTAAGGTGTTGGCAGTTTATCTGTTAGGCCACAGTAGTTCTGAGTCTTAGTGAATAATGAAGTCCCAGCTGTGGGTCTGACCAGGGGCAAGTCCTGCTTCCCGTATCCCTCTCTCCGAATTACATAGTCCTCTTCCCTCTCTCATAGATTGCCTCTGACAGCGGCCCAGCTGTGCTGTAATCTGACTTGATAAACAGGCAAAAGACTGGCTAGGTTAGTTTCTGTCAGATTAGTGAATAAAAACAGGTTGCCTTGTAACCAGGCAAGTACCAGGGCTGCTGCAGGGAAGGGGAGTGGGAGTGCTTTCTTGGAAGGGAATGAATAACCTGCCTCTTCCAGTGGCTGCAAGCCATTGAATCAATGCAAGCTATGTCATGTAATTGCTTCCTAAGATTTGTTTGTCATTTTGGATTGAACCTCAGTTTCTCTTCATAGGGTGTGTGTTTATAATTCCATTAATTTCAGTCTTTTTTCCTTCCTTTCCAACGCCTTCTCTCTTTGAAACAAGTAACTAATATGTCTGTTCTGTGTATAAAAGGTCCTTGCTCTACCTAATAGGAAACTGCTCTGGAAATGGAAGTGAAATTCCTGTTGTTTGCAGTCAAAAGACTTGGTTGGGATGCGAGTAGATCTTAAAACCGTATAATACGCAGTATTCCATTAAGATGGCTATTGAGAATTGACAGGAGTCTGTGTGGAAGTTGGAGCTGAGGAAGATTAGGACAAAAAGCTAAGAACCTAAAAGTTGAGGCAGGCAAATATGTGTAGACTGTATATCATAGAATCGCTATGGTCAGAAAAGATCTCGTAAGATTATCTGAGTCTAACCATTAAACTAACACTGTCATGTTCACCACTAATCCATGTCCCCAAGCACTATATCCACATGGTTTTTGAACACTTAGAGGTGGTGATTCCATTTTATATATATATATATGTATGTATATATATATATAATTAAGGACATGTAATAAGCAGCTTTAATTTGCTGTGTTAAGTTGTCGTAGTTGCTTCATTCCTGAAAGAGTGAATGTTTAATTAACCTGTATACTGACTTCCCTTTTCCAGCCTTTTGTTATCTCTGTAGAGCTTAGGATATTTCTTCCTTTTTTTCTGCTGGGGAAATAATGGTAGCAATTCTAGTAGTAGTTTGTTCTTGGGTAGAATACAACCACACACAGAGGCACTCAATTAAGATGTCTGTTTCAAGATGGGTATGGAGGCTGTTTTAAATGGTCGAAGATTTTGTAGTGTGGTGCTGTTTTGTTGTTTCTGTTGTTTGGTTTTTTTGTTTTTATAGAATCAAGACAAGAGTGTCAGTTCTGCCTTTAAACCCTCTGGTTTGAAGGTATTATTTTAAAGTACTTAATTTTCGCTTGTTGTAAGTTTGGGATTTTTTTTTTTTCTTATTTATAAGCACAATTAGAATAACCCTGTCTGGGAATTGAAATAAGGCAAATTACCTAAATAAGATGCAGTTATGTGTCAGGGCGGTTTACTAGATTCTGTTTTATCTTAGGGGGGAAGAAGTTAACTGTTGACTTGGAGTCTTGAGGAAGAGATAAAAATACATCATTGAAGAACTTTCTTAATCACCTATTAAACTTTTGTCATTAGTGTATACAGAAGAAGTTATTCTCTGTCTTAAATAACTAATGTGTTTTCTTCTCTTTGTTTAGGGCCCATACTACTTAATAGTGCTGTTCTAGACTGTGCCTTATAACCAGAACTGAAATTCATGTTGGCTGTGGTCAGATAAATTGGGACTCCAGTGTTCCTAGAATTAATTGAAATCCAATGTTAATCCTTTTTCCTGCATCAATTGTGGGAAGAACAGGATAGTTCTCATTTATTTCAACAGGCTTAAAGCAGTTGCAGCTTCACTAAGACACAGTGCCTGAAGTCAGATTGGACTATTGTTCCTCCTTCTCTTTGGGGTGTCAGTCTGGCCACACTGGGAAAATCAATGGAGAAAGAGGAGTCTGAACTGCTATAGAGAATCTTTCTGAATTCCTTAGCAGTGTGCTTTGCTTCATATGTGAAGGTTTACACAGATTGCTGGTTTTAAAGTGCTAAAAAGAATTTCTTCATGTCAGACCAATGTACATTTTTCTTTCTTTCCTAGAAATCTTGTGTCATGATTCACTTGCTGGTATCATCCTTGTTTCTCTCAATGGTTTCATACTGAAATAAGGCCTTCAGCTATCACAGCTGCTTTTAAAATACTTTTTTTTTTTCTTCTCTGCTCTCACTGACAAGCTGTTTAGTTTTGAGGTCTGCTGTAGTTTTTTTATATGTTATTTATTTGATTGTCTTGAGGCAGCTTATTTTGCCAAAATCTACACTAAAAGATTCAGATGAAAAGGTTCAGGTTCATTCGGACCTTCATTTTTGTAAAAGAGTGATTTTAAAAGGACAGGAACAAAATTAATTGTAAATACTCTTTTAAATCAGCTTGATGCAATCAGTCTGGCTGGGAAGAATAAGTAGAAATCTCCTTTGGCATAGGAAGGACGAAGAAATTTGCTATGTGCTTAATAGACGATACTAAGCAGAAGGAACACATCAAAAGCACTTCAGTAATGTTAACTTGGCTCAATCAGTAAATTGTCATTAGGAAAAGTAACTTCTCATAAACTGCTACACATAATGCATGATGGTTGCTGCCACTATGGGTTAACCTGGACTGCATGTCTCTTCCTAGAAGTCTTACATTGTAGTGAAAATGTTGTTTGATCTCACTGTATATTTTTGCACATAAAGCTGTTTGGATTTTCTGAGCATTTAATTCTTTCACTTCAGTTTGAACAGTCATTTGACTTCATTCTGCCTAAATTCCTAGTAGTTATATGAAATGCTTGTGTAGAAAATCAGCTTTCCACACAATCTTTTCACCAGTGATTAGAGATAAGAACATGTTGATTATGCCAAATATTCAGTTGTCAAAGTATTTTCTAAAAGTAATGACCTTCTCTCCTACCTTCATTCTAACAATTTCAATAAATTAAACTTACTGTACTTAAAATCCAGATCTTGGAAAAAATTGTGTTGGGTTTCAAAAACATACCAGTTTGTTTTCAGACTGGACTGATATTATGGAATGGAAGAGTCAGTTTACACATAATGTACATCACTATTTTTTCCTTGAGCTTTTAGGTAACATGATGATTATGTTGACTATGTAGCTACTTTCTCAATGCAAGTAGAAAGTTTGTTGTATTTGTGACTGAATCTATTTCATTTTGTAACTTGATAGCTTTGTTCCATTGACCATAATTTTCCTATTAGGTTTCTACTTTCAGAAACCATTCCTTAGAATTAGGCTTTCTTTGACAAGATGTCATATACTGATTTTATTTATTTGAACCTCTGTGCTTTGAGGGAGTGAAAAGCACTGTTACTTGAGAAAGAAATTATGTATACTGATTTTCTTTCTCAATGGAAAAATGTGCAAGAGTACTGCCATTAAAAGTGTTTTCCGAAAGGACAACACTAGAATTGCTATCAAACTTCAAATTTTATCTCAGGAGGTGCAGGAAGTCTGAAACTTTGGAAGGCCCTTTGGAATTCAAAATAGATCATATACCTGTCTGCATGTTTGGGTTATTGCAATACCTCATTTCAGAGAAATATTACATAATTTAAAAGCAGTAGGGTTGAATTACAGTAGGGAAGTCTAAACCTATGTAATGAACATCAGTGTTTTTAATGTGCAATTTGGTGGTTAATCATAAGTAGACCAAGGCCTCTTAGGACTTTGGAAGTACCAGAACAGATGTGTCTGAGCAATCAAAGGTCAGAGTTTTATGTATATTATGGCATGCAGCATTGTTGTTCTTGGGATTCTTATCTGTGTTGAAGGATGATGCAATGTTTAATAAGTTAGTATATCTTTAGGTGTTTTTGAGAGTTGGCCTTACGTGTCATTTTTCTGTCCTTAAGAACTTGGTTGGTGGAATGTGTTTGAGTGAATATGTGCTAAAGCTAGGTAAGCTGCTGGGCCAACATATCCTGTACATATCTAGAAAATGTTTTTGTTTTTTATTCTGGAGAAAATTGGTAATTTTGAGAGAGGGGAATGTTTGCTACAGATAGAAAAATAGAATAACTGCTATTTTAAAAATAATTTTTAAGTGTAGTTATGCATGTTCTTTGGGTTGTGTTTATATCAGTTGCTCCCTTTTAAAAGGTATTTTGTTTTGCAAAGTGAATATGGCAAAAGTAAAACCTCTTAATATTTTTATGCTGAGTATTCTTTTTGGTAATTTAAGGTAGCAATTCTATATCTAGTGTATAGAAGTTGGTCACTTTTCAAAAATTATTTCATTTCAGAAGTAAATCCTTGTAAGCTTATCGTGATTCCGAAACTGTTACCATGCTTATCATGGTAAGATGAAGAGATAGTGGAAGGAAACACCAGCTTTCTCACGTTGCTTTGTGGTTTCTTTTGGTCTGTTTTGTTTTCTTTGGTGTAACTGCATGCATTTTGAAGAGTGGGGCTGGAGAGGAAATCTGTCTAGCTTAAGGTCCAGGTTTTTAAAGCTCACTACATTTATTTTAAATTTTAAATTCTTCTTCAAATGAACTTCATTCTTTAATCTGTTTTTGTGCTGTGGGATGGTACGGAGTCTATCAATAGTATTATCACGCTGACTTTGTCTTTCTATTCCTAATTAAGTATTTTATTATTGTCCTGTAACAAGTGGCAGATGTGGCTGTTTGGTTGTGGCAGTGACATCTTTAGTGCTTCCATTGTTTTGACCTGTAAATATTGTCTACTTGGCATCTCTTTCCTGCTTGGAGAGCATAGGCTTAAATTAAATGACTAACCAGAATTCCTTAAAATCTGCCAGACAGACTTCCTACCCCATACTTTTCTTTGCATTCTTGGGATGGAGTAGGAGAAGCTGTTATTTGCATAACTTGCAAGCTCACTAATTAATTTTGGCAAGAATTATGATCGTTTTTTTGGGTTTGTTACGCTCAGATTAGGACTGAAAGTAGCAACTGCAGACCTTGTTACAGATAAAATGAAAAGTTTGCTATAATGCTTGCCTACTACTTAGAGTTATTTGCTCAGTATATTAATAGAAATAGCTCTCATCCCTGGTGATTTGAAATTCAGTATGAAGGCCTGATAGTAAAAGGTATATTATCAGCATAAGATTGCTGAACAGTCATCTCCTTCCTATTTAGCAATCATTTTTAGAAAGACAAAATAGAGATGAAGTAACAGAATATTTTCTTTCATCTGTCTTCTTGAAAATAGCGTTGTTATCTATTTGTTAAATATACATATAAGTTATATATACATATAAGGGTAACATGCACCATTTTATTTTTTATTTCTAGGAATCTTACTGTTAAGGTTTCTAAAACCTATTTGAAAAAGTGAGTTGAGTGGCAGTTTTTGTCTTTCGGATCAGCTTATTGAACTGACTTGTCATGTGGCTGCCTGATGGTTTGGATTTGGGGAGAGAAACAATGGAAGCCCATGGTCAGGCAGTTGGAAAAAGGAGGGTGGGACCTTTTTTTTAGCAGTGACAGCTATGTTCAGTTTAATGCTATGAGAAGCTGTACCCTGCGGTAGTGACTTCAGATTTTTTGACAATTAAGGCTGTGCTGGTACTGATGAATCTTTGCTACCTCCAGAATTGCCTTGTTCCTTTCCTCATCACTGTTAAGACACAGCAGAGACTCACTATCTATATATCTTCTTGGCTGTTCTGTGGATGACTGGAAATTGAGAAAGCATTTTGGCGATCTGCTCTGTCAGATAATAGGAAACATGCTTATACCCCTAGTAATTGTCTATAGCCCTGCCTTCTTGGTAACAGGGAACATGCTTTAATACCCTTAGTCTTTTTCCACTCTTCCAGGATTTTTGTTGATTTGTTTTCTTCCTACTGGATGTCAAGACCTGTGCTTTTTTCCTCCTTTTACGGATAAAGCCTGCAGTGCTCGCTGAGGCATATCAGGGAAAGGTTGTGGGTGCTGATGCAGGGGTGGACGTGAAGAGGACGTGCTGAGTTCTTGCTCAGAAACAGGATGGTAGAGAAAGAAAAAGGTTGTCCATAGTGTTTATTCAGGGAGAATATAAGGGGATCTTGGAAAACATAATTTTTAGTAATTTTATAGCTTGGAAAAGATGCCAGGTTTTGTGCTTAACTAAACATACTAGCAAGAGCCCCATACCTGCATTTTTGCTGCACAATGACCACAAAAAATGTCAGACTGTGGAAAACCAAGAGATCTTGGGGCCTGAACTTCATGTGTCCCAATAATAAATAAGAGACTGTAAAAAACTGGCTCAGTTTTGAGCTGTAAATCAATATCTAATTGTAAAATAATATGTATCCAACAATATTTGTTGAAAAACTAGTGCTAGACATGCCTGTGATGTCCTGTGCTGTTTCGTCATCTGCTAGGTGAAGCTTATAGGTGCAAAGTGTCGTGCTGGTTTGGAGAGAAGCAGAAGCTATTGTAGGAGACTGCCTGAAAAGTCCAAGTGCATCTAGAAAGATGAGCCTGTAAGATTGTTTTACACATGCTCCTGAAAGAGGTGGGAAAGGACCTTATGGAACTGAAGCAGTAGGGGGAAGGAACAGAAGAGGGAAGCCAAGAGGATGATGTCCCATATACAGCCCATCTTCTTGACAAATTAGCTCTTTTCCCTATTGATGGTGATTCATCTGTTTTCTGCTGTCCTTTTATTAGATCACTGAGAATTGCTTACATCTCTCAATTTTCAAGGTTTTATTTTCAGTATGTTGTATCCAGGAAATCTCAGAATTTTCCTAGTAGGAATATCTTCCTGGTTTAATCTAGGAATTAAACTGGGAAAATGGGTGTCTACACCGTGCTCATTTCTTGACTTTTATAGTGCTATTTGTGTAATCAGTCTCTTCTACATTTGGAATCTTATATAATGGTAGAGCACATATACTACTTGTTTTAATAAATCAGCTTTTCAAGTAGTCTTACACCCTTAAGAACACTGAAAATAAGGCCTTCGATCAAGAGTGCTTTGGATTTTTTTCTTAAACCAGGATTCTTTCAGTCATGCCAGCAAAGGCAGTTAAGCAATCTCTAAAATGTTGTGCTTGGTAACAACAGAAGTAGGGAAGAGAAAAGCCAGGCTGGATTGAGAGCAAGCAGGTATTAGATGTGGAAGGTGCAGCAGCCTGTGTGGTGACTGACATGGATCCAATGTTTATTCACACTGTGCTGCAGTAGGAGAGATGTGCCAGGTGCCTTGGGTGGCTTACAGTGTACAGCCATGCAGTCTCCAGGGATAATACTTCTTCTAACTGTCTTGGACTTTGCAAACTCCTTGTACAAGACTTTCCAGCATAGTTGTGAAATAGTTGTTGAATCTGTCATTCTGAATTATCGGTACTTAAATTGTAAATTAATAACAATACTGCAGAAGAGAACAGCCTCTGCAGGACTTCCCCCATCACTGTGAAAGAAGCCCTTTTGGCCCTTTACCAAAAAGCAGTGGTCTACTAGTGCTTGTCAGAGATGTTAGAGAGTCCTCTTCTGATTGTTTTGGTTTAAACTTTCTGCTTTTACATAGCTACAAATTTAATGATCAAATGGAAAGCTGAGACTAAATCAAAAACGTTCGCCTTCCAGTGAGACTTAAGTCGGGAGAATGGGTTCCTCAAACTTCTAGTAGCCAGAGATTTCTTCAGATGCCAGGGATGGGCATGTTCTTGTGTGTGAAAAAACTTACCACTTCCCACTTCTTTTGCTACCTCTTGCTGATCTTGCCTTGACACTAAACACTTTGGGAAGTTGGGAGTGTCTGACCACTCTGAGACCGATGTAATGAAATCTGTTTTTAACTAATTTTTTTTACCTTGCTACTCCCTCTAGGGCATTGCAAGTGAAGTGGGGCCTGGTTAGCCTTTCCACCTTCATGAGCAGAATTAAAGGTGTATTTCTGCGTAGTCTTGTACCATTGTTTTTTCTTTTTAATTAGGATTACTGTATTTTATTGTGTAATACTGTAGGCCTTCCACTGTTCCTGAGGATTAGTCTGTGACCTCCCTGTAGGAGATGAGCAATTCAGAAACTAGGTAATATATACTCAAGACATTTCAACCCAAATGGATTGGGTTGATTGCAAGGTGAAGGGTAATAATATTTCATACAGGAAGACATCAGTGGATTGGGAGTGTTGCAGTGTTTGTTAATGTTTTCCAGGCTCTCTGCTACCTCTTGGTGACCTTGTTTTGATGCTTGAGGTCTGAAGTTGCGTTTACCACAGTAATTGATTGCTTGCTAGTAGCCAGAGTGATTAATGTCAGATTCATCTGTGTACGTTGGAGAAAGAGATGCAGGGAAGTGACTTGTAATGGTGCTGTGTGTGATTGATGTGCTCTGTGGCATCCCTGGCAATGCATGTTCTTGCAGGTGCTGGCACCTCGTTTGCCCTCTGCTTCAGTCAGGCATCTGCTGCTGGATTCACTTCCATGATCTCCAGTTAGTGTTTTGTGTTTCCAGTGCCGCATTTATGGCATAAATAGTAGACTGAAAATGTTTG